>NC_081353.1:23290461-23313316 GCF_029784015.1 Lycium ferocissimum | reverse complement strand
AATAGAGGAAACAAATAGATGTGTCATTCCTAAGACCTCATTTAGTGGCATGGACTTTCTTTTTATTCCTTTTGCGGAATTTTCAATTTAGAAGATTTGATGAAGATGCGAATTAATCAGATTCTGTAAGAACGAAATAGTCAAAATTCCCAAGGTCATAAAACACTGAGCTCTTTACTTTCTATTATCATTTCCCTCTTTTCTATAATTGGAAATCAAACTCTTGCACATGCATCACTGATTACTAGAAATTACGTCCAACAATTTATTGCAGTACTCTTAGTGTTGGAGTTCAAACCCCAGCATATTGTCAATTTGGGTATATATGTTGTTGTTGTCGTCGTCTTGGAAATTCACGTGTGAAATTTAAAACTTCATGACAATAGCTATTTTTCAATTACAAGATTGAAAGTGGTTAGTCCACGCTATTACTACAGGAATACAAGTGCTTCCCTTTTAATGTGTCTCATACAACGCGAATTTAAATTAATGAGATCAATAAATTTTAAATACCAAAGATTATACAAAAAGAAAACATTAAGTAATTCGCACTATCTCAGGAATGAAAATTGAAACTTCCCATGCATAATTTTTCCATGGTCAATAATGTGCTTGATATACTTAATTAAGACCACTGGGACCTAGTGACTGGGTGTATAGTCATATATTGTATTTGGATGCATACATTACACTTAAAAAGGAATGATTGGAGATAAAGTGAGTGCAAGTATCTTTACAAATGAAGAGAACTTATTCCTCTTTGGAAAATCAGATAATGTAGCTTAGAGAAACCAAAGTCAAAGAAATAAAAGGACAACAAAAAGCAACTATATACATGCCAGAGATGCTTATTTCTCAATTGTTACTAATTTATTGTGACTATAAATACATGGCTAACTTGCCATATAGTAATCATCTCAATGAAAAGAAGAGTAGTCTTACATGAAGAGGAGAGTCATATTTTGTTTAGTAGCCAAGGATGACTTGCCTGCTCCATTATTTTAAAAGGTGTTTAATGGTGGCCTTTTAGGTTGGTTTCAGTAGTCCTTGCTATCTTGACATGCTCTTCTCTTTCATGCAAGACAGTTTTTCATTCGTATGCTAATTATGTGATTAAAAGAAAAGAAAGAGAGGTGTAGAATGATGAGTGAGGAGTCTTATTTAGTAGCCAAGGATGACTTGCCTGCACCACTTAGAAGGGTCATATATTAGTGGTGTCCTTCTTTCTTGGTTTTAGGCAGGTCACCATGGCTAACTTGATAAGCTAGCGCTTCTCTTCCATACAATACCTTCTCTTCTTCTGTCGTTTATTTAGGGAATTGGGGCGCCACGGAACCCAGGCGCTCGAGTGAAATTTTATGTCGGTACTAGTATTTACATTGAAAAACATATATTTTGACTTCTATCAAGTTTTTTTCTTTGCTACAGCCGATAAAAATCGTTGTTTAGACGATGCATATGTAGAAAGTCTATTTGGTTCTAGTAGTTAATTGATTTACTAGATGCTTTTTTCTTTCTATGGTGGAGATAGTCGCACGTAATGACAGATGAATCTTATTCAAAGAGAAAGATCTCAAATATTTGAAATTTCTTTTTGTATATCCGTGATTGGGAATTATTTGATCGTCTTTTTATGAAGAAGAGTCTAAAACGAAAAGAGAAATTACGTTTGCTTATCTTTCACTTAACTTGATTGAATCCATTATGGATTCAATAAATCTAAGTAAATTATAGTTTTGTTTTCCACTTATTCTTTATTTATTCTCCCATCCATACTTTTTTGTATGATTGTATCTATTTTATTTGGATTAAATTTGTAGTGCCAATCCAACACAATGAAAGTACAAGAGACGGGGGGGGGGGGGGGTGAATTGTAAGTATGTTCAAAAATCTAGTCGACTGATGGCGAGACAGCCGGTACAAAATTTTTAGTCCTTCAATTTACACAAGTATAAACCACAATAAATAGTAAGGGTGCAAAATATAATATGAGAGCAATAAAACAAATGACACCAAGATTTTTATACTTTTTCGGAACCAATGTGGTATCCTAATCCAGTCCCTTTGTGTTGCAAGGAGGTTATCTCTTTAAGATCTTTGTAAGTTGTTCTTCGTACAATGGTTGTAAGGTGCAGCTCCTACGTCTAAACTCGAACTCCTGTACAAGGTTGGTTTTTCACTCGCTTACCAACAACGATTCTTTGGTTTTCACTCCTTCACCAAAGAAATGAACAATGATTCAACCTCTCAATACAAAGTCTCACCAACAATATTTTTTTCTCTTCTCTCCTTTTCGAGTACACAATAAATCACTAAGAAATACAATGCTTATGAAAGGTAGAGCAAAGAACTTGAGAAGGTTGAGACGAAAGTATAAGTGGTTGCGTACTTTTATTCTTTTAAGATCTTGTATTTATAGCCTTTCAACTTGTTCTGGCTATAGCATAACCCAAGGGAATTTTGAAGATTTTTCCAATCTTGTTTGTTGATTGCTTCCTTGAATCATGGAGCTATACTCTCCTCTTGATTCCTTGACCATGCAAATCTTTCCATCTAAGTGTGTAGTCAAAGTTTCTTGAATAATCGCAGTGATTGTCTTTCCTTGTTGTTATTGATTCTTGATGCTTGAGCATTAATGATCCTTCCTTCCAATTTGATCACGAGTACTTTTCTTTGCAGGCCCTATACTTTTCCTTATTCATTCAGATCTCCTCAATCGTAGAATTCGAAACTGCAGTATCCTTTTCCATATTTGCAAAATCAAGACTCTTGTCTTACAATATTTTTCCTTACATTGTAATCCTTGAATATCAAATATTTCAATACCCATGTAAGTAATCTACAGATCTAATAGCAACACTCTTTAAACGAATATTTTTGTGCATTAATTAGATCTCAAAAAATATTATCAAAGATTGCTATCGCCCTTTTTATTACTAGAATCTCCAACAGCTTCTTTTCCATATATTTGAGCAGATTCCTTTGCTTAGTACTCTTAACTCCTGTTTTCTAATTGCTTCCAGATCTCTTGTCATGTCTTCAGCCGATCTTGTTATTTACTGCCTCGCCAATAAATCGGATAGTACTTGCTTCCTCTTCATGAGAAATTCTTTACAGGCTGTGGCATCTTAAAAATATTTTGTTTTTCTTCCTTGTAATGAGATATTTGATTGGTCCTCGTTTGAATGTGAGTCACAGAATAATGCTTTCCTTTTGAGAAAATGGTACTGCTCCTTTCCATATTACCTTTCCATATTATACTTCAACAGTAGATATATTTTACTCCAATCAAATATTGTAGTAAATATTTCCTTCCTTAAAGTAGTATATCTTCTCCAAGATTTTAGCAAGCTTTCTTCTTTGATTGTATTTGATTGGATCTTCACAAAATCCTTCATCATATAAACCTGTACCAAAAATAAATTACATTTTTTTTTAAGTTACATATACAACGTTCCATGTAAAAGTTCTCATAATTTCGTATGTATACTCTCATAGATTAATTCAAAAGATGCACATGTAGCATGAAATATTCCTTTATCCTTGGACTTTGATTTCATATGTTCTAATTTATGTGGCATAGTATTATTGGGCACAAAATTTAAGAATTTTTTTTTTTTTTTAAAAAAAACTTCATGATCTTAAACATATCATAACGTTTTTGTGGCTATAAATTTTTTGAAAGAATGTATACCTAGGCGGTCCCTAGCTCAAATTTGCCTGACTTCTTATTTTAGACACTCGATCAACTAATTAAGCTTTTTTGTTCTTATGTTCTTATTGAATAAAACTACTAAATCTATGCAAGGTGTGTCATACACAACTTGCATAGTCTATTGAAAAAGTAATGAGCATGTGGTCAAGTACATTGATATTTGGCCATAGATACCAGCATTTTGAGTATCGTTATGTGTGCTGAAGTCTTTTCTGCAAAATTGGTGGTCTTTGTTTGTGTTATTTGTGGTGAAATGAGTGGGAAGATAAGGACTAGGCGACGACGATGGTGGTGGAAGGGGAGCAGGTGGTGGAGGTTTCCTTGCTGATCGAGTTGGTGGTGAAGGCTTAACCAATAGTGGTGGTGGAGGTGATGCCTCACTGTGGAGATTAAAAAAAATGGGGGGAGGGAAGAATTTAGTGAAAGATAAATTCTTTTTTTAGCTCAATTAAACCCTTTTTATAATTATTTGAACAAAAAATGCAAATATTTCATCACATTCGTCAAATTTGCCACATCATCCGTGTGTACATTACATGCATCTACGGGTTTGTTTTTTTTGGACTAGTTATCAGTGAGGTATTCAATAGAAACAGTTTGGACATGTATTAGGTGTCTAATAAGAAATAACTTCAGTTGAAATGTCAAAACAACCATTGGTGTTTAAATGCTTTCTTATAGGTGTCTAATACGAAATAACTTCACTTCACAAGCACATTTAAATCCAATGTTGATGTTTCTATTTTGTTGAAAGCTTAAATCCAATGTGACATCCTAATGGAAAGTTGTTTTAGTTTATGTGTCAGAATTCTATGTCTCTTATCTTAATTTTACTGAATCTTAATTTGTTGAAAAAGTTGCAAGCTTTACTATTTTGCTTGTGTGGAGCTTCTGTTTTACCCCTTTTGTTGTAGGTAAACGGGTCACGGATCATAGGTTAAAATAATTGGGTTTGAAGTCCAAACAACAATTGATGTTAATTTTTTGTAGTCCAAGTCGACTTCCATCCAAAAAGGGCAAATATAACAAGTATCTTGTAGTTAAGGCAAATTGATCTAATAAAACTTTAACGGAGGGCAAAATTTAAACTATAAACCATACTTGGAGGGTAAATTTGACCCTTTTCCCTTTTCATTGTGCAAGAGTTTGATTTCTCAGATAAAGAAAGAGGAAAATGATGTGTTAGATAGTATAAAGGAGCTTGGTTGTAATTCACTGTTTTAGCTAGATCCTTGAAGATTCTGACTTTGTTATTAGAAGAATCTGGTAAATTTCATGCTGATCAAATCTATGAAATTGAAAAGTGTCCCGAAATGAAAGAAATAAAGAAAGTCCATGCCACTAAACAAGGCATTGAAAGTTGGGAGAATCAAATCTATTTGATGTTTCAGTCATTATATATTGCAAAAGAAATTGAAACATCTTTATTATAGAAATTAAAGGAGTCTTGCCTCCATCAAACCTTTTTAACATGAGATCATTGGGAGAATCAAATCCATTTGTCCTGCCCCACTTGTAAACAAGGCCAAGCCTAATTCATATCTCTGATCAAACTTTGGCTCTCTATAAGAACTAGAAAAAGAAACGAAAATGCAAGTAATAAGTATAGCCAAGAAGGAATCAACCAGCATTAAATAAAACATACATTTTGTTTGATTTATGACATTAGGCATGCAAGCCTATTCTTGTTACCTTGTAGTATTATGCCTCTATAGGAAATTAGGAGTGTTTGTTTGTCTCATCAAATATGTATTGGTCATATGAATTGTCTACAAAAAAATATTTAAGAGATTTGATATACTACTACTTCGCATTTTTAGTAATTTTTCGTCACACAAATATGTTATGGATACCCATTATCTTGTATAATAAAATCGAATAATCGAAAAATCAAGCCAAACCAATTTAATTTTGATTCGAATTGGATTATATTTTCTTGCAAAACTAAATATTATAATTGAATAATGAAAAAACCCAATCAAAAAACTGAATGTACACCCCCTCATTGTGATATTTAAAAGTTTACATCCTCTATTCTAGATCCAATCATTGTTTGAATAAGACTAGGGGTGTCAATGGCACAAAAAGCGACTGAACCGAGCCATACCGAATCGACTTTTAGGTTCTTCTTAAGAAAACCAAAAGTTACAATATAAGTCTATAACCACACGAATAATTAGGATAGATTTTTTATTTTATAAAAAATACCAAAAAATGCCGAACCGATTAGAAAAAAGTGTGTGTGTGTATATATGTATATTAAATTTAAATTTATAATACATAGCATTAAATTTTTTGACCTTGGACCTTGCCTTGAGATGTATTTAGATGGAGAGGACTATAATTAAAACCTAAACCTACTTTCCCTTATTAAAACAAAATACATGATGTCTCCGTCTCGAACAATATTGCACGGCAATATCAACTGCTGCGGAAGAAGAAGGCTAAAATGTTCGTTTCTTCCTCTTGTCGTATTATTCGAAGAAAATTGCTTTCAAGAAGAAGAGTTTAGTTCCCACTTTAAGGATTCAAACTAAAATGAATATGCTATTTTTTTTCTTCTTTTAGAAAATTTTAACCTGTTAGTAATGAAAAATACAAAAATATTTCACTCCCCTATGACCTACACTTTACTGGTTCGAGTTACGTCGCTAAGGCTCGGCCCTAAACTTATACTTAGAAATATTAATTTATATAATTAAGACTCATAAATAGGAAATGTTAATTTATATAATTAAGACTTATAAATAGGAAATGTTAATTTGTATAATTAAGACTCATAAATATTAAATACAAAGTTGAACCCCAATAGCTTTATAGTTAGATCTCGTTGCATTTGTGAGGTTCATCAATAACATTGCACTTCCAATTTGTTTTGTTTAACACTTTTAATTCTCTAACATCTACTATTTTACATAAAATGGTGGATGTACAAATGCACGATGAATCGTGTCCTTCAAGTTGCACGTTGCTTCTACCACATCGTTTCGAACAAAGTTTTACCATAACATTCCTCTGAGATCGATTCAATTATGGAATCATGAATAGTCATTAGTGGGGCTTTTGTATTGCATTAGGTGAACTTTTAAGAATATCAAAAAATTAACCGAATCGTACCGATACCGAAGAAAAACCGATCTAGTTGGGACCGTTTCAAAAAGTTTAATTTTGGTTATATATAGTAGAGTAACCGAAAAATTGGTATGGTATAAAATTTTCAAATAACTGGCTGAACCGAATCATTGAAACCCCTAAACAAGATTATTCTTTTCATCCTATAGTCTCTCTCCAACCCCCCCCCCCCCCCCCCCCCACCCCACCCAAATCCCATGTATTTAATTATCCATACTGGACATTACTACTCCCATCATTTTACTTTGTTGTATCATTGTTTGAATTGATACAAAAGTTTAATATAAATTAAAGAAATGAAGACGTTATGGTCTTAAGTATGCCAGATATTTATGTGACTATAATACTTTTGAAACTTCTTGTTTCAAATATTTCGTAGTTGATTTGTGTGGTTATATAAATTTCTCATTAAGGAACTTATATATAAGATGTTCCATTCTTTTTTAAATGGATAATAAAGAAACAATGCCAAATAAAGTGGAAGGGGAAATATATACTAGTATAAGTTATGGGAAAAGAAAAGGGCTTGCATGAAAGAGAAGAGCTTATCAAGTTAGCCATGGTGGCCTGCCTGAAACCAAGAAAGAAAGGACATACCGTATTAGTGATCAATACGTGGTATAAATTAAAGACATTTCGAAATGATTTCAAGCAAGTCATCCTTGGCTACTAAATAAGACTCCTCTCATCATCCTACACCTCTCTCCTATCATCTTCTTCTCTCTCAGTCCCTTCGTAAATTAAACACACACACACAAGAACGAAGGAAGTAGTCACTAATATTTGTATTACGGTAACACACACACACACACACACACACACGGCTTAGTGTGTAGGTTTTACGCTGGTTATTATTTTGTATTTCTCTTACGTGTATGATCTCAAGGTTTTTAGGATGATTATCTAGGTTTTTAGGTTTCTATATTTAGCCTTTTATAGGGTGTCTAGGTCTAGGGTTTTGAATGTATTTTCTTTGTCTCCTTTCTCCAAAATACCCATGTGGATAAAATGTCTTGGGAAGGAACAATGGAATATTTCCTTCCCAAATATAATATGCTTTTTGTGTGCATAGGGTGGAATTTTGCCAAGTGGCAATACACTATTGGTTCCCCCCCCCCCCCCTTTTTTTTACAATCTTTAACTTGGAAATTAACTAAAATTGAAAAACGTATTTTTGGGCCACTTTCTTTCGTTCCAAATTTAAACAAAACTTATATTCTAAAAATGAGGCTCTTTACGGTTTTCAAATTCTCTAATAAAAACCTACTAAAAAAGAAATAAAGGTAAAAAATTCAAGATTAATTCTAGAAAGTGTTAAAATGCTAAAATAGTGAAAAAACACTCGAATATGGTAAAATATTAGGTGTTAATTACAATACTGATACTCAAAATGCTGGTATCTGTAGCTAAATATCAATGCAATAGACCACATGCTCATTACTTTTCAATAGACTGCAAGTTGTGTCTGATAGACACACTTGCGCTTAGGTTTAGGTATTCAATAGGAACAAAAAAGTTTAATTAGTTCAAGCGTCTAAAAGAAAAAGTCAGGCAAATTTGAGGGCCGCTTAGGTATATATTCATTCTTTCAAAAAATTTATAGCCACAAACATATTGCTCCCTCCGTCGTAAAAGATTGTCTTAGTTCAGAGTACTAGGGTCAAACTAACTAATGTTTAGTGTGAATTAAGACATAGAATGGTCATTTTTTAAAATAAAATTTACATATTTAGAAACTACATAAAAAGTACTTTAAGTCACAATAGTTAACAATTCAAAATATTTAGAAAGTATTTGAAAAAATATGGTCAAAAAGAAAATCTTTTAACTGTCCAAATAGTAACTAAGACAATCTTTTTGGGACGGAGGGAGTATGATATGTTTAAGATTAAGAAGTTTCAAAAAAAAAAAAAATCTTAAATTTTGCGCCCAATAAAAAACTATGCCACATAAATTAAAACATATGAAATCAGAGTCCAGAGATAATGGAATATTTCATGTCCATGTGCATCTCTTGAATTAATCTATGAGAGTTTTTTTTTTTTTTTTTTTCAAATTAATCTATGAGAGTATATATACAAAATTATGGGAACTTTTACATGGAACGTTGTATATGTGATAGGGTTCATTTTCGGACATAGGCTTGGAGGTTTAATGTAGAAAACTGGGTTGTAGAAAAGATGCCAATGTTAGAGAATCTACATATCCCTCATCAGTTCTCGAAAGTTTTCCAACACTATTTATAATGTTTTTTTATTACTCCACTGATTACTTTAAGAACAGTCAATCAGAGACAAATCCAATATTTGATGACTAATGGTGTCTTACTACTAATAAAGAAAAGTGAATTAAGGTCTACAATTAGTCGGTTCAATCCATTTTGAATTAATTTATTTTTGTTTACAAAATTTTTGGTGCATATTCGACTAATTTTCTTAATTCAAATTCTATTAATTATATATGTAACTAACAACATAAGATGAGAATCAAATTTTCAATTAGCAAATATACATGTTCAACCTACATATAGCTAGATTAATATTATGTCCGTTGATATCATCGCTCTAAAAGATTTTGGAAAATAATGAAAAAGTAACATTAGATGGATAACAAGAGAAATTGATTAAAATACATTCAAACAAGAATTTCAATATCCACAAAAAGAAAAAGGAAAGGGAAGCAAATACATAATTTAAACAAAATAATAAAATAGGATTGTACAAAGAAAGAAGAAATACAAAGATGAGGAAAATAAAAGAAATTAAGAAAAGGAGGAAGAGAAGGAGTCAAGTCGTGTCAATCACAGGTAAAATGGATCTGAATTTTAAACCTTAGCCAGGACACCCATAGTCTTTTTTTTAAGCTGGTGCCACTCTTTAAGGACTTATGTTGGATTGACACTATAAATCTAATCCAAATAAAATAGATACAAAAAGTATAGATGAGAGAATTTATCTATATAGAATAGGATAGGCAAAGGAATGGTAGAATGATAAGTGTCATCAGCACAAAAATCAGAATTTAAATCAAAAAAAAAAAAAAAAAACACACACACACACACACTACATAAGTTAAAAAAAAAAAAAAAAACCTGGAAGGAGCAAACTAAAGAGTAGGAGCAAGCAGCTTTGCAAAGCGATTTCAAAGTAAAAACTTCGGTGTTCGCTTTCAAAGGAGCAAAATCTATACCCACCAATTTTACCAATAACTCAAGATATTGGTAAAATAGGGAAAAGGGTGTGATGACCGGTTAGGTCGTTTTGAGAAAATTGACTATTTTACCCCTGTTGACCCTTTCCCTAGCTTCGTTTGAGTATGTTTGATTAGCGGGATTGGTCGGTACGGTTTCCCGAGGTAGTTGGAATGAGTTTGGGTTGAGGAAATGAGATTTTTGAAAACTCTTAAGTGTTTGGTTGACTAAACTCAACATAGGGGGTAAACGCGTCTTTTTGAGAATTTCATCAATTCCATTAGCTCCGGAATGTCGATTATAGGTTGGTGGTGTATTCGGTTCGGTTCCCGAGCTTTTCGGTGGTGTTTTGTTCATTTGTTTGGAAAGAGAATTTTTGGCCGTTCGGGGTTGACTTGATCAATGAGACCTAGTTTGGGAATTCCGAGCACACGAGTGAGTTCGTACTATGTTTTTACATTTGTCCGCATATTCGGGTTGCCTTGGGGAGGTTCCGGGAGAGACTCGAGATTTCGGGTTGAGAGAGTCAAAAACAACTTTTACCTGTTCTGGTGTACGCGCAGGTGCGTAAGGGGTCTCACCCCTGTGGATGCGCTCTAGCGAGTGGAGGCCCGCAAGAGCGAGCCGCTATGAAGGACTTTCCGCAGGTGCGTGTGCGCAGCCGCGAGGCGAGCTCCGCTGCTGCGAGGCCTTAGATATTTGTGAGAGTTTCACTGGTGCGAAGCATTGTCCGCCGGTGCGGATGCGCAGATGCCATAGTAAGTACGCAAGATCGCTGGGCAGAATATATATTTTGAGTGTCTTCTTCCTAAGTCATTCCTATTCTAAAACCCCAAGACTAAGGGCGATTGTGGAGCAAACGTGAAGGGTTTCAAGAGGAAATCAGTGGGTAAGCTCTCTAATTCGTGTTTTATGATTATTTTGTTGATTAGGATCATTAAGCCATGCTTAGAAAGTGGAATTTAAGAGGTTAAGTGAAGGGTTTTGAACCCAAATTGGAAAATGAGGTAATTGATAATTGAGCATGAATTCATACTTGTTTTTGGATGATTTTTGGTATGTGAGTAATATTAAGCATGAGGAACGTGATTCTAGGCCCAATTTACTGTTTTGCCCTTTGGGTCCGAAAATTCTAATTTTGGGTTTTATTTCGGAATTAGATTAATAAATAGCGTTATGGGTATTAATAGACTCGTGTTCTAACGTGTAGCCCATATTTGGCCAGTTTTGGATCGTTCGGAGGATTTGAAGAAGGGAAGAGGCAAAGAGATCGTTGAGCTTAGCTTTACTTTTCGGCATGTTGAGACCTTGCACTCTTTTTGGAACGTTGTGTTTAGTTAAAATAAATCTAATAAGAGGGATTTGAGTTGATTAAGGGTTGTTCCGATACTCGTGAGATACGAGCACCAAAGATCGAAAACCTTGGTCATCATGTTATGGTGATTTGTGCAATTTCAATTATATAGTTGGTCTGAATGCCATGCTTTGGGCACTAGCTGATAGAATAGTATGATCTTTTGGATCTGTGATTGGGGTCCGATGTCTCGTACTTTATGCTCTTCTTGTTATTGCTGTCTTGTTCGTTTGTATGCATATCACTCATATATCCTTGTTAAACTAAAAAGGTGAAGCCTTTATGATAGTGTAAACATGAGGATGGACTCCATGCTTATATGCTTGTTCTTGACTTGATATATGCCATATTCATACGTTATATGTATTCATGCATACGATTTGAGGATATGATTGTGAGTCTGATGGGATCTTGTTCGGGTAAGTGATGATGCTTTAGCGTGTTCTATTGACAAGTGGGTCCCTGGCTAAGTGACAGGTACTTGAGATATGATATGTGGAAATCGTGATCCAATGATTTTTTGGAGCGTTGATATATGGGCCTCATGAGCACCCCATGGGTCACGATTCGTTAATATTTGAACGTGTGTATAGCGGGTAGTGGAAACAAAGGCCTTGCATTGCATTACATACATTCTTCATTGTTTGATTTATGTTGATGACTGATATTGATTGCTGATTTTGGATGTTGTTTATTATTCGCCTCTTATGATTATTGTCGTGTTCATCACTTATACTTGCATTTCATTATATATTTTTCGTGACATCGTGATATGATTCTAGTGGAAAGATTGATGGAAATCTGAGGTCTTTCCCGGATTTATGATTATTTTGATGGAAAGATTAATGATAAAGACTGTGGAAACGTATGATAAGGAAGTGAACGAAAGAACTTAGCTTTGGCTATGTGCGCAGTGGCTAATAATGCATATCATATCTGTCATGACCCAACTAGGGGGCCCTGACGGGCACCCGGAACTAACCTACCGAGCACTTCTAAACATGCATCTCATAATCATCTCTAGGTGAACCACAAGATAGCTCTTGGGTATCATGATCTGTAAGAGCATATGCTACAAGATAACGACACATTTCTATATAATCCTCAACAAATATACTCATCATCACAAGCCGACAAGGCTACTAAAATGTTATACAACGATATGAACCGGTAGGGTTATGAGATGTCTAACTTACACACATGTCTACGAGCCTCTACATAGAATACAAGTGACCATAAAGACCAATACCAATAGACTGTCCTGAGATACCACTGATGAAGCTCCTATGGGTCAGATCCGTCTACTCCGTCTACTGCGCAGTATGAACGCAAAATCCCACAAGCGGGACGTCGCATTTAACAGGTGTGCTGATTATGTAAGGCATGAATAACAACATAACAAGAAATATGGAACATAACATGAGATAAAGATAACCTGTACATCTGATTGCCTCTTAAGGCAGATACCATGCATGCTAACTTTAACTTTTTAAATCAACATTATAAATATATATGTAAATAAACTGCCCGACCATATAGGTACGGTGTTATCCTGCCCGGCCATGTAGGCAGGGTGTTATCCTGCCCGGCCATGTAGGCGTGGCGTTATCATCATTAGCCCGCATCTCGGCCTCCCGCGTCCAGGGTAATCATCTCACACCGCCCACTAGTGGTGTCTACTCGGCTATGTAGGCACGGTGTTATTATCATTATCCGTAAGCTGCCCACCGTAGTGGTGTCTGCCCGGCCATGTTGGCATGGTGTTATTAAAATACATACATATGTATATATCAAGCATGCATGAGAGCCCAATTAAAAGCTATAACTTTTTCGGAGTGACGTAAGGTCGGTAACCTCCGATTTATGTTATGGAACAATCATCATCGTTATATCTCACCTTGAAGGAACAGTGATCATAAGGTGAGATCAACAACCACGAATAAAATCAAGAAAATCATGAAATAAGCTCAATGATCTTATAATAGCATTAAATCCATAAGCTTTGGAATCTCTAGAATGGGATCATCATCATCATCATTATCATCATGGAACGTACTTATCTTTAGCATCATAAGGAACTCTAAGAATCATGAACTCCTAGCTTTTGGGAATAAGAATATTATGGAAAACGTGTATGGGTTCATAAGAAAAGAATCATGCCTTTAGAAAGAAAGGGAATAGCCTTAACATACCTTTTTGGTCTCCTACTACTTAACGCTTATCCTTCCAAGCTCGTAAATCTACGTTCAAGAGAATTCATACTACTGTTAGGCTTATCGTCATATGCTTCTCGTAAGCCTTCAAATTAAACCCCCTATAGAATCTGCCGAAATTCGGGCAGCATCTCCCCTATATCTTCTACTCCCTCCAATCCTCAAAATAACTCCCAAAGCACAATAAAACATCAACAATTCCATAATCAAAAGATTACATTCAAACTATACTCAATTCAATCCCAAAACTTCTTTTCATAATCAATCCATAACAACTTCATACAACCCCCTATACACTCGTATACGACAATTCCTTAACATCATTATTATCCCTCATAACAAGATTATTCTCAAAACATACTAATAATTATAACTCAAGTTAATTCACAACTCAAAATATCATCAAATGCATATTTGAACTTTTTCTCCAATTTTCTTCTCCTCAAATCTTAACATAATTACCAAACAACTCATAAACATAAACTAATATGAAACCTTACCTCAAAATTCAAGAACACTTCAATTCTATGGTTTCTACACCTTAAAAATACTCACTCAAACATCTTCAAGAAGAGGAGACAAGTGTAGACTCACTTGGAAACCCTTAACCACTTTGATTTTCACTTTGGTCCTTAGTTCAGGCTTGGAAATATGTTTGGAGAAGTTTCTAGGACTTACTAGGACTTGGGCTATGCTAAAAATGACCAAAATTATCATATAGACTTATAGGAATATATGTGCATATTGTAGAAGTTGGAAGAATGTTCTAGAGGGTTTGGGATATGTTTAGAGGTTTGGATATTAGATGAATGTTGTGGGAAGTTCTAGAGAGGTGTGGAGGTGAGAGATAGTGAAAAATTGATGAAAAATGATGAGTTAAAGGGGTATTTATAGGTGTGTGGGTCGGGTTAGGCTCCATTGGGTCGGGTTAGTGGGCCGAATTAGTGGGTTTCTAGAGAATTCGCGTAGATTCGCAGGCTTCTGGCAGTCCGTTTTAAAATACCCATAACTCCCTACTCGGATGTCGCATTGATGAACGGTTTATTGCATTGGAAACTAGACTTCCTGAACTTCAATTTAGGCTTTTGTTTCACTTCAAAACTCCTGATATACTAGGAGATATACCCCTCTAAAATTGACCCAAAATTTCTATCCAAAATTCTGCCAACCTTTTCCAAATTTTCGACAAACTTATTTTCTTCGATTTCTTGGTCCCTAATCTTCCGAAACTCTCCATACATGATATTTATCATTAATAATACTTGATAATTGCCATTTCCTTTGGTTCCAAGGTTGTCCTTCCCGGTTACGACTTACGAGATCATAATTCATCCTTTATTTCATTATTACGTACTTCCCATGGCTTGTATCTTTCAAAACTTCATGGGACATGTCTGATACTCAATTAATACGGTGGAATACATGGCGTGCTCATGCTTTGAAAGTGCGAGGTGTAACAATATCATACTATTGATTCTTTGATTGTGATTTACTTGAGTTGTTGCCTGATTTACGCTTAAGTGCAAATTTATGTTATGTGACGGATAAAAGAGTTATATGCTCACAGGCTGCTGAGGCACTTATGGATTTGAAGCTCTCACATAGGCTTCTAACTTGAGGTTAAGATGATTTGTTTGATTAATATTACTGTGGACTAATGGAGATTAAGTGTGGTGATGACAATTCATAGACTAGTCCTTGTCTCCGTTCTGGATTGGGTCGGTCGATGATGCATGCTGAGTACCCGTTTATTTTGGACTCACGCTACACTTGCTGCACCTTTTTGTGTGCAGGTTCAATATCCGTGCTAAAGGCCTTTGAGGATGCTCAATCGGCCTAGGTGGAGACTGTTTCGGAGAGTCGAGAGAAGCTGCACGCACATCTGTAGCACCAGATTCTCTTCCATTTTTATTTCTGTCTTTTCTATTCGGACAGTGTATTTTGTATGACTATAGACTTGTATCGAAATTTAGAAGTTCTTGTACTAGTGACACTAGGTTTTGCGAGTTATATTACTTATTCACTTTTTCATGATTATAAAGGCTTAAATTCGTATAAATCTGTCACACCCCTTTCCCTTTTTACCGCGCGCGATAACTATGCAACGTTTTTTATTGTTAAAGGTTTCTTCCAGTTAATGTGAGATTTTGAGAGGGATTATTTTTTTTATTCAGAGTCGCCACTTTGAATTGAGTTTTGATGTTCCAAATCAACTTATTGAATCCCTAATCAAAAGGAAGTTGACTCTTTAATTATTGGTCTGCGAAAATAAAAGACCGGGTAAGGAATTCTATTGACCGGGGAGAAGGTGTTAGGCATTCCCCAAGTCTCGTGGTTCAAGCACGGTCGCTTTATCGACTTTTATTCGCTTTTGAATTTGTTTTATTTTATTAATATGTAGCGTATTGGCAGCAGCGCTTTCCAGCCTTACCACAAATTTTGATTTGTGTCTCTCACGCCTTTTGAGGCATTTATGGATCGTTCCCACTTCGTCACGCTCAAATAAGCATCTAGCGCACTTAAGGTATATCCATCCCAATCAATCTGGCTTCGAATATGGTAATTGAATTTTATAGAAAACGATTTATCGCTAGCAGCGCTTCCGAATTTATTGTTGAAAATTACTTAATTAAATCAAATACTTATAAATTTTTCGGGTAAAACCCCATAGTCATTCTTAATTAAATAAAATATTTTTCTCTCTTTTGCCAACGGTTTTTGAAACGTGTTTGCAACCCATCTCGCTCCCTTAAAATTGGTTTTTCCGCTCTTTTCTTTTCACCTGATGCAATGAGATTTGAAATAATTCGCATCTCGTCTACCTCATCTCCGTTTTAGTAATTGATTAATCAGGCATTAAACAGTAATCAAGGCCGAAAATAAATTCCCAAATTAAACAAAATCCCACAACCCAAATAATTAAATAAACAGTGCTAATCAAACCGAATTCATAAATTAACGTCAAAATACTACCATCACAACACACACAGAACCAACAAATAAGAAAACTCACCCAAAGAGCTTGTAATGAATACAGAAACTTAAAACAATAAATAACAAAAGAAGTGGTTAAAATATAGGTATCACATCTTGAAGAAACAACTAACTCCTCTCTGTTCCGATCTAATCTTGTTAAAACTTAATCTCCCTCTTTTCATATCAATTAACAAAGCGAACAAAGAAGAACCCAAGTCATAAATATTTGACCCATTTAATAACCAACAAAAGAGCAATTACATAAGCGTTTAATGTGTTGAAAATATAATTTTAAATATTATAAGTTCATGATGTTATCTATGTGTCATGATGTTATTTATGTGGCTTTTAGGATATCTATGTGATTAGATGCATAGAATTTAAATGTTATTGGGTGCATGGTTTTGTGTTTATGAGATGACCAAGTTCATAGTGAAAGTGTGAAAGCACTTAGTGGCTTTATATCTAGAATTATCCTTTAGCACCTATATATACCCTCTTTGTAATGTTATTATGTAAGAGTGGAGTTTTAATATATAATGAAATGAGCATAATGTCTCTCTCCCTTTTCTATCTTCTTTGTGCCCTATGATATTATTAGGGACCACCTTAAATTTCCAACATAATGACAATCACTATATGAGATCTAAGGAAAACGAACTTCAACCAAGAACAGCTCATGACCCAGTGGATTAAAATTCCCGCGACAATTGTCGATTAGAATATAAGATTTATCCAATAAAATCAAAGCATAAGTAAAAGATAAATTTCAAGCATGGTATTAAATGATAACAGAATGCACTAAAGCAAGAGCAATAAAAAAACCCAATTTTAGATCTTTACAACTTAAACTTTTAAGCAAACTTATTGATCTTACTGCAATTACCCGAAGCAAAACCCAAAACTTCCCCTTTTAAACTATTACAACTATCATATTTAAAGGTAGTGTTGAGTTCCATTTCATTATAAAATCATTAAGGAACTACAGTAATTAAAAAAAAAAAAAAAAGGAACGGACAAACCCCACTAAATTTCATAAGAATACCAATACTCTCTAAAACTAAAAAAGAAACATGCCGGACAAAAACGGTGGATTGAACAAAACAACATGCACGAAGCAGCAAATGACATGCAATATGTTTCAACAACTGATACAACCAAAATGAGTTAATAAAACATATTAAAAGTAAGAGAGATGGACCTTTAGTCGTAAAACTGAACCTTCGTTGTATTAAATCTCCAAACTTTGGACTACAGAAAACCAAAAAGCCTGCTGATCGAACTTGAAAACGGGACTATTCCAGAGCTCGACAAACCTCGGCTAGCCTCAGTGGAAAAACTGAATCTTTTTCAGAGAAAGAAAAATTGTGTCTTTTTCAAGGTGAGATATGGTGGGAGAGAGATGGTTTCAAGTGGTTTTCTTTTGGGTGAAGCTCGGTGTTTATGGAGGGTAAAGCTCTAAGGTTCAGTCATGGCTTTATTGTAAAAATTTGAGTATAATGGAACTTCTTAGCTGCGGATATACTAGGAGTCCTCCTCTTTGTGTGCTACGGCTGATGGATTATGTAGGTGTAGGTTATACTATATATTAGGAAATTAGGTCTAGCTTCCTTTTTATAGTGTGTCTAATTTTGGAATTTTTGATCAAAGTAAGCCATTATTTAAGCCAATTCACTAAAATAATACGTCTTTTAAAAATTTACAGAACTAGAACAAACGTATTCCTGAGTAACGTATTAGGTATTATTTTATTAAAAAAACCAACGGGCAAAAAAGCTAGGTGGTTAACAACGTTAAAAGATAATACGCTACCATGGGTAATGTATTATGAATAATACGTAATCCGGCGCAGAGTTAGTAATTTCCCCCTTTTTAAAACGATGTCGCATACCTTTTACTCCAGCCCATATGTATTACACTGTTAAAAAAAAAAAAAAATACCACGGTAAACACTTATCACAATTGACGATAACCTAACCCACCCACCCCCCCACCCCCAATTCCCAACCCACACCCGAAACAATATCACGGTAAACACAAAAATTCACTACCGATTTTCGTGAAATTCCACAAATCATAGCTGAGAAACTTTCAAAGCCATGTATTATTTGAGATTGCGTTGTCAAAAATCATTGGAAAAGCTTAAGGACGAGTATTTTTTTCTTTGATTGAGGTATGTTTTTCTTCACACATAGGAATAGAAATAGCTGTTTTCTCTTCTTCTTTGTTTCTTTTTTGGATGATGGAGGAATATTTGGGGATAACTTGACTTGAACCAAAACCTTGGGCAAATCAATATTCACAAAGGAATTTTTTGTCAATAACCCAAATACTTTTTTTTTTTTTTGTCAATAACCCAAATACTTATTCTTTGTATGGGTTTGCTTCCTTGAATCATTATTTTCATATATTCGTGTGCATCTGTCTTATTTTCTGACCAATTTTACTAGGTTCCGTGAAATAACGATAAACTTTAAGTGTTTTTAAGGATCATCATTCTATCATCAATTAGGCTTGCATTATTAAGATTATGTTAGTAGGGACAAAGGAGAAAATTAGCAGATGTGCCAATTTGTTCGTCGACACATCTCAGCTCATTAGGAAAAAAGTAGTATTTGTTTTCAAATTGAAAATTGCATACAAAGTTGGAATTGTTTTTGAATTTTTTTTAAGTGATTTGGAGTGAATTGTGAAATCAGCTTTTGGGAGTTCTTTGAACACTAGAAAATTATAAAAAATTTATGTCCACACAATCTTTTTTACTAATTGTTGTCTTAAGTCACTCATAAAGCGATTGAGATCTAATTGTCAAGGCCTTTTTGAACATTACATTTTTGGATTATTCCTATGAATTTCCCATATTTATATCTCGTATTTCAATTTTTTTTCCTACTTTGCTTCCTCCCCTAATATTCCAACTCTAAAATTGGGATCTCCCTAATTATGTTGTTATTAACACCTAATTAAATAATCGAAGTGCCTATAGGAGAGAGAACTGTTGAATATTGTACAACAATTAGAATCCCAAATTTGGTTCTTAGAAAGCATTAACATGCTTTTGGAGTCATTTTAGATGAAACTTTCTTGAATGGTTGGTAAGAAGCAGGATAATGGAAAATATAGCTTAAGCAATTAGCATTATGGGATGGATAAATGTATTTGAGTAGAATTTGCATCTACGTTGCAATTACGATTATATTGTCCGAGTTATGGAGTATCTTGCGTCTTTTATAGATGCTTGCTTTATAAGTTTGTATTGATAAGGTAATTTTCACGTAGCTATTATTTGGGATTTATTTGTTTATTATTAAAAATACTCACGTATGAGTACTTTCTTTATGGCTAGTAATAATGCATACCAATTGGATCGGGGTCCACTTGACCGTTTGTATTAGCCCAGACAACTCACCCATAGGTCACGGATATATGGAATGGCAAAGACAATATGGTTCTGAATACGAGGAGGTGTGATGGAAAGTTTTGGGACCTCGTAAAGAAACATCCCATCAAGCCACGAGTTTTAGAAGTGATTAGACTATCTGGTTGTACGTGTTTATAGATCTCGAAGTGATATTGACTGGTACCGTAGTTTGATTACTTCATTGGTGGAGAAATTAGCGCCCGAAACTCATACGTTCCACACTTTAGGATGGGTGAGGAGACGATCACCTTCCAGGATGTAGAGGTGTTGTATGGTTTACCCGTGAATGGTAATCCAGTACTTGGGATTGAGCAGACAAGGGACAAAGCGCATTGGCAAAGTATTTGTGCAAGATTATTAGGTTTTACTCCGGGTTCACGGAGACATCGAACATAGTTGCCTCAAGGTATCTGCGCTTAATACACATATGCAATGTTGGCTAAAGTTGCCGGCCATGGAAACACAAGATATAGTCAATCAGATAGTTAGATGTTGTATGTTTTGGTTGATTGCTGGTACGTTGATGGTAGATACATCTGGTAGTTACTTGAAGCTTATGTACTTCCATATTGGGTCTTCCAGTTAGGATAGTGCGACCCTTGCATGCTTGTATCGCTATCTTTGTAAAGCCTCACGGGGTAACCAACATGAGAGAGCAGGATTCCTACCACTACTATAGGTATACCTAATAAGTAAACAAATTGTGTTCTATATTTCTTGTAGTTTATAATTACTTAATTATATCTATTCTTGATTTGGACATGGGAGGGGATTCTTTATCCTCGAGGCCCGGATAGTAGCACCCGGGATATGCAAAATAGTTTTCCTGCTAGTTGACACAGGGGTCCATATGCTACTAGATGGTTTTGCGTTTTAGTTGAATGAAGCCTTTGCCAAGCATGTGTTGAAAGTTTTAGGGACGCTCTTGATTCTTTGACGGAGGATCAGGTACAATGTGGTATTAGTTTGATTTTTAATTTCATGTATTTGTAATTGTAAAGACTTATTTTTTTTTCTTTTTTTCATATAGGTTGTATCAGGAACATATTCGGTGAATTAATTGAGAGCCTTCACGATTATTGTCGTGTTGAACGAGACATATAGCGTCTTTGAGTCTAGTCTTTTGTTGGGATGTGGTAGGGTTGCTTGCCACACAAGATGCCAAAGTAGCCACGGGAGATGATCAGAAGCTGATTGTGATGTTAGTTCCACTTGAAAGGATACTTAGGAATTCACTCAAGCATCGAGGTTTGACATATCAACACGACTAATACTCGGATTGCACCATACATGACACCACGAACTCGTGATATTCAAGGGATCCAAGTCTTTCATCACTTGAGTTGGATGATATAGAAGGTATTTAGTTGGATGATGCAAACGAGGAAGTGGATGGAAATGATTTGGAGAATGCTAGCGAAGGTTGTGATTTTTTGCAAGTGGCCAGTTAAGCATTCAACATGGTGAGCCATCAATGAGGCGAAGCGTAAAATTTTCATAAGCATTATGCTGCTTTGAAGTCACTTTCTTGACCGACATGGTAGAATGAAAAATCGATGTGATAGAAGCAAAAAACGACGGTAGAACCAAAGAAATGAGTCTTGGTGTTGTTTCGGAATGATCTTTGGTCTTATTTCTCATTCTTTGAGTGTTGTTTTTTGAAAAACAGCTATAGGTATTCTTTTGTTTCAATACTTTGGAAGCGGCTTAACTTTTTATGGATTATATGTATTTCTTTTGGATAAATTGTGCAAAGAAGTAGTATTTTTTGGATAAATTCTCTACTAGTTCATATTTAGTTGGTGTGTACTTTCGGTGAGTAGTATGTAACTTGCCTCGTAGCTTCGGGCGAAGGTTTGACTCATAAGATGATAATATAATGGAACCAATATGAGGCTTATAGGAAGTGTTTTTGAAAACTAATCAAGTCATAAGAAATGTCTTTGGGCAAAAGCAAGTTGGAAGCCACTGCTCATGTTTGCAAGTGAGTTTGTAGGAAAGGTCTTACTTCCAACGACCAAAAACCATTTTATTAATTAGGAATTTTAGGAAAAATTCTAAATGAAAGTTAACCAGCCCTTTGAAATACTGCTTTCCAACGGTATATTGTAAGCCTAAGGGGACATCTGTAAAAAAGTTATGGCCATTTCTTGAAACGGTGCGGTCCGTTCAACGATCACGTTATACGAACTTGTTATACGGCCCATATAATTTTATGCGGACCGTATAACTTGTCCGTACTTCATGAGGCTTCAAATCGACGTTCTGTTTTAAAATATGGTAAATTATACGGACCGTATAACTTTATACACGGACCGTATAATATGTCCATGTAACTAAAACCTCACTTTTGTATAAATTCAAGCCTTGAGTTCTTTTATTTCATTATTCACAATTCCAAGCTGTAACGATCCAAAAACATCAGGTAAGTCAGTCCAAACCCTTCAACTCAGCAATTCTAACATGTACTCTAATAATCTAAGCAAGAAATCATTGTTCGTAAACTAGGGTTTTTCAAAGAAAACCTATCTCAAGGTTTAAGAATTCAAGATTTTGGAAATCTTCTTCAAGTTAAAATCTTTAATTCCAAGTTTGGAGGCATTGCAATTATGTAAGAGTTACTATCTACGTGTGTGGGAACATCATTATTCTTCCCCACGCCTCAAAATCCACATAAATTATGATTCTCTACTAAAACTAGGAGTTTCTACCACCACTCCTTGCTAACCACAGGGGCCATATCACGTAATTATGTTATGTATGAATTGCTATTATTCTATCATTGTGTTTAATCCTTGATTTGAAATGTCCGTAATCCATGAAAACCCTATCTTGTATTCCATGGGTTCTTTCA
>NC_081353.1:23252485-23290361 GCF_029784015.1 Lycium ferocissimum | reverse complement strand
TAAATGACCATCTATACCTCTCGAAATCGACAGATTTCCGATAAAGGTCCATTTATCCAAAATTCAACTTTAAGTCAACCCTTTTTCACTTTAAGCCTAAATTTCCCAAAAAGTCACCCAAATCATATCCAAATACCTAGAGAAGCATGTCAACGGTCCTCTCAGGTCATATATGAGCTAAACAAGCTCAGGGAAGGGTCAAAAGCATCAAAAAAGCAGTAGCGACCAAACGGGTCGTTACAACATATACCAATTAAACAATCGCTCGTCCTCAAGAGATAAGAAAGAGAACGGGGAAAGATACCTGAGCCCGCAACAACTGGGGATATCTCGAACACATATCGGGCTCATCCTACTAGGAAGGATTCTCATCGTTTAGAGCTGAATCCTAATGAATGATACAGGAACCATCAGAATGGCACTTATTCAACAGAGAAACATAGAAGACCGAATGAACACCTGACCAGCCTGGTGAAAAACTAACTCTTAAAACAGAGGATCAATACAACGCATAGTCTCAAACAAGCCAATACACCTCGTTTCCACATTGCATGACACCCTTATTGGGTGTAACATTCAGAAAAACCTGATCGCTCACTTTACCAGTCATAACTCTCCAAACGAATTACTTTTACTCGAATTCTCTGATTTGATAAAGCCGCAACATTGAACGCGATCAATAGGCCCCACACACACTTTCCCAAACAAACGTAATCCTTGTAAGCATGACCACAAGCCATAGCCCCTTTTGAACCGGGAAGATATTCTGATCTCGCTAACCTTTCTTTCGCACTTGCTAAAGCCATTTTTCGTACCACCATTCCTTAGAAACACATGAACACACATACCAAAATTCTGAAACCATAACTTACTCTCGCCAGAAAGAATCCTTGATTTATCTGAGATCCCTACGCATTTCCATCAAAACTGATCTTACTGATAGCCAACTTGGCTAGTTCTAAGTCTTCTTAAACCTTCAAATCACTATATAGAAACATACCACCGAGTACCTCGCCGAGCAAAGTCCGTCGGAACTCAACTGACCACTATGAAGATTTATCACATCCATAGTACCTCCTCGAATCATTACCATGCCCATTGCCACCCCTTATACTAATCGAAAGGCTGATCCTCTTAAGATATCATTCAAGCCTACTCGCACAAACCCCAAAGCTAAATTGAAACTCATCAAATACGAAAAATAACCCCGCACGTATAGGAAATACCAACAAAGGCCACACAGGGCCAACAAAATATTATATATACATATGCGGACCGGCCGCCGCCAACAAAATATCATATACATATGCGGACCGGCCGCCGCGGCGAATGGAATCGCCCAAACACAACAGATACAAACACAGTCATACGGAAGTAGGCACAACCCACAGAATATGTCCACGTACTACCTCTAGACAGACAAACAGAATCATATGACGGGACAGTGTGGCCCCGCCGTACCCCAAATAATCCAAATATACATAAGAACATACATAACAAAGATATATACCAAAATGTACGCTCCGGACCGAAAGGAGCAATCCAAGATAGCAGAAATGTGTAGCCTACAGTGGGGGATCACCAACGTCTGTACCTGCGGGCATGAAACGCAGCCCCCGAAGAAAGGGGGTCAGTACGAAAGAAGTACTGAGTATGTAAAGCACAGAGTACAGAAATTCAACCCATAACAAAATAAAGATACGGAGGGTAAATATCAAGTTAGTATAATAAAATCGTACCGAAAATATATGTACATAATGCAAATCAAAATCATACATAACGCTCAGAACGTGGTCACCACTCCGACGCCGGTGCCACAACACAAAGATACTCCGTAAAGGTTTCATATCTCCGAACATCTCCGAACATATCACATCATATCATCATACAAATCATATCATAAGCCATATCACAAACATAACTCCAGAACGGTAACCGGCCCTATGGCGAGGTCTCGGAAACCGTAACACAGCATACTACCGAATTTAACATAAGGCGCACGATCACAAAACCGGCCCGGGAACCGGTGAACGGAATCATATAGGGCACGAACAGAGTCGTGAGCAAATAATGCAATTTGTAAATTAAAATAGCCTTTCCAAACTTGATTACTCATACGTCAGTTTATTAGTCAAACATAGTCAAATAATTACTTAGCACGAAAGTTTATTTCACAAAATATTTCCAAAGTGGTACGTTTGGTTCCAAAACATAACATAGTGTTTCATTAGGTTCAAAACGTTATTTCATAAGGGACAAATTCAAATCAAAGATTCTTTATCAAAGCTTATTCAAAAAGGAGTTCTAGTAGGACAACTAAGGCATATCGGGGTTGGCGGGCCCACCTCGGATCAAGTCGAGGTGGCAATCATAATTTATGGACGTTCCGGGTCTATGAGATCATACATAAAGATCTCAAAGTAAATCGGTCACCTTCACATAGGATTCGGACATTTGGTTGCTTTCTAGCCAAAATAAGGTCATTAGGCTTCAATAGGATTGAATGAATAGTAGCCAACTTATAGATCGGATTTCGAGGAGCGAATTGCTCCCGGGTTCCGATATTAACCTAGCATACTAAGACATGCCAAAAGAAGGAAGTGGGGAGCTTTACATACCTTATATACGTCGTATGCTCACCCAAAACTCAAGATCCCGTTTCGTCCGTAACTGCGTAAATGGTCAAAGTTACCAATTAGAGATTTTTAAGTTTAAGATTCACTTAACTTCATTTTTGTCTACCGAAATTTCGGCAAAGCATTTCTCCTATATATATATCATCCCCGAGACTTAGCTCGGCTCAATAGACATCAACAACAACAACCCACAATATCCCAACATCACAAATCACAACAAAATCATTCTAACGTCAATATTCTTCTTTCTACATAAACTAACAACTTTCATCAAACTTCACAATTCCAAACTAATATCAACATTATCATATTCATTTACTCATTCAAGAGTTGTTCAAACACATTCCAATCATATTCCGAACATTATACATAAATTCAAGAAGTTCGTCACTTTCCATATTCCTTTCAAAACGTCAACAATTCCGACGAACATACTAACTAACTTGCATTATTTCATTCCGAATTCATCAACAACAATCATAAGTCATATTTAAAAGTCTTCATATCATAATATACAAGGATATACGCAATATGCCAAAATCATACATTTTCCCATAATAATCCATAATCATTTCCAACGCTAATTCGATTCGTTAAACATTCATTTACGTCATAAATACCACAACAACGCAACTAGCAAACCAAACAAACTTGAATTCATCCCTTTCCTCTTCCCATAGGTCACGGCCAAACATGGCCCACACACACACACACACGGTTTCACATACACAACATCAAAACTACGGAATTCTCGTCTATTTTCAATCCTTATCACATTCATACAATTCCATAACATTAGAATAGCAAAATTCATACCTTTACTTGAATTCCCAACTTGCCGCAAACGTGCACCTTACTCCAAACTAATTGTATCACGTAGGAGAGCGTCTTGAGTCCTCTACAAATATGGAAAGAACAAGATGGTTGGATTAGAAACAAAGCAAGAAATTTTTTTTTTTTTTTTTTTTTTTTATGGGGCCGAGAGCCTTCAAATGGTCGTTCTTCAATTTTTTTTTTTTGTTTGATTTTTCTTGAAAATTCTATGGCATGCATGATATATATATATTGATAAATGGTCATGTGAAATCACATGACCACTTAAAATGGGGCTTGGGCCAAGCCTTGGCCGGCCACCCCTAAGTTTTGGGCCCAAATTTTTTTCAAATTTTTCTTGGCCCAATTCGTCGAACGCTCGTTTCGGAATTTCCGAAATAAATTTTCAAAATTCCAAATTTGCCCTCGGCCTTCCCCGATGTCTTTACACCAATAATTCCACAACCAACATAAGCATATTAACTAAAATCAATTTATTTCCTTATAACATACAAGTCTTAATCATTCTCATAATTTCCGATTATGCAAAAACACGGGACATAACATTCTCCCCCCCTTTAGGAACATTCGTCCTCGAATGTTAACATAAGGCCTTATAAGTATAACGGGGGAGTTCCCATTTATGATTAGCATTCATAAGTCATTTTTCTCAATCAATGCAACAAACTTAGAGGTTTAGATTACCCGTAGGAGCAAGAGAATAGGTGAGGATATTTTCTCTTCATGGCGTCCTCGCCCTCCCAAGTCACCTCTTCGCGGTTATTATTCCGCCACAGACTTTAATGTAAGGCACATCTTTAGTGCTAGCTTCTCTTCTCCCCGACGATCCGTAATAGCCACAGTCGCTCTTCGTAAGATAAGTCTCTCGTTACCCGAATATCATCCGCCGGAAATACTCTGGAAGGGTCACCAATACATTTACGGAGCATGGACACATGAAATACTGGATGTACTGCTTCCAGATCAGATGGTAAATCTAGCTCATATGCGACCTGACCCATCTTCCGAATAATCTGATATGGCCCAATATATCGTGGACTGAGCTTACCCTTTTTGCCAAATCTCATTACACCCTTCATAGGTGATACTTTCAGGAATACCCAGTCACCAATATCGAACTCCTAACGGTCGACGTCGTTTATCAAAGATAAGATTTCGTCGACTTTGGGCCGCTAATAACCGCTCTCGAATCAGCTTCACCTTATCAACTGCCTGTTGGACAATATCTGGACCGATTAATTTAGTTTCACCCACATCGAACCACCCAATCGGAGATCTGCACTTTCTGCCATACAAGGCTTCATACGGTGCCATCTGGATACTGGAATGATAGCTATTATTATAAGCAAATTCAATAAGTGGCAAGTGATCATCCCAGCTACCCCTGAAATCAATAACACAGGCCCGCAGCATATCTTCTAGTGTCTGAATGGTGCGCTCGGCCTGTCCATCGGTCTGAGGATGAAATGCAGTGCTAAGACTCACCTGAGTCCCCAATGCCTCTTGAAACGACGTCCGTAAATTAGCTGTGAATTGTGCACCTCGGTCGGTAATAATAGACACGGAACTCCGTGAAGTCTTACTATCTCTTTAATATATATTCTAGCATAATCCCCACCGAATAAGTAGTCCTGACGGGCAGAAAATGAGCCGATTTCGTCAACCTGTCAACAATAACCCAAATAGAATCATACCTGCGTGGAGTGCGCGGTAAACCCGTGACGAAATCCATATTAATCATCTCCCATTTCCAGGCTGGAATCTGCATTTCCTGTAATAACCCGCCGGGCTTTTGATGCTCAATTTTAACTTGCTGGCAATTTGGGCACTGACCGACGAATTCTGCAATGTCTCTTTTCATACCGTCCCACCAATACAAACATTTAAGATCATGATACATTTTAGTGGAACCAGGATGAATAGAATACCGAGCATTATGTGCTTCACCCATAATCTGCCGTCGTAGTCCTGCCACGTCCGGTACACACACTCTGCCTTTACACAATAATACTCCGTCCGGGGAGATTTCAAACTGAGTCTTTTCTTTATTAAGGGCCGCATCTCTATATTGGACCAGAATAGGATCTTCGGACTGGCGCTGTTTTACTTCTTCCATAATGGATGATTTAGCAACTTCTCGAACGTAAACCCCCGTATCACCGTAATCCGCTAAACGGACCCCAAGGCTAGCTAACCGATAAATCTCACGGACCAATTCTTTCTTATCGGCCGCACATCAATCAAACCGCCCATGGATTTGCGGCTCAAAGTGCATCGCCTACGACGTTGGCTTTACCCGATGATACGAATATCAACATCATAGTCTTTCGAATTCGAGCCATCTCCGTTGTCGCATTTAGCTCCTTTTGCTTGAAAATATATTGGAGGCTTTTATGATCGTGTAAATGTCAACATGAACCCCATATAAATAATGCCGCCATATTTTCAAGGCATGAATTACCGCGGCTAATTCCGTGTCGTGTGTGGGATAATTTCTCTCGTGCGGTCCGAGTTGCCGGGAAGCATAGGCTATGACTCGACCGTGCCGCATTAAAACACAACCTATCCCAAGCACTCGTAAGCATCACAATAAACCACGTACCCGTCCGATCCTTCCGAAGAGCTAAGACCGGAGCCGTGATTAATTTCTCCTTCAACGTCCGGAAGCCGCGCTCACAGCATCGGTCCACCGGAATTTTGTCGCTTTCGAGTTAGCTTCGTCGCTGGTGCCGCAATAGAAGCAAAATTCTCCACAAATCTTCTATAATATCCGGCTAGCCCCGTAAAACCGCGTACCTCCGTCGGTGTGGTAGTCCGGGCCAATTTCGTACAGCCTTCAATTTTTTCGCGTATCGACCCGAATACCATCTCGCTCCGACAACATGCCCCAAGAATGCCACGAAGTTAACCGTAATTCACATTTCGAAAATTTGGCATATAATTTCGCCGCCGAAGCGTGCCAAGAACTCGTCCTTAAATGATCCGAATGCTCTCTCTGAGACCGGAATAGACCGTAATATCATCTATAAACACAATCACAAACATATCAAGGAATGGCCGAAATACCCGATTCATTAAGTCCATGAATACCGCCGGAGCATTAGTCAATCCGAAAGACATTACTCGAATTCATAGTGCCCGTACGGTCCCGAAGGCGCTTTTGGAATATCGATTCTCGACCCGTACCCGATGATAACCGCAGCGCGCATCTATCTTCGAAAAATGTTTAGCACCCCGCAACCGATCAAATAAATCATCAATGCGGGGGAGGGGATATTTATTTTTAATAGTCACCTTATTCACCGCCGTAGTCGATACACATTCGCAACGAACCATCTTTCTTTCTTACAAATAATACCGCGCTCCCTGCATGGCGATGATGTGGCCGGGTCTGATAAAGCCTTTATCCAATAGATCTTTCAGCTGCTCCTTTAATTCTTTCAATTCTGCCGGGGCCATTCTATACGGAGGAATAGATATGGGCTGTGTATCTGGCAACAAATCTATAGTGAAATCTATTTCCCGTTCAGGGGGAAGACCTGGAAGATCGTCTGGAAATACATCGGGAAATTCATTCACAACCGGAACGGACCAAGAGTAGGCGTCTCGCTTTAATATCATGCACACGTACCAAATGATAAATATACCCTTTCGAATCATTTTTCTGGCTTTAAGGTACGAAATAAATTTACCCTTTGGTGACGCGGTATTGCCTGCCCACTCTATGACCGGCTCCCCTGGAAATTGGAAACGAACTACCTTTTTCTGGCAGTCCACATTAGCATAACAGGAGGCTAACCAGTCCATGCCCATAATAACATCAAATTCGATCATATTTAATTCTATTAGATCAGCTCTAGTGCAACGATCACATAGGGTCACATAACAATTTTTATACACCTGCCTGGCTATAATAAAATCACCAACCGGTGTAGCTACTTCAAATGGCTCAATAGGCTCAGGAATTATTCCAATTTCATTAGCAATGAGCGGGGAGATATATGATAACGTAGAACCAGGATCAATTAAGGCATACACAGTTCGAGAGAAAATCAATAATGTACCTGTGACAACATTACCAGAGTCATTTAAAGCATACACAAATCGAAGAAAAATCAACAATATACCTGTGACAACATTTGGCGAAGCCTCCTGGTCCTGGCGAGTAGCCAATGCATATACGCGGTTCGATGGACCGCTAGACCCTGAAGCACCGCCACGGCCTCGACCGCGGCCCGCCGGTGGTGGCGCACCTCGTCCCGGAGGACGTGTAACTGAAGGAGTAGAGGATGAACCAGCGGCTGATCCTGTGGGCCGAGCCGCACCACCCGAACCACCCGCCATCGGGACAATCACGCATAATATGGCCCCGACGGCCACAAGAAAACAAGCTCCGGTGGCTCGGTAGCACTCCCCCGGATGTGATTTACCACAATGAGAACAACGGGGCTCGGGTGGTCCGGATCGGCCGGATCCTCCGTCATCCGCGAACCCCGAGCTCGGGAACTCGGCCGCCCCGATGGTCCCGCGCCATCATATCGCCACCGGCGGACCGCGTACCCCCCCGCCTGACGGAGGAGGATATCTACCCGACTGCTGTGACTGAGGCTGGCCGCCTCTGGAATCTCCAGTATACCCTGCAGATCTGGCCCTCTTGGGCGGCCTCCTGTCACGATCTCTACTAGACTGATCTGCTCGCTGCCTGTCCTCCATCCCCTGAGCATAGGCCTGTAATCTGGCAATATCCATATCTGTCCGCGATGCCATCGACATACAGGCCTCAACCAAATAACGATCCAGCCCCCGATCACATACCGGTGCATCCGATCGCCCATGTCCGCCACTATAGTAGGAGCATACCGGCCGCAGAATTAAACTCTAGATTATACTCGCGAACACTCCGGCCCCTCTGCCGTAGCCGTAAAAATCTGTCAACTCTCGCCCTCCGCAACTCTGGGGGCAAAAAGTGGCGAAGAAAAGCAGCCTCAAACTCGCCCCAAGTAGCCGGGGCAAGACCCTCACCTCGAGATAACTCCCAGACTCATACCAAAGCCGAGCAAAGAACATCCCGCAACCGGTGTGAGGCTAACTCAACCGACTCGGTCCGGGAAGCTCGACCGTCCCACTGCACGCCTCATCCCCCGAATAAAGTCCTGGGGGTCCTCCTCGGGCTTAGACCCGGAAAACTCTGGAGGTCCGCATGTCAGGAACTCACGAACCCGCAGACTGTCCTGTCTATCATCATCATCACCTCGCGGTCTGCGTCCCTGAACCTGACCTGCCACTAGTGTCGTCAGTAACTGTACGGCCTCTCTGAGTGTCCTATCCTCTGCCCCGGGCTGGGGAGCTGGAGGCACAGGTGCCTGCGTCGCTGGGGCCGCTGAGGGGCCTACTCCGGCCTCCCTAGGTGGTGGAGTGGCTGAACCCTCTGAATGTATCACAACACCCGGTCTAGTCTGCGCACGAGCTCGTGTAACCCTCGGCGCCTGACCAATCTCATCCGCCTTCGCCTTGCCCTTCTGGGCAGCCGTAGTCTTCTTCGGAGGCATCTCTGAAAAACATAACAATTGGTCAGAAAAGAGTCATCCTAATAACACAGCTCTAACGCACGATCTAAGATTCAAAGAAAGGTAACACCCTAAATGTCCTGTAGCCTCCTGTTTATAGATGTGGTGCACAACACACCGATAAACAAGACTCTACGAGACACGATCTGTGGACATTCCGAGGACAAACCGCTCTGATACCACTTTTGTCACGACCCAACCCCGTAGGCCGTGACTAGTGCCCGATCTGGGCACCCAAACATATCTATCAACACTATCTCAAAACATAACGAACGCGATCAAATATATAACAGAAGCCGATAAGGCTATATTTCAAATTTAGATAATTTCCAGAAAAATTTCGCAGTTTCCTTTGTTTTATGGACTAACCAAAATAACCCCGCACGCAGTAAAATACCAACAAAGGCCACACATGTGGCCAACAAAATATTATATATACATATGCGGACCGCCGCCGCCGCCAACAAAATATCATATACATACGCGGACCGGCCGCCGCGGCGAATGGAATCGCCCAAACACAACGTATACAAACACAACATACGGAAGTAGGCACAACCCACAAAATATGTCCACGTACCTCTAGACGTACGTACAGTAATCATATGACGGGGGATGTGGCCCCGCCGTACCCAGAATAATCCAAATATACATAAGAACATACATAACAAAGATATATACCAAAATGTACGCTCCGGACCGAAAGGAGCAATCCAAGATAGCAGAAATGTGTAGCCTACAGTGGGGGATCACCAACGTCTGTACCTGCGGGCATGAAACGCAGCCCCCCGAAGAAAGGGGGTCAGTACGAAAGAAGTACTGAGTATGTAAAGCATAGAGTACAGAAATCCAACCCATAACAAAATAAGGATACGGAGAGAAAATATCAAGTTAGTATAATAAATCCTGTACTGAAAACATATGTATATAATGCAAATCAAAATCATGCATAACGCTCAGGAATGTGGTCACCACTCCGACGCTGGTGCCACAACACAGCATACTCCAGAAGGTTTCATATCTCCGAACATCTCCGAACATATCACATCATATCATCATACAAATCATATCATAAGCCATATCACAAAGATAACTCCGTAACGGTAACCGGCCCTATGGCGAGGTCTCGGAAACCGTAACACAACATACTACCGAATTTAACATAAGGCGCACGATCACAAAACCGGCCCGGGAACCGGTGAACGGAATCATATAGGGCACGAACGGAGTCGTGAGCAAATAATGCAATTTGTAAGTCAAAATAGGCTTTCAAAACTTAATTACTTCATAAGTCAATTCATTAGTCAAACGTAGCCTAATAATTAATTAGTGCGGAAGTTTATTTCACAAAATATTTCCAAAGTGGTACGTATGGTTCCAAAACATAGCATAGTATTTCATAAGGTTCAAAACATTATTTCATAATGGACAATTTCAAATCGAAGATTCTTTATCAAAGCTTATTCAAAAAAGGTTCTAGTAAGACAACTAAGGCATATCGGGTTAGCGGGCCCACCTCGGGTCAAGTCGAGGTGGCAATCATAATTTATGGACGTTTAGGGTCTATGAGATCATACATAAGGATTTCAAAGTAAACTGGTCACCTTTACATAGGTTTCGGACATTTGGTTACTTACTAGTCAAAATAAGATCATTAGGCTTCAATTGAATTGAATGAATAGTAGCCAACTTATAAATCGGATTTCGAGGAGCAGAATTGCTCCCGGGGTTCCGATATTAACCTAGCATACTAAGACATGCCAAAAGAAGGAGTGGGGAGCTTTACATACCTTATAAACGTCGTATGCTCACCCAAATCTCAAGTCCCGTTTCGTCGTAATCCGTAAATGGTCAAAGTTACCAATTAGAGATTTTTAAGTTTAAGGATTCCTTAACTTCATTTTTGTCTACCGAAATTTCGGCAGCATTTCTCCTATATATATATCATCCCCGAGACTTAGCTCGGCTCAATAGACATCAAACAACAAACCCACAATATCCCAACATCACAAATTACAACAAAACCGTTCTAACGTCAATATTCTTTCTTTCTACATAAACTAACAACTTCCATCAAACTTCACAATATTAAACTAATATCAACGTTATCATATTCATTTACTCATTTAGAGTTGTTCAAACACATTCCAATAATATTCCAAACATTACACACAAATTCAAGATGTTCGTCACTTTCCATATTCCTTTCAAAACGTCAACAATTCCGACGAACATACTAACTTGCCTTATTTCATTCCAAATTCATTAATAACAACCATAAGTCACATTTAAAGTCTTCATATCATAGATGTACAAGGATATACACATTATGCCAAAATCATACATTTTCCCATAATAATTCATAACCATTTCCAACGCTAATTCGATTCATTAAACATTCATTTACGTCATAAATACCACAACAACGCAACTACAAACCAAACAAACTTGAATTCATCCCCCACTCTTCCATGTAACTCACGGCCAAACATGGCCTTGCACACACACACATGCACGGTTTCATACACACGCATCAAAACTACGGAATTCTCGTCTATTTTCAATCCTTATAACATTCATACAAATTCCATAACATTAGAATAGCAAAATTCATACCTTTACTTGAATTCCAACTTGCCGCAAACGTGCACCTTACTCCAAACTAATTGTATCACGTTGGAGAGCGTCTTGAGTCCTCTACAAATATGGAAAGAACAAGATTTTTGGATTGGAAACAAAGGCAAGAATTTTTTTTTTTTTTTTTTTTTTTTTATATGGTTCGGCCGAGAGCCTTCAAATGGTCGTTCTTCAATTTTTTTTTTTTTTTTGTTCTAAGATTTTTCTTGAAAATTCTAAAGCATGCATAGATACTTATATATTGATTTAGGGTCATGTGATTATCACATGACCACTTAAAAATGGAGCATGGGCCAAGCCTTGGTGGCCGGCCACCCCTAAGTTTTGGGCCCAAATTTTTTTCAAATTTTTCTTGGCCCAATTCGTTGAACGCTCGTTTTGTAATTTCCGAAATAAATTTTCAAAATTCCAAATTTGCCCTCGGCCTTCCCCGATGTCTTAACACCAATAATTTCACAAACAACATAAGCATATTAACTAAAATCAATTTATTTCCTTATAACATACAAGTCTTAATCATGGGTTTCCCTTAACTCACTCAACTCTAAACTAAAACCTCTCTAGATCCAGTGTATCGCATAATCCCAAGTCCGGCATATCACATCGCCAGTATTACTAATATCCTCATGCATCCCACTGAATTGTCCTTTCCCGAATTTCCTTACTCAAATTCCGAAATGTATGCCGAACTCAACTCAGTTAACCCACCATTGATCTACCATTTCAAGTATCCAGGTTTACTAATCCCTTACTTTAATCGTTAACGTTACTAGTCCTCGAAGAATCACCTCTTACCTCAATTATCGAATGTGAACACCTCTAACCACTTGCACGCAATCCCTTTTTATTCAATCACATAAGCCGAGCAATAACACCACTAATAGTAGGATCTAGTCAATTTTACACAATGAACACAAGATTCCAAACCTTAGTCCACCACTGACCTCTATTAATCTATGACATAACCGAACATACCAACTCATCCATAAACTCTCAAGCCCACTCTACACTGTACAATCGCAACCAAGCTCTCACATCACTAACTCTTGTTTCCACGATTTTCTTTCTGCCCTTAACCATCAAAGATACCGATCAACCTCATCGGTCACCCTTATACTGTACGTCATGATATAATGCCCCCGCAATCGAAACACGACTCAAGTACCCATATTACTTCACCTCAAGTCTTACAAACCTTAATCTCATGAACCCGACAGTAAGATGCCTCATTGTAATCCTTCAGTTCCCATATTTCATTTCAAATCACTTTTATCACTATCAACCAACAAACGTTCAAATCCACTCGATCCTCTAAACTAATCATCTATCTAAGCCAAACAAACCACAAAACAATATCCATATTTCTCAAATCCCAGTGAACAACCAGTAACTCCTCAAGTCATTAACTCATTGCATTCGTCCATAATTGAAGTCATTTCTATCAATTGATTAATAGCTCCTCAGAAGCCTACAACCCAGTCAAATTTACCAATCAAACGATGTGACCGTAGCATTCACTTAATAACAAAGTAGTCCTCTAAAATCAACGAGCTTATATCAATAATGACTTTTAGTACCATATTTTCGAGATATCACGTGAACCTGTAAGTACGACTATTATCTAACCATGCCCAATTATTTCAAAAGATTCAATACTCCATAATAACCATAGCTCAAACGACCACTTCCATCGGTTCCGTTCTGCCATGCCGAACCCTTCTTTATCTTTCACAACCAAACATGAAATTAGCCCTCACATCAATTGCAACCTTATCCTGACAACCATGTTAAATACCAATTTTTCCTTTTCCCATATCACGAAAAGTACTCACATCCAAGATATTCTAAGAAGTCCTACTTCGCTACACACTTTCCACAAAAGTTTCCTTTATGTCCTTATTGTCAACTTCTTTTTTTATTACCCGCGATCACAATACGTTTGCCTACATTTGATGGTCATCACCGAACCGAAGTCTAATACTCTACCATTGCTGAATCGTCGAGCTGCCATTGGTTCACCAGTGTCACACACACACCATCATAAAGCCTTGACGAAGCTGAAGTTTTTCCCGAACCAATCATATCATCGAGTAACCACTATTGTTAAGCCATCAATACACATTATCACTTCTGAGAAACCCAACGCTGAAACATGGAGATAATGTAACCCTCTGAACTATCTTTCCCATTTCTCACGAACTCCCACAATAATGAGTCTAATCGCGAATCCATAAAATTGAATCCTTAGGCCATAGCTAGAGACTGAACTTGATCACGTGTTCGAATCAGAATAACACATCTCATACCATTCCACAGCATGACATAGATCGACCATTCGCATAATAATTTAAGGACGAGTTTTCGCCCTCTGTGGGTGATTAAGATAAGAAAGTTCAGTTACCAATTGGAATCGACTAGATACCAATTTGAATGAAGTCGCATGAGAGAATGAAAGAATTGGAAGTTTCCTAAATGTCCTATAGCCTCTCGCAGATAAGTACGAAGCTCATCGTACCGATCCACAAGACTCTACTAGACAAGCTCTTGTATTATAGATCGGGTAACCTAGGGCTCTGATACCAACTTGTCACGACCCAATTTCACTAAGTTATGAGGGCACCTACCTTTCCCACCTTGGTAGGCGAACCCTTAACCCAACATTTCAAAAACACGTAAATAGATAATAAATAAGCAGGAGAAAATAATAATGGAATTCTCATGATAATAATATAAGAAAGCGGAAATAATAGAAATACACCCAAATATCTGGTCTGGTCATACAAGAGCAACTAGCTAAACATTACAAGTCTGAATAATAGTAATACATCAAATGTCTCAAAAATCATATCTCAGGACGGAAATAAAGACATAATAAATGAAGAATCTTCAAGGTAGCGGACGTCCTCGTGCTCACCCTGTAAGACTCGAAATTGCAATCCTCGACTACTATCAGCCACGAGGAGTAGAGGTCGATCCCACCTAGGGCTCTGCATTCATAAAATAATGTAGCAAGTGCAGGTTAGTACAAACAACAAGTACTGATAGGTATCACAGGCCGACTACGATTAGCTAAAATATATCAAGGCAATAAAGTAAGATAAACAGGTAAATCAACAAGGTATAAGCCAATCACGAGCCAGTAACCACGTACACATCATCACCTATGTTATAGCATCTAAGACTAAATGTACCAACTCTCAATATATTCAACTCGAATCCGTATATCACATGTACATAACAAGAATATCATAATAGAAGCCATAGTTGTATCAACCCGCTTGGTCATTATAGTCTTTTCGGTACTTTTGACCTGTCCCCGAGCTTGTTAGCTCATTTTTTACCCGAGTGGATCATTGACACGCTTCTCGAGGTGTTCAAATTTGAGTTGGGTGACTTTTTGGAAAATTAGCTTTAAGCGAAAAAGAGTTGACTCAAAATTGACTTTTAGGTAAACAGACCTTTTTTGAGATTTCGTCAATTTCGAGAGGTCCGAATGGTCATTTGGACCTTGTGTGCATATTTGGTTTGGTTCCTAATGCACTCGAGTGCATTTTGGGACTTGGATTGGGAAGTTAGAAATTGAGGTATCGGGGGTTGACTCGGTCAACGAGACCTCCATTGGGAATTCTGAGGCCACGAGTGCATTCGTAGCTTGTTTTTGTCTGTGTCTCCATATCCGGTATGTAAACTTACCACAACGCTTTAGCGATTCGGCTAGTGCTTTCACGCATGGTTTCACGCTACCGCTTCAGCGGTTCGGCCGTGCTTTCGCGCGCGCTTCGGCGCCGAAGTGGTCACCAGACACCAGAGTTTTCTAATGTCTTCCCAAACTTGAAATCGACCCCCAAAACCATCCTGGACACAAACCAAATATGCAAATATAGATAAAAACGCACTACGAATGCACTCGTTGCCTCAGAATTTCCATCGGAGGTCTTATTGACCGAGTTAACCCCCGATACCTCAAAATTAACTTTCCAACCCAAGTTCCAAAATGCACGCAAGTGTATTGGGAGCCAGACCGAATATACACACAAGTTCTAAACAACCATTCAGACCTCTCGGATTAACAAATTTCCTATAAAGGTCCGTTTATTCAAAAGTCAACTTTAAGTCAACCCTTTTTTGCTTTAAGCCTAAATTTCCCAAAAAGTCACCCAAATCATATCCAAACACCTCGGGAAGCATGTCAATGGTCCTCTCGGGTCAAATATGAGCTAAACAAGCTCGGGGAAGGGTCAAAAGTATCGAAACACAGTAACGACCAAATGGGTCATTACGCGGGAATGGGCTGGAGCTCGGTCTTTGAGAGCGCATGGCCGGTCAAAATTGACTTGGTGATGCAATTGTATGTGGGTATGAAGCCCATTGATGCTGAGACATATGAGCCATCGGTGTATGCTAGGGGTAGTTACATTTCGCTGACCTATTCTACCCAATGCAGGGAACTTGGGGTACCGGATATCCCAATTGATCCATTTGAGAAATTTCTAAAAAGGCCCAATTATAGAGTTATCAGAGAGACGTTATGTGGGCCGCTATCTAAAGCTTTGTGGACCCAATACGATGATAAGTACAAAAGGCACAAGAGTATGTTCATGAGAAACTTCTAGAAACCTCCACGGTTGTGGCTGCGACTAATAAATTAGAGGATTCCACCTTATGACCACTTCACCAATGTTGCCAAAGAAAGGGTATGTATGATTTATTTCTTCATGACCGGTCAGCCGGTGAACTTGGGGCATCAGATTCTCAAAGAGATTATAAAAGTGCGCCAAACCATGGCCCACCGGTTGCTTTTCAGTAACACAATTACTGCTTTGATTTCAAGGCTCGAGTCCAAATTGAAAGTTAATAGCGACATGAAACTTGAGGCAACAATGGATATGGTGGATATCTCTAAGGTCAAGGCACCAGAAATGGCCGCCAAAGTGGCAATAACACCGATAGAGGAGCGAGCGGGGATGTTGACTTGAATCACGCAACTTCATTAGATGGCTGAGTTGCTATGTTGAGATGCAAATCTAGATCTCTTTAGTATTTGCAAGGGCCCCGCACATAGTTCCTTCTTGGGCCATTCTAGGAAAGAATGCAGCAATCTCGGAGGATGAGGATGTCAATACTGTAGACCGCATTGCAACAGATGAATAGGCAGGCAAAGAAGTAGAGTCTCATGCTCATGGTGATGATGATGTTGAAGAGGATGGAGAAGAGTCCACACTGTCTATGGCGAGGATGATGGTGACTCATCTGGAGAAGAGTAGGCCCTAGTGGGCCCCAGAGAGTATCTCTCACCCTACCCAATTTTGTTTAATCTTTGTATTCATTAAAGGCATTGCATGATTTAAGTGTGGGGTGGGGGGGTACGTCTCTAGATAGGGATGATTATGCATTAGGATTTGAAAATTCTGTAGAAAAAAAAATCTGAAAACTCTAAAAATGTCAAAAAGATTTTTTTTCTTTCTTTTATTTTCCATTTTTAGATTACAGACCCTCATTAGTGGCATATCATCAAAGTAGTTTTCTTGTTTTTTAGATTAACTTACTTGTAGGAAGGTAAGTCGAGTCCTTGCATCCATTAGAGTGCTAGGTGCTTGGGTTACGTGTGAAAGCAACAAACTTGAGCAATTGTTGGGTTCAAATGTGTAAAATATGTGTGTTCAAGAGAACAACCTTCTTTGAATGAAGCTTAACCTTGTTTTCTTGATTTTCTCATGACCATGGGAAAATATGTTTTGGGTGTGTGTTATTTGATGGCTGATTGAATTGATCATGTACAAATGTGAGTGTGAGATGATTTTATGCTATTCCTTGCTTTATGTTAATGAATAGAACTAGCCCCGGCTATATGCAAAGCGAAATGAAGTAAGTCGAATCTAGAAAGTGATAAGAGGAATTTTTTTTGTGAGCCAATTTTAACCTTCTCTTGCGCTGCCTTATATGTTCTCCCTTACTAAGCCCTTTTGAGCCTGTAGACTTGTTCTTTGGAAGTCACTACTTTAGCCTTCACCTTTTTCTTTCATAGTAGCCTAAAATTTGATCCCTAAACTCCTAGAGCACTTTAATTGAAAAATGTAAAGTAAATGGAGATATGGAGAGAAAATTTTAGGTTATAATCAATGGGACCAAGGATGATGCTTATTGGTGCACTCAAGAAAAATATGAAATGCATAGGATTGTGCTCTAAAAAAAACAAAGAGAGAGAATGGAATAAAGTTGTCCCTCTAGTATGGTGTACCACTAATGGTGATTAATTAAAATCATAAAAGGGGTGTGCTTGGGAATTGTATTTTCTTGGTTAGAGAAGTAATCATCGAAGAAAATGTGGGAACCATGTTGTTATAAGTATTAAAGTGCTTAGGGAGGATAGTCACTTTGTTATCCAAATGATTCTTACCTGTGCTTATATCCGTTAAGTCCTACTTGATTCTAGAGTCTATGTGCTTATATCAGTAGAGTAGTTACACTAAGGGAAAGCATATGGTTCATTGCATATTGCATGAGAAATTCGTTGCATGCTGCATGAGAAATTCTTAGGAGAGAAAGTGCTTTTCATTGTTATACCCATCGATATGTTATGATCATAATAATGTGTGAGAAGTGCATAATTATTTTGTTAGAGGGAGGGTGAATGATCGACAAAGCGAAAGGCGAAGTATCGGATTCCTTTATTGGGTCACATACTTATTTTGGTTGAAAATTGACACCTTGGGTCTGTTTTAACATTGAGGTTAGCTGAAGAGGTTGTTTGTGCGTTTTGAAGTTGATTTTTTTATCATGGCATGATTAGAGGAAAATTTTGTTCAAGAGTTGTTTTGAGAATGCTTTTAAAAGGTCGTATTAACCATAGCCCTATGCAGAACCATAACCCTATGCAAACCTGTTCGAAGTGGTGTAATGTTGAATTTTATTGAGTCTGGTAGGTGGAAGTTGTTTGCTCGAGGGCAAGAAAAGTCTGAATGTGGGGTGGTAGTATTTGGCACAAATATCTTTATTTTATATCATTTCCCCCCGTAGTTTCTTAGTACTTTAATCGCCATTTTGATATGATATCGGTTGATTCGAGCTAATGTTGGTTTTTTTGTGTGAATAGGTGAAGTGCGAAGAAGTAAGGCATTTTGTGGAAGAGTTTTGAAGTTGCTGTGGTCAAGAGCAGAAGGAGAACAAGACAAATGTGAAACGAGCTGAATTAGAAGACGAAGCAGAAACTTGCGCCACCCTTGTGACGCAAGGGTGGCGCCATCAAACAATTGTCAGCCAGATTTTTATTGGTGGCTTTGCTCAACATTTGCGTCGCAAGGGTGGCGCCAGTTTGAAGTTTTCCCAGTTTGCTCGGGAAAAGATTTTTAATGACCTAAACATTATCCTAGTGTATAAGTAGAATATTTCAACGCCTAAGAGGCAGCTAGAACGTATTTTTGGGAGAAAACACTTTGTGCAGACTGAAGAACACGGGTTTACCTTCTACTTCTTCCTTTTTCTAATTTAGTTGATACGTTTTTATTTATTCATGATGAATATGTTGAACATGAGTGGCTAAACTCTTAGTTCCGGGGTTGTGGAGTAGCCATGGATATTGACGTTTGACAAGTTTTATTATCTTAGTAGTTTCTTCGTATATGATTATTTCTTTACTTATGTTCTTAATTTCTTGATTGTTTGCGCAATAGTCGAGTATGATTTACTATTTAATGCACGTGCTTGGGAAAGATGTTATTAGATTAATGAAGATGTAAAGACAGCGTGATATGCTAATCCCTACAGTTGGGCTAGGATTTGCGGCTAGGATAGGAATATACTTAGTCACCGCATTCAATTAAATACCGTAAACGAATTGCGTTCTCAATAGGTCAATTCCATAGGAATATAGGCGGCGAACTGTTTTGAATCGGCGAGTAATGGTTCGGAAGAATACTACGAGATTAATAATTTGGTTAATTAGCAATCGTGAACAAATCTGCTAAGTTAGGTTATTTGAATAACTCAATATACTTGGTGAATCACCCACGACCCTGGAATACTCATTACACTGTGATAAATTCAATAGTGAATAAGTGCTCATTACAAATTGTTTCTAGTAATACTTAATCATTTAATTCCACATTAGTTATAAAATAATCAAACCTTCTCTCTTACACTTGCACAATTAGTAGTGATAGTATATTTTCGTCAAACTGTTGATCATAAGTTTCTCTGGGTACGATATTCAACTTTAACAAGTCACTATATGTCACAACCCAAATCACGAGTCATGAGGGCACCCGCCCTATCCCCCCGGTAGGCGAACCCTTTTCTTAATCATAATAATAAAGAAATAATTGGGGAATAAAAGAGAAATATATATACACACACACACAAACACACATACATACATACCAAAAGTGCAAAAATAACAACAATTACCATCCCAAAACCTGGCATGTACTCGTACAAGAGCATTAACGTTCGTACAACATCCGGAATACTAAAAATGCAAGTCTAGGAACGCATATATAAGTCTGTCTGCAGATTCAAGGGTAGATTGCAATAGAGGAAAATTCAGGTTACATAACCTGGTAAGTGGCTTACCCTGAATCTCCGACAAGAAGGTACTATTATACCTTACTTGCTCAGGTCGTCTCATCATAGTGCTGTACAAATAGACTAGCCATGCTAATAATGTAGCACAATACTACCCTCTCATGGGGGCACTCTGCCGTAGTTCCAAACCTCTTACGCCTACACCGGCACGTGTAGTTTCTTGGCATCACAGAACATATCCGAAGCCAATCTCGGTGAACTCAAGTAACTCCCAAAAATATTTACATTTTATCAACCTTGGCCTTCATAGCCAATCCAACCATTTGAGATAAATTAAATAACTCCTTCCACTATTCATAGTAAAGAAATTAACAAATGAAAATCATCTTTAAAGATTCAACAAGTGCTATTTCAATATGTAAAGGTTTTCAAAAACGTTACACTTCATATTTTATAAAAATCATTACAAATAACATTTAAAATATCTACAATGCAAGGAGTGGTGCAATCCCAACCCGCTTGTCCCCACAAGCTAGGATTTCACGTTAAAGCATACTAAAAAACTAACTCCAACGATGTGAATTTCGGGAAAAAGCTTCAAAGGTAGTAAGTTTCAACATACCTCGAATAGCTATTCAATGTTACCACAAAAGATCAAACGATGCCAACGATTTTCCAATCTACATATATGAACTCACATATATAAATGACACATCACGACACTGACTAATTCAATTAAGTGTCCAACACTTAGCGTCCAACTTCCCAAGTATAATAAAAATTCATATTCTCACCAAAGAGGTCGATTCTTGAGATTTAACTCTAAATCTCTCATGTCGTTCTCAATAATACAATATTCGACAATGAAATGCTTTCAAGATTACAAGGAATAGCATTTAACCCATTTTCACCAAACCCGTCTTCTTCGCTTAACTCAGTTGAAAATTGTCAATTATAGGTCTTGTTCACTCCATGAAATACTTGGTGTTTCTAGATAAAGAACACACCAATAATACCTTTCTCATCAATAAAATGAAGCAAGAGTTCAAGAATTTACCTTGTTGAAGAAAACCTAGCTTTTCCCCCTTTCATGTGCTCTTGGATAATTTCCTTGTTGAATCTAAATCGCAACAACGATTTGGTGTTATAGCTAGCATATAAGACCTGAAATCGACTCAAAATAATTCAAAAGAACTCACCTTAAATGGGTATTTAATACCCAGCTTGTTTCCCCTTTGAAGCTCCAAGAACAAATAAATTTTTCTCCCCCGTAAGGATTATTTATAAGCCTATCTGAAATTTATGAAATTTCCAGCTTTTGTGCATCTCACGAGTAGCAAACAAGATTTTTTCCGGAATTTAGTCCAACTTAGTGTTAGGCTAAAACGGTTCAAAGATACTGTTAGCATGGTGTGATATTGTCCTCTTTGGGCCAAGCCCGCACGGTTTTCCCAAAAGCCCTCACACCATTAAGAGTATTCAACACCTTATAAGTGGTTTTTTTTTTTTTTTCAACTGTCAATGTGAGACTTTATTCATACACCCAACAATCTCTCCCTCGAACTAAGTTCCACATGACTCATCACGGGTCAGAGATTTAACGTGTCTTTGTGCCACACACATCGTCCAAGTATTTACGGTCATCGAAGCCCAAAGGCTATGTATGGGTCTCCCAAGTTATGGGTAAATATCGTAAACCAGCTCATAGACAGGCAAAGGCACCAAACCGAGCCCCACGCCACATTCCGTTATTTTCATACTCATCTCACCAAACTATTGGCTCTGATAACAGTTGTTGGGCTAAAACGATCCAAAGATACTGTTAACATAGTGTGACATTGTCCGCTTTGGGATAGGCTCGCACAGTTTTCCCAAAAGGCCTCACACCATTAAAAGTATCCAACACCTTATAAGTAGCTCTTTTTTCTTTTCAACTACCAATGTGAGATTTTGTTCGCACACCCAACACTTGAATGGATGGCCGTGCATCGGGCAGCTGCTGCAAGAACGTGCAGGTCTCATTTGTCCTATTCTTCCCAGCATCTATTTCCTCTATCAAACCAACAAATTCCCTTATTTCTTCTCTTTTCATTAGTCACTATAGTCCTTTCTTTGGTTACTGCCACGACACTTAGAGTTCCAAATGTTTTATCACTTTGTCTCCTCATTAGCTAGCCAATCCTTTTTGCTCCATTAATAACTCCAATTATTAATAATCACCGTTAAATGATCACCACATAGTAGTTTCTCAATCATTACTAATTAATTATTTCCAGGCAATTCAATAATACGGATTCATTCAATTAATTCCTACACTTATACCATGGAGTTGTAATTTATTCCAAACTATACAATATTAATTTCAAGAATTTCCCTGACTTAGTTGTACTCGTGCGGATCAATTGGTCCGGAGGCATTCTGCTCCCTTTTTTTCGATGGCCCACATCGGATTGGACCTAGGCCTGGCTCTGATACCATGAAAAAAGTTTACACAGGATAAAACCAAAGATATTGATGAATCTTGGTCCTAATTCAACCACAAAAGCTAGTGTCACGCTCCAAATTCACGTGACCGGCACCTGGAATTCTATCCGACTTGAGCAAACCAACCCATGTAATAATTGTTGCGTCCTAATGCACACGCAAGTGTACGTGGTCGTACAAGTAATATAGTGATTATATAAAATCGAATGTCGAACCCACAGAGACTTATGACCAATACTTTCACGAAAATAAACTATTACTACTAATTATGCAAGTAAAGAATAAAATGGTTGTTTTGTAAACTAATGCTATAATGTAAATAACTAATAATGTGACCACAATTTATGCTAAGAACGTATTTAGTCTTTCGCTTTTATCAAGATTTTAGAAGTATTCCGGGGGTCGTGGTTTGTTCACCAATCCTATTGAGTCATTCAAGTATCACACCTTAGCAACTTTGTTCACAATTGTTAATTAACCTGATTATTAATCTCGTAGTATTCTCCGAATCACTACTCGCCGATTCAAGATAACTCGCCTCTTATATTCTTATGGTATTGACCTATCAAGAATGCAATAAGAGCACGGCATGAAATTGACTGCGGTAACAAGTATATTCCTATCCTAGTCACAAATCCTAGCCCAACTATAGGGATATTCAGGTCACAATCTCGTTAGTTACTCTCCAAATTAACGTCTTTCCCAAGCACGTGTATCAATTAGTAAATAGAACTCAACTGTTGCGCAGACAATCAAGCAATTAAGCATAGAAGTAAAGAAGCAATTGCATACGAACAAGCTACTAATATTGAAATACTTGTCAAACGTCAATATTAATGGCTAAGCCACAACCCCAGAATTATGATGTTTAGTTACACATGATTCGAGAATGGGAGCAAGAATTCATGATTAACATAGGGTTTCAATGTAAAGAAAAATAATAAAAGAGGAATAAAACCTAGAAAGAGTTTCACAATTCCCAAAATTCGTCCAAGCCGCCTTTCTAATGTTAAAAACGACTATTTATACGCTAGGGTGAATATAAGATAAGTTGGCCCAATCCCGATCCAAGTAGGACAACTGACGCCGCTTGTGCGCTGGCTATGCGTCGCATGGCCAGCGCATGATCTCCTCTCCTCTATGTGTTGCTTGTGCGGCGCATGGCCAATGCATGGCATGTCTGAGATTCAGAGATGGGGTTTTTATGCGCTGGCTGTGCGACGCATGGCCAGCGCATGAGACCCTTCAGTGGTCGGATTCTGCCTTCAAGTGCTGGAACTTCCTTCCCAACATTCAATCAACGTGCAAAGCCTCGGAATCAATCAAAAACTGCTCGGAATACCCTCCATTGGTCCTTGTTGTACCTATTCATACAAGCATACCAACATAAGCTCATATACAGCAATTTGCATTAAAAACTGTGATTAAAGTGCTAAGAAGCGAAGTGCAAATGACACTAAATCTAGATATTTGTGCCAAATATCAATAATCCCTAATTATGCACCTGAAACATGAATGCAGAAGCCTTTGGAAAATCTCAATCCTTTAAGTATTGAAAATCATGCATTAATACAACCGTTAAATTGACCACATTTCATTTAAATGGAGTATTCATAAAAATAATAAAATCTCATGTATGCATGCCATATGAATAACCATAGTTACAACCCGAAAGAACTACTACCGTCTATGGAACGTCTATGAAAAGGATTAAACTATACGGTGACTCAACAAATATAACAAGCTCCACGAAAGTAAGTGGAGTCTGAAAAGTATCATGCATGGAATATGTACCTAACCGCATTAAAGATGGTCAACACATAATCCGAAATAAAAATTTGAATGGCCAAAAGGCCTAAGCTCCACATGCCTAGTATGTATCATACAACCGTTTCTCCAAGAAGTGAGACAAGGTTAAAAAAAATCAAGTGATATGCATAGACATTGATATAAGAAGAAAGAATTTATATCAATTTTCAAGTTAAACAGTGAAATCAATATTAAAGTAAATACATTTCAAGGTCCTCGTTCTTAGCATTAAAACTTAATCAAAATCATGTAAAAGTTCATCGATTCTGAGGAATACTAACCATCGAGGGTGGAGCTAAGCCACCGAAGGGTGGTAATGAACACCCTTCGTCGGAAATTACATTGTCGTTTAAAACGGATATATATATTTGACGTTGAATATGACAGGTCTTTGGATGGCTAAAACTGTTCATTTCCGCCCGAATGGTTCCGTGTTCGAGACTTCAACTATTTGTTTTATTTGACATATGATTCGCATACATCATTCAAGCTCGGTTGAAACGTACATTAATGAATTACATCAACTGCGTTAGCATTCTTACAATTGTTTAATTTATCTAAGATTAAATATTTCTCAACTTTCTTGATATTACAATTTTTGTCAATAAAGAGTTATATATATATATATGAATAACTTGTTTTATTTTTTAAATATGTTATTATATAGATATCGGTCGTATTAATTTTTTACACATAGGATGCACTTTCGACGGGAAAAAAGAAAAAAATTAAGTATGTTAATTTGAATTCCAAATTGACTCTTTTTTTTTTTAATTCTTACGAAAAATGATCCAAACTTTTCTCTCTCTCATTCTCTCTCTCTCTCTCCCTGACAAGTTTCTCCTTTGTATATGTTTGTATATGTTGGTATAAGTGTTTGCATATGTTTGTATATGTCTGTATATGTTTGTATATTTTGGGCTATTTTTTGTAATGTAAGTTTTGGGATATATTTTTGCAATGTAAGTGACCAACTTGTATATCAATTTTCTAAAAAAAAAAAAAAAAAAAAAGTCGATAAACAACTTTATACCCAAAGCGAAATCGAAATAAGTCTTACTCTTTTATTTTTTTTTTTTTTTTTGGTTATCTCTTTCTCTTTGATTGTAAAGTAAATCTACATTTCAAGGTTCACTTTAAACAATAGTCCATATATTTCATTAGTAAAAGTAAAGCAATAGAAAAAAAAGAAAAAAAAACGATTAGAAATAAATGTTGGGATCGTTCAAGAATCAGTTGAATAACATAAGAACCCACTTATCAACAAAATCACTCTTTCAAATCTTGAACACCCTTAAAAAATGTGTACGGCTACTTGTATACCATCACCAACACAAGATGTAACGTCAACTAGGTTATGTACCTAGCGGCAAGTATCATATACCCTACTTGCTCAGGTCGTCTCATCGTAGTGTCGTACAAATAGACTCAGCCATGCTAAAAATGTAGCATAATAGTACCCTCTCATGGGGGCACTCTACCGTAGTTCCAAACCATAAGGTAGGTCCTACGCCTACACCGGCAAGTGTAGTTTCACGGCATCACTGAACATATCCGAAGCCAATCTCGGTGAACTCAAGTAACTCCCAAAAATATTTACATTTTATCAACCTTGGACTTCATAACCAATCCAACCATTTGAGAAAAATCAAATAAATCATTTCGCAACTCATAAGAAAGAAGTTAACAAATGAAACTCATCTTTAAAGATTCAACAAGTGCTATTTCAATATGTAAAGGTTTTCAAAAAAGTTACACTTCATATTTTATAAAAATCATTACAGATAACACTTAAAATATCTACAATGCAAGGAATGGTGCAATCCCAACCTGCTTGTCCCCACAAGCTAGGATTTCACATTAAGCCATACTCAAAAACCAACTCCAACAATATGAATTTCGAGAAAAAGCTTCAAATGTAGTAAGTTTCAACGTACCTCGAATATCTATTCAATGTTACCACAAAAGATCCAACGATGCCAATGATTTTCCAATCTACATATACGAACTCACATATATAAATTACGCATCACGACGACACCGACTAAGTCAACTAAGTGTCCAACTCTTAGGGTCCAACTTCCCAAGTATAATAAAAATTCAGGTTCTCACCAAAGAGGTCGATTCTTGAGATTTAACTCTAAATCTCTCATGTCGTTCTCAATAATACAATATTCGACAATTGAAATGCTTTTAAGATTACAAGGAATAGCATTTAACCCATTTTCACCAAATCGACACTATTCATCGTCTTCTTCGCTTAACACAGGTGAAAATTGTACATTATAGGTCTTGTTCAATCCATGAAATACTTGGTGTTTCTAGCTAAAGAACACACCAATAGTACCTTTCTCATCAATAAGATGAAGCAAGAGTTCAAGAATTTACCTTGTTGAAGAAAATCTAGCTTTTCCCCCTTTCATGTGTTCTTGGGTAATTTCCTTGTTGAATCTAAATCCCAATAACGATTTGGTGTTATAGCTAGCATATAAGACTTGAAATCAACTCAAAATAATTCAAAAGAACTCACCTTAAATAAATTTTTCTCCTGAAGCTCCAAGAACAAATAAATTTATCTCTCCCCGTAAGGAATATTTTTCCAGCTTTTGTGCATCTTACGAGTAGCTCACCACATTTTTTCCGAAATTTAGTCTAACTTGGTGTTGGGCTAAAACGGCTCAAAGATACTCTTAATATGATGTGATATTGTCCGTTTTAGGCCAAGCCCACACGGTTTTCCCAAAAACCCTCACACTATAAGAGTATTTAACACCTTATAAGTAACTCCTTCTTCTTTTCAGCTACCAATATGGGACTTTGTTCGCACACCCAACAATCTCCCCCTCGAACTAAGTTCCACATGACTCATCACGGGTCAGAGATTCAACGTATCTTTGTGCCACACACATCGTCAAAGTATTTACGGTCACCGAAGCCCAAAGGCTATATATGCGTCTCCAAAGCTATGAGTAAATATCGTAAACCAGCCCATAGAAGGGCAAATACACCAAGCCGTGCCCCATGCCACATTCCGCCATCCTCATACTCGTCCCACCAAACTATTGGCTCTGATACCAGTTGTTGGGCTGAAACAACCCAAAGATACTGTTAACATAGTGTGACATTGTCCACTTTGGGACAAGCTCGCATGGTTTTCCCAAAAGGCCTCACACCATTAAAAGTATCCAACACCTTATAAGTAGCTCTTTTTTCTTTTCAGCTGCCAATGTGAGATTTTGTTCGCACACCCAATGTTACACCTCGTAAATTTTTGTGACGTCGTAAGCAAACTAATGTGAGTCTAGAGAGGCTATGATACTACTAAAAGGTTAAGGAAGACTTTTAATAAGTGTTAGACAAGTATTTAGAGGTTTCGGGATCAAGCGAATCGAAGAAATTAGGTTCGTTGAAAGCTTGGAAAAACTTGACAGAATTTTGGACAGAAATTTTGGTCCAACTTGAGAGGGGCGTATCTCCTAGAATACGAAGAGTTACGGAATCCATAACCTATGTAAATTGAAGTTCAGCGAGTCTTCTTTCCAATGCAACTGACAGATCGCATTTCTGTGAAGTATGGAGGAAAGTACGGCCCATACAATAAAGTACGTCCCGCACTTTTTGGGCGTATTTTGCCAAAATTTCCAGAAAGTTAGAATTTTTGCCTCCAAAGTACGAGATGAACAGTATCACGTACTTTGAGGTACGTGATGAACAGTAACCCGTACTTTGCCCGAAATTTCCAGAAATTGAGTCGGTGGAATTTTTTTTCCCAAGCTTTTAAATACCCATTTCCACGACTTGGGCCTCATTTTTCACCCAAAATCAATCCCTAATTTCTCTCTAAACTCCCCTTAACACCCATAAACACACCAAATCATTTCAAATCAAGTCAAGAGAAGATCAACCTTGAAAACCTAGTTTAATTTATGGAAGTTGGATGTTCTTGCTTTCACTTAGAGTTGTGGGGATTAAGTATTGGAGCAAGTTATGTGAGTTGAAATTCTTCAAATAAAAGGTATGTTCTTCATCTCATCTCTTGTGTTAAGTGGATGTGAAGGTTTAGCAAGTCTTAAAATGTGGAAAGAGTTACGGGAAAAAGTTCAAATATGAATTTGATGATAGTTTGAGTTGTAAATTAATTTGAGCTATAATTGCTAGCATGTTATGAGTATAATCTTGTTATGAGGGGTAATAATGATGTTGAGAAAGTGTTGTATACAAGAGTACAAGGGGTAGTATTGAATTTGTTGTTATGGATTGTTTATGAAAAGAAGTTTTGGGGATGGAATTGAGTATAATTTGAATATAATCTTTTGATTATGGAATTGTTGATATTGTGATTTTGGGAGTTGTTTTTGAGTTGGAGAAAATAGAAGATATAAAGGGAAATGCTGCCTAATTTTCGTTAGCTCATTTATTAATTTAGTTTGACCATATAAGTGTTTCAATGACTTACCTTTAGCGCGAATCATCTTGAATGTAGATTTACAAGCTTGGAAGGATGAGCGTTGACTAGTTAAGGAGATGATAAGGTATGTTAAGGCTAGTCCCCTTCTTTCAAAGGTATGACTCCTATGTTATGATTTCTTTTCTATGCTTCCATGACCTTCTTACATTCCAAAGTTGAAAGTCTAAGATTATTAAGAGTCCCTTATGAGCTAGAGAGAAGATATGTTCCATGGTAATGATGATGATAATGATGCTATGATGAGCTTGATATCCTTATCTTTATGATTTCATTGATGTTACTTCTTGTTGTTATTTCACCTCATGATATTGGTTCCTTCAAGTGAGACATAGTGATGATGAATGTTCCATAATACAATCGGAGGTCACCGACCTTACGTCACTCCGATATGATTGTTGCTTTGATTGGGCATATATGCATACTTATTTTTATATATGATTATACCGGGCCTAGTTGGCCGGACAGACACCACTACGCTGGGCGTAAGTGGCGGCTTATGGATGATGATAGTTACATCGGACCTAATTGGTCGGGCAGTCACCACTAGTGGGCGGCGTGAGATGACTATCCCGGACGCGGGCTAGTAATGATATATGACTCAGACAACTTACTTATATATGTGTTATGATATGGTTTTAAAAGTAAAAGTTAGCATGCATGGTATCCGCCTTAAGAGGCAATCCTATGCGCAGGTTATTTCTTTACCTCGTGTTCCTTGTCTCTTTATTACATCATTATTCATGCCTTACATACTCAGTACATTATGCGTACTGACGTCCTTTCTTTTGTGGACGCTGCGTTCATGCCCGCAGGTAGACAGGGAGACGGTCCAAATCCCTAGGAGCATTATCAGCAGATAAACAGGAGCACTCCACTTCCGGAGTTGCCGTTTATTGGTATATTCTTTTGTATTTATATTTGGACATGGCGGGGTCCTGTCCCGTCCTCATGACTTTCAGTACTCTAGTAGAGGCTCATAGACATATGTGGGTAGTAGATATCTCGTGACCTCTTTAGTGCATGTCTTGTATATCATTTTGTAGCCTCGTGGGCGTATACATTGTACATATATGTATATTTTGAGGAGTGATTGAAGATCATTTCATGGTAAGCTTTGTTTGAGAATTGTGTTGATCTAAGTTGAATATGATAATGAGTATGATGAGTGGTGCTCGATAGGCTAGCTCTGGGTACCCGTCATGGCTCTCTAGCTGGGTCGTGACACCCAACACTTGAATGGATGGCCATGCATCGGGCAGCTGCTGCAAGAACGCGCAGGTCTCATTTTTCCTATTCTTCCCAGCATATATTTCCTCTATCAAACCAACAAATTCCCTTATTTCTTCTCTTTTCATTAGTCACTATAGTCCTTTCTTTGGTCACCGTCACGACACTTAGATTTCCAAATGTTTTTATCACTTTATCTCCTCGTTAGATAGCCAATCCTTTTTGCTCCATTAATAACTCCAATTGTTATTAATCACCGTTAAATGACGACCGCATAATAGTTTCTCAATCATTACTAATTAATTATTCCCAGGCAATTCAATAATACGGATTCACTCAATTAATTCCAACACTTATATCATGGAGTTGTAATTTATTCCAAGCCATACAATATTAATTTCAAGAATTTCCCTGACTTAGTTGTACTCGTGCGGGTCACACGTGACTCCGATTTGATTAAAGTAAAATTTTCACAAACAGCTACCTTTTAGCTCCTTCTAACAACCTATAACTACATGTTCTACATTTACAATTCGTAATTGGAGGACCCTGTATTTAGCTAGTAGACGCGTCGACTTAAATATAGGATAAATATAAGGAAAATACACACGCTGAGAAAACTGAAAGTGCTATATTTATGGAAACAAAATCTATTCCAATTTAAATTAAAATCAGTTTTTAATGTTCCCTGATTCACGCAAATATCCTCCCATTCCATATCTGATCTCATATCTCATTCAAACAGCTAACAAGATGTTATGTTATATTGGTGGTTTAATAAGATTTGAAAAGTCTACTCTATATAAACTGATTTGACCTTTTGTTTTGGATTTATGTTTTAATAGTTGTATTTCGTATATATTTTGGCTATATTTTTAGTTGCATTTTGATCTATTCGTTATACTACTTATTCGTTTATTGTTAACTATATTTCATATATATTTTACATATATTGGGAGTGTATTTAGATGAAATTTTAACTTCGTAACACCTTTTGTACATTAAAAGTGGACTTATGGAATATATCTAAGTTATATTTACTGTATATTTCGACTGTATTTAAAGGGTTAAATATACTACAAAAAATTACAGTTATGGTGAAGAACAATAAACACGAACTAACTGAAGAAACATGTGAAAAAAAATAAACAATACAAAATATACTTAAACAATACAAAATATACTTAAAATGCACATAAAATATAGATACGGACGTAGATGGTTAAGTCACGGATATCGTTCCACGCGAGAAGAGGGATGTGTAATAAGCTGAACTAAAAAATACAAACGAACTAAATATCGAAAATACAACATAAATATATAGGTTAAATACACGGTGAAACGTAAAAATCAGTATAGAATCTTACCTTTTTTGGGAATTAGATTTGAATTATGAGTGAAATTAATGAGTAGTTAATTAGAGATAAACAAGGAAGATGAACTATTGTAAAACTGATTTGAAATTGGAGGAAATTAAGGGATATTGGGCATAATAGCGTGTATTTAGGGGGATAGGAGAGAGGGACTTTTTCTTGGCTTAAATTTAGGGGTGTGGGAAGTTATCAGATGAGTGGTAAAAAAGTGATAGCTATAGGAAGTAAATATGTTATATTTTAGCTACTAAATATAATTATTGTAAAGTTTAGTTATGTTCCATAAATAGGTAATAATGTAAGCTATGTCAAATAAATTGTAATCTAAGCTCAAAATTAGCCCGAATTAATTATAGAAATTCATGGGCTAGCTGGGGCTGTACAACTAGCTAATGATGGGAGGATTGCTTAAGAAGACTATGTACCCTTTAACCCACTGATGTGGGACTCTTAACACCCACCTCACGCCCAGGGCTAGACATCTGGTGTGAGTGGGCAATTTTTAATATGGGGGCCTAACCTCGGAAACAATGAATTAGGCGGGCCTACCTCTGATACCATCTCAAATTAGGTATTGGACTTAACTCACACTCCAAAAGTTAGTTCAAAGGGAGGAGGATTACCCAAGCTTTATAAGGAGCCTAGGGTTCTCGTCCGTCACCTATATGACATATTCTCTTCAAATGCAAGAACAAAGGTTTTTTAGATCTGAAGAGAGAGAAGGAAACTTATGTTTCTAAGGTTATATATTTAAACAAATAATTAATAAGAAATAAAAATTTCAAAGATTAATAAATTAAATGAGTCAACATTAATTACTAATTAGGAAACGTGTCCGTACTGTGAGCGGTCGAAAAAGTACTCAGTATACTTATGAAAAGATAGAAAAAGTAAAAATATTTAGAACATTCAACATTCTAACGTTTTTTGTAATGAAATGATCCTAGATGAAAAGAATGATAAGTTTCATCTAAAAGTAAAAAATTTAGCAAATAAGAACTAATTTTGATAGGTCATATTGCACACATTTCTTGAACTCTTCTTATTCGAAAATGAATATCATAATACATTGAAGAATCATTTTTAATTAGGAAACATTGCACATGTAATTTGAGCCGCTAATCATTTTTAGTGAGGAAACACCGCAAACATGAATTCAGCAGCTAATTATTGTTTCACATCGTAAGCATATTTTTCAATTATCAAGTTAAGTGTCAAACACAAATTCTACAACCATCTAGCAGGATGTCGAATAAAATGATCATTTGTATTCCCAACTATATTAAGTGATTATATCAGTTAAACATCATATATTTGGATATTTATTACTATAACATTTACTTGGTCGTCATATCAAAGAAGCTTTAGGGCTTTTCCCCCTCTATTATTTACTTTCATATTAATCTCCATTTACTCCCACAAAATTTAAAATATATCTCCCATAAATCCATTAAATCACATTAAGTCCCTTTACTTACCAAATAATCTATTTAAAATCCTAGATCTGTTTGGCTAACCAAGGCACCAATTCATCCTCTGGCTTGCTACAATGGGCAGACTAAGCACCGTTGACAGGCTACAAAAATGGGGAATCCGAGTATCCACTACTTGTGTTCTCTGTGACTCAGGTGATATGGAAACCATGAAACACTTGTACTTTGCTTGCAACTATTCCAATCATCAGTGGACTGCTATTTTGAAATGGCTGGGCATAAGGAGGCAAATTGGAACCTGGGAGGACGAGATTCACTGGCTTACCAGGATAACTAAGCAATGCAGACCAAGGGGGCAAACTCTGGGCTTTCTCTTTGCTGCTAGTGTTTACCACATATGGAGTGAAAGGAATGACCGAAGATTTCGAGGAACTACACAGGGATGCATGCAGTCAAAGACTTAAAGCTATATATAACACTTCAGCTGCATAACAGAGGACAACATACATTATCGCAAGTGGACACAATATTTAGCAAAGTTATATAGTTATCCTGTTTAGAAATGCTGTAAAGATCAATATCTAGATAGGTAGCTAAAGGATTTCAGAGAGCTAGTTCTAGAGTCCAAATGAACTAGTCGTTTTATAAATATCACATTTGGTTGAATACAATTTTCCGTTTCGACCAAAAAAAAGAAACCAAATATATGATAGCCTAAAAGATATGTTACTCCACCTCTCTATAAACAACAATTATACACTATAAAATATTTTTTATAAATAAAAAATGTGACTTTTTATATTTTATTATAGTGTGGACTGGCCAAAAGATGTGGTATCCACTTCTCTGTATGTAATTTTTTTTTTTTTTTTATAAATAGATAAGAGTGACCCGATGGTGTAATAGTTTCTTACTGATATGTTACTTTAACTATTTCTTTCCTTCTCTATAGTGTAATTTCTTTTAATTTTCAAATAAAAATAATAAAGTAATCAAAGTAAGAAAAAATAAAAAAGAAAACAATGTCATACCTTTTAAACCTGTCCTAAAATGCCATCTCGGATACCTTAAATACATCCCTATCTTCTTCTGATCTCCTCACTTACCATAATCTTTAGACCATCAGAATTTCTCATTACCTCCTTTGTCTTATACAAGGCTGTCTGAACCAACTCATATCTTTGTATTCTCACCAAGTACAAGCATCACCAAATCCTTTTCAAACCAAACCAAAATGGTCTCCAAACCATCATCCTCAGAGCACTCAATCTCCTCTAACCAAAGTACCTCTTAACCAATTCCAAAATCCCCCATACTCCTCCCGCCGGAAACTAGTAGACGAAGAGTTTCGAGAAAATCTACATCCTTTTCTAGTTTCTTTGACCAAATAAAACCTTTCAACCTCATGGGAAGTGATGCAGATGTATACTTGCTATCGTCAGACTCTTCTTCAAGAGAATCAGACGAAAGAAGTGGAGAGGCTAAAATGGGAAGAGATAACATCGACAACTCTGCAGGACAACAAATCAAAAATCTTAACAGAGAAGAAAATGTTGTTGATGTCTTACCCGTCTCCCACCCTTAGAAGAAAATCTGGTGCCCCATCTGTGCTGAAGCACCAAGTGCCTCAAAAGAAAACCCAGGAGAAAATGTTGATTCTGATAAAGATATCATACTTTGTTCTGTGCGCAAATAGATCTGTGGTGGTGCGAAGCCAAAGGAAAACAAGAAAAGGAAATTAAAGGGAAAGATAGTAGGAGAGGAACATGATACTCAGTCTGCTTCTCAAAAGAAAAGGAGGACAAGTACATGTAAAGAACTAAGTTCCTCTAACAGACATGGCAGTGGACTGAGAGAAGGACATCTCCAAACATAGAAGATTCTCTTTGGAATGATGATTGATGTAAACCTAGGACAGGAGAATGGGATGAAAGAACTGTTGGAAATAGTGAAATTCCAAGATTGGACTCATCTTCTTACTCTGCCGGCTCCGTGTGTGTATGACGCTGAAGTAATTAAGCTGTTTACAAATCTACGTCATCTTGATGATAGTTCTCTGGTTCTAACGAAAAGGAACGTGACCAGTTTATTTTGGTCGAATCGAGTCTTGGCCAAAATCTTGGGAGTAAAAGCTGAAGGGTAGAGGGATATGACTGGAAGGGTTTCCACCTCCTTAAAAAATGTGATCATTAAGGAAGGAATGTCAGACTTTCTAGGAAAACTCTTCAAAAAAGAGCTCGGGCCTACTTACCAACTGATCTTTGAATTTGTGGACAAGGTACTTATACCGAGAATTGGAGGGAATGGCAGTGTCACTACAAAATATTTGATACTCATGGATGCCCTATCAGCTTTTGAACCAATCAATCTGCCAGCTATCATGATCAAATATATGATCAATGCAATGAGCACGGGGGAAAATGAACCTGGTCTTCCTTATGAGTTTCTCTTGACAAAGGTGCTTCGGCATTTCAATGTAAGAACATGGAAAAGCTAAATTAGGAATAGAAGAGAACTTGCTCTCCAGAGCTACTCTAGTATGGCTGAAGGAGTGGGTTCCACCATTTCTATCCTAACCGAAGCACTAAAGGTAGCCGGTCACAGTTAGGCGGCGAAGGCTGAGAACGCTCTTCTGAAAGATCGGTAGAAAGCCAAGGTGGAAGATCTTAGGAACCACATGCTCTAGGATCAGGGTGCACACATTGAGAAAATTGACAAAATTCTTCACGATCTGGATCATCCCCAGTAATCAGTCCCTAACATTTCCCTTCAGTCCTTATCCCTCCCTCCCATTTCTAACTTTTCTCTTTCTGAGTGGTACAATAGTAGTTTATCTAACATAGGTTTGCACTGTTTGAACTACTATCTATTTTTGGTCTATTACATTGTTCTCGTGCACTATTGCTCACTTGCTCTTTTTTTTTTCTGCTCATAATATGCTCTTTTGTACCTCTTATTGGTTGTGCTCTATTTCCTTTTTTATGATGCCAAAAGGGGGAAGATTGGTTGATGTGTTATGGTGAGAGTGTGATGAATGTGTAATAATGAATGTTATATCTTTGAGCTAGATATGTGCTTGTAAGTGATAAGAAGTATACTGTGATTAAGGGGGAAGAATTGGAAGATTGATATGTCTTTGAGATTGAGAAGAACCCTTTTAGTAGGTAACTTGGTCTTCCAGTGTATTTTGTTGCTAACATGTTGTGGATGCCTTGAAACAAATGATCTGCTTTGCAGGGGAAACTAGTAGGATCTGGTTCTCAGGGGGAACATAGTTTGTCATCATCAAAAAGGGGGGAAATGATTGGTTGATGTGTTGTTAGTTGATGTGTTGTGGTGAGAGGATGATGAATGTGTAATAATGAATGTCATGTGCTGAGCTGGATATGTGCTTGTAAGTGATGAGAAGTATACTGTGATTAAGGGGGAAGAACTGGAAGATTGATATGTCTTTGAGATTGAGAAGAACCCTTTTAGTGGGTAACTTGGTCTTCCAGTGTATTTTGTTGCTAACATGTTGTGGATGCCTTGAAACAAATGATCTGCTTTTGCAGGGGGAACTAGTGGGATCTGGTTCTCAGGGCGAACATAGTTTGTCATCATCAAAAAGGGGGAAATTGATAATTTAAAGTGTATTCTATGTTTTGATGATTGACAAATTGCTGAAAGAAAAGAGAGAGACCTGGTTCGCTATCTGCTCCCTCTGTATGCCGTACAGTCAACAGCATAGCTGTAAAGCTGCACTGCCAAATGTACAATAGTACAGCAGTGTCTGTGACCCATGCTTTATGTCAAACATGGGATGAGTGGTCTCTATCTCTCCTACATGTTCCCAATATATACACAACTTGTTGCAACATATTGAGTAGACTTAAAAACCTAAAATTACATTGTGAAAACTTTGTCGTCACAAGTTCTCAAGTACTTTCAAGAACAAAGCCACGTACAACTGAAGGACCTGATCCAGACACCAGATTAAGTCTATGTTCTTTAAGTTATTGTGAGTCTTTATTCATTTGTTCTTAAACAGTAAACCTACTCTTCTCTAAAAGGAAGCTATTTGTAGGTATATGAATTCTCAAAGGTTGCTTGTTGGAAGTGTGTTTCCATAAGCTTTTGAGTGGTTCACTAGGCTAGAGTTAGTCTAGGGGCATTAGAGTTGTCTTTGGCTAGGGTTAGTCAAGACGTGAAGGTTACAATAGGGTGTATTGTAAGGGTGAGGGGTTATGGGAGTTAATTCCTAGATTTTAATCGGTTGTAATCTGAAGTTGCTTGTGCAGTGGAGTTGAAATCCCTTGGATAGGTTGTGATTTTTAATCCCTTGAGCAAGGAGTTTTCCACGTAAATATCTTGCATTCTTTACTTCCGCACTGCATCAGGGAACTGGTAAACAACCAGGTCACTCATATATTGTTTGGTGGTTGCACAGCCTATAACAAGGTGTGGCGTCGATATTCAAATACAGAGAAATTTAGACGTATATAAGATTGATGTCGAGTTTGAATACTTCTCCTTTGTTGAGTGTTGATTGTTGATTCATCTCTACTTTTCGTGTCAATGAAATTGAAGACGTGAAGAGCAACATTTTTTTTCACTACTAAAAAAACAGTGAAAATCGACCAAATTTTTCGACCTCACGCGGTGGGAAAAGGCCAATTTTCGACCAAAATATCGACCGCAAGGCATGGTCGCTAATGACTAAGTGAAATTTTTTTCGACCTCACGTGGTCGAAAATTTTACGACCTCACGCGGTCGAAATAATTTTCTACCTAAATTACGAAAATAAATTTTTCGACCACCTGAGGTCGAAAAAATTATTTTTATTTAAATATTAATAAAGATTTCGACCGCACGCGGTCGAAAATATTAATTTTACACAAATATTAT
>NC_081353.1:23246050-23252385 GCF_029784015.1 Lycium ferocissimum | reverse complement strand
TTCATGAAGTACACAAGACTCTATGACATGCACATTGACAGGGTGAGGTGCCTTTTTAGTGAACTACTACTTACTTTTCAAATTTGGCTGGTGATGTTATATTTCCTCTCTTTCAATTTGTTTGTCTTATTTTCTTTTTCAGTCCATTTAAAAAAAGAATATCTCTTTTCTTTTTTTTGGCAACACTTTAATTCTAATTTTCTACATGACATGTTTAAGATCACAAGATTAAAGAATATTTTGGTACATTCTACATATCTTTAATTTAAGACCACATGATTCAAAAGTCCTCTTTTTTTCTTAAATTCCGTGTCATGTCAAAATCAGACAAATAACTTGAAACAAATGGAGTATTGAATTGACTAAAATAAAAACAAAGGCTAGAAGTTTCAATTGCTTTTTTCTTTTTCTTATAATCGTATGGTATTCACCCCGACTAATTCAAATTCACATTGCTTAGGACCTATTAAAAAAGATAGTGCTCCCAATCAGGGTTTTTTATTTTTTATTTTTTTAATTACAAGGCTTGAACTCAAATTTTTTAATTAAGAAGGAAGTTTTTCTATTCTCCTATTCTTCTTGCCTCCTTGGTGCATGGTGTATAATCTCTCAAAATAAAGAAAAGTATGGCCCTGGGGATAAGCTGTTCATAATACTTCATAATAAATATATAATAAGGTGACATAAGGTATCATTATCTAATTTCTCTGAAGGTAGATGAATTCAGTTTTATTACCATGGATAACGATGCAAATAAAACTGGTTAAAATATAAGACATTGTGTGAATTGTGATCAAAGATATTGTTAGAGAAATTAAAAGAAGTAAGAAATTTCCTAATGGAAGACCATTCCAATCTATGAAAAGTTCTTTCGAGATCAATTTTAAGGATCATCTTCTTCTCTTTCTTTTTTATGAAGCTTGTAGGGCCAATGATTTTGTCAAAGAATTGGTGTAATTTTATTAACAATGACTTTTGTAATAATTTTTCAGATAGTGTTATCAAGTCCAACGAGCCGATAATTCTTGAGGAAAGACGCATTGGCCCATTTGGAAATTAAGCATAAGAAGATCTTATTGCTATCCAGGCTAATCTGTGCTCTGCTGGAAATCCGTGCTGCAATATTTCATAACAGAATTACCTACAATATTGTGGTACTTCTTATAAAAGAGAAGGTTCAAACCATCAGGATGCGGTGCCTTGTCACACCCCTAGACTTGGGGGGGTGGGATTGTAATCCAATCCTTACTACCCGTACGTTGAGCGAATCATGTACTGTCTAGTTGAAGGTCTAAACTGATTCAATGTTGAAATAAAGCTACCATGTCTTAAATCATAAATATAGAAAAAGCTATTTAAGAACGTCTGACGAAATAACATCTGAACTCACCAACTACAAGTCATGAACCTTTAAGAAATAAACAAAATATAATGTCTTTGGGGGCATTCCAGGAATAAAATAAATGCCAAATTATAAATAAAATCTGAGAAAAGATCTGCTTGCGCTGGAACGAATCAATGGAGCCTAAACTTTTGAGTCTAGGAAGCCAGCCTGAAGCCATATGTTTTGTCATTTGCGTACTAAACACCTATCACACGATGCAGCAGGCCCAGATGGGTTAAGTATCTCCAAGGATACCCAGTAAGTCTCGTTAACTATCCTCTAAGCGGAGGAATAAGACTTTTATAGGGTATATAAGAATAATAATAAAAAGAACAACAAGAACAACAATAATCGCCTGAACTCTAAGTCTAGGAAGCCGGCCTATAACCATATGTTTTGCCACATGCGTAGTAAACACCTATCAGACGATACAGCAGGCCTAGACCGGTTAAGTGTCTCCAAGGATACCCAGTAAGTGTCGTTAATTATCCTCTAAGTGGGGGAATAACAATTTTTGGGGGTAAACAACAACAACAATAATAATAATTAAACAATTAATTAAGTTAACACTTAGTTTTGGCCTTCCACCTTGTTTCGAAATCATACGGTTTCGAGCGAAGATGCAAACAACTCAAATAACAAGAACAAGAACAAGAACAAGAACAACAAAAACAACAACAACGATAGCCTGAATGCTGAGTTCAGCAAGTCGGCCAATAGCCATATGTTTCACCACATGCGACTAAACACCTATCACACGATACAGCTATCCCAGGCCGGTTAAGTATCTCCAAGATACCCAGTAAGTCTTGTTACTTATCCTCTAAGTGGAGGAATAAGACTTTTTGACGGTAAACAACAACAACAAGAATAATCAAACAATTAATTAAGTTAATACTTAGTTTCGGCCTTCTACCTTGTTTCGAAACCATATGGTTTCGAGCGACGATGCAAACTGCTCAAATAATGAATCAAAGAGTTACCACGATTTTTGGTCTTCCGCCCTTGTTCAACAAAAATGGCCTTCCAAGACTTTGAAACTTTAGTGGAGATACTCAAGATCTTGTTGACCTATTCCTCGATGTCATCAATCCCGATGAAAGTCAATATGGAGGCTACTGCTCAAAAAGAATATCTGAGCTAAGCATAGTAGTAAACAAAAAAGAAGAAACTCACCTATGGTAAAAAAACACTTACAGTCGCTGTTCCGTGTTTCGAGAAATAGAGATGTTCCCGGATGATGCGACTCCTGGATCGACATGTAAACGAACATGTCATACTAGCCCTGATCATTAATCATCACTAGTAATGGTGATGAGGGGGGGACCCGTTGCTGCAGGGGGCACAAGTATAAATATTCCGCCCCGAGAGTCTTGGAGGAGAGATGTCCTAGTGTGGAGGAATCCTCGGCTTGGGCGAGAAGATGCTACAGACAAGCGATCAGACTTGGGGCCTCACTTAAGCCAAGTAAATTTTGTATCTTTTGCAAAGCTCATTTATGACTAAGGGCATCGGTAGCTTGAACCCATTGGTGAAGGATATGTGTACATGGAAGAGGCACTATTGCAGTGATTGGTGAATCGACCTCTGACTGGGACTTTATGAACATGTACATCGCCTTCCTCTCATCCACAGTCTACCCGAACAGTAGAGAGATGCTCCACTCGTGTCAGAAAAGCTAATTCTTCCACAGTCGTGTTCCAATCACCAATCTTCTCTGTGGTTTCTCCCGGGATCGACAATCTGAGAAGAAGTCCAACATCTTAAGCATGATCTCAGACACCGTCACTTTCGGATTAGGATCACGCCCGTGCCCTTGATCTAGGATAAGGATTCGTCGTGGAGGCTTTTCCTTTCCTCCTTACCAACTCCATCATTTCCTCTTCCTCCACTTCTTTGGCGGAAGTTAGTGTAAGTCCCCTATCACAGTGTCAGAGTTAGTGGGAGTAAATGTTGGTTGATTTAAGGGTGTCGGTCTTGAGATGCCATGGCTGAATATATGTGGAAATCAAAATGATATCGATAAAGATTCTGAAATGAAAAGTTGAGGAGAAGCAAGTGTTGCTTCCAAACGTACACGCAAGTATACATGGTCCTACAAGTAATATAGAATTTTAAGTCCAGATATCGTACCCACAGAGATTTAGATTTTATACCGTTCAACTAATTCAAATTTCGTTGTAACTATTCAAGAAGGTGACAATCAAAGTGTTTGTTGTGACTAAACTAAAACTGAAAGTAAACAATTGAGTAGAGTTTGTGTGTGACTGAGAAACTTGTAACGAGGGTTGTAAGGCTTATCAGATGAGAGAAAGTTCTAGGGTTATGGCTTTCGACAATCCAGTTGATCTTTTGACAATTCTACCTATCTTATTTCCTGGGTTACTAGTTGACGGGTTAATTGTAACTTTATGATATTCTCTCGAACTACTCACATCCCTGTAGATGCTACTATAACGCCTATATCTCTATGATCGTCAAAGATAACAAGAACGCATTTATTTTTCCATATTCAACTAAGTAGGGCTAAAGGGTATATCTCTATCCTCAGTAGTGAAACGATAATGTCGAACAAACTCTATTTATTCTTATTATGTACGTGAATTCCTTCTCTCAAGTCCAATTCAAGCACCGCAAATTGTGTCTAACTATTAGCCAAATAATCAAACAATTAAGCACAAGAATAAATAAGCAACTCAAAATATGAAAATTTAATCGATAGAAATTGTCGCCAAACCAATTATCATATCTTTCGCCACAACCCTAAAATTAAGAAGTTTAGCTACTTATGATTCTAGATGAAGAACAAGAATTCATGAATAATCTAGGGTTGAAAAGAAGAAAATAATATAAACCAAGAGAGAGAAAGTAAAGATGACAGCTTACAAATTTTAGAATAATCCCATCACGTTATTAACAATTAATAAAACATCTATTTATAGTCTAGGGTTAAAACTAACATAATTCAACCAAAACCTAATTAAAATAGGGGAAACTGGACGCCTACGCTTGTTACACTCGCGTCGCACGTGCAACGCAGGTGTCCTCTGAGTTTTCTGATTTGCATTGGTCTGCAACTATTTTTCACGACCTACCCCGCGACGCGGGTTTCATGCATATATGCCTTCTGCGCAACGTGGGTGATGTTACACCTTAGAAAATTTCGCGTTATCAAGACTATGGACGGCTTAGTATGAGCTCAGGGGAGAGCAGAGTTACACAAGGATTATGGATGAAGATTATGTTATCTGAGCATAAGAACATATATATGACATTTGGAGAGTGTATGGAGTAAATCGGTTAACATGATCACTCGATGATAGCCCTCGAAACCATGAGTAAGGTGGGGCCCACATGTCGGGATTTTGTAAAGGATATATTAAAAGTGATACAAGTAGTACATGGAAAGTTGAGCAAGTCCTAAGAAGGACCCATAAGCCAAATATGGACATAAGCCCTCCAAAGGGACGATTTAAGGAAACGTTTTTCGTGATCGACTTGGAGGGGAAAAAACGGCATTATAAGTTTGGAATTTGGAAAAACACCAAGAATAAAAGTTGTAGATAATTGAAAGAGCTTTCCAACCATAGGTTGTGGGCCCTCACACAATGTCGGAATCAAGAGTTATGGCCATTTTAAGAGCAAGACCCCAAGTCCAAATGGTTAGCTGGCCCCACATGAATAAGTCGGTGGAACCGACCTAGGGGCTATAAATACCCCATCAGCCCCTTTTTTTCATCATATTAACATTCCAAAGAGTCCTAGAAGCCTCTCAAAACATCTCCCAAATATTATAGTCCGATAAATCAAATTTGACAAGATTACGCCAAACTAGTCCGTGAAAGGCGATTGTTCTTGCTTCTACTTAAGCTTGGTATTGGAAAAAGGTTGATGTAGCTGAGTTTTTTTCAAGAATAAGGTATGTTATTCATCCCATCTTTTATGTTGAGTTTAGTTGAAAGGAGTCTAGCAAGCCTTAAAAATGAAACTAGTCATGGAGAAAAAGGTCATAGAATGTTGTATTGTAGTTGTTGTGTTTTATGGGCTGTTTTGGACGTGTTGTGGCTTCGTATGGATGGACTGATTTACGCATATAAAATGGTATCTAACATGGTTGGCGTATTGATGAGATTATACTCCCCGGTGATGGAAGAAAGTGCGCATATTGTTGTATATGTTGAAAACGTCGCGTGGGACGTTTATGGAATATGTTGGTATGAATAATAGTGTTGTTGATGTTGGTATTATTGTTGTTGTTGATTGGTTCTTGAATTGTAATTTTGGGCTAGGCATATAAAACGGGGGAGATCTTTGCCGATTTTGGAGAATATAGAGTAGTTTGATTTGAAATTTGGAACAAGTGTGCAATAAAGAGTCTAACGTTAGTATGAATCCTTTTAAGTGTAGGCTTACGAGCTTGGACGACAAGCGTAGCTAATGAGGAGTGGAACAGGTATGTAAAGCTTACCTTTCTTTATTTTAGCATGTCTTAGATGTAAGTAAGATATGATACGAGCTCGGGGTAACTCTATTCATAAGATCCGAGCATATCTACGATTCTTATTCGCTCCTTGATGTTAGCATTCCTAATATAGTCGAGCTATGATCCTTGTGTCTCTCGTATGATTGGATAGTACATATTGCATAAAGAGTTTTTGTTCCTAAAGGGTTCTATGTCGGATAAGGTCCCTAACTTTCATAGACGGGCTCGGATTGCTTCGATACGTTTGTAGGAGATTCCATAACGAGTAATGCCCGAAACTTTCATGGGCGGGCTCGGATTGGTTTGATACATGTCTACGATCCCTAAGATTCTATTTAACGTAGTGCTAATGGCAATTAGAACGGATTTAATATGACTATCGTTTTAATACTCGAGCATGATTACTTACTTATCTTATCTATCGAGTCTGAAAGATGTATGATTTATAGCATATGATTTCTCACTACT
>NC_081353.1:23172457-23245950 GCF_029784015.1 Lycium ferocissimum | reverse complement strand
GGGAAAATTCATTTTGTTGGGGGGTTGGTTTTGGTAGGGAATGTGAAACCCTAGCTTGTGGGACAGCGGGTTGGGTTTGCACCATTCCTTGCATTGTAGATATTTTAAGTGTTATACGTAATGATTTTTATAAAATATGAAGTGTAACTTTTTTGAAAACCTTTATATTGAAACAGCACTTTCTTGAATCTTTAGATGATTTTCATTTGTTAACTTCTTTCTTATGAATTGCGAAAGGATTTATTTGATTTTTCTCGGATGGTTGGATTGTATGAAGTCCAAGGTTGATAAAATGTAAATATTTTTGGGAATTCTTGAGTTCCATAGAGATTGGCTTCGGATATGTTCGGTGATGGTGAAACTACACTTGTGTAGGCGTAGGACCTACCTTATGGTTTGGAACTACGGTAGAGTGCCCCCATGAGAGGGTACTATTATGCTACATTTTTAGCATGGCTGAGTCTATTTGTACGACACTACGATGAGACGACCTGAGCAAGTAGGGTATGTGATACTTGCCGCTAGGTATATAACCTAGTTGACGTTACATCTTGTGTTGGTGATGGTATAGTATTCCCCGTAAATGATGAACTTTTACATGATTTTGATTAAGTTTTAATGCTAAGAACGAGGACCTTGAAATGTATTTACTTTAATATTGATTTCACTGTTTAACTTGAAAATTGATATAAATGCTTTCTTCTTATATCAATGTCTATGCATATCACTTGATTTTTTTGAACCTTGTCTCACTTCTCGGAGAAACGGTTGTATGATACATACTAGGCATGTGGAGCTTAGGCCTTTTGGCCATTCAAATTTTTATTTCAGGATTATGTGTTGACCATCTTGAGCCATGCGGTTAGGTCAGCTCTACATGTTCCAGTCGGATACTTTTGGGGAGACTCCACTTACTTTCGTGGAGCTTGAATTGTTATATTTGTTGAGTCACCGGGGCCTATTTCAGTTGACTAGTTTAATCCTTTTCATAGACGTTCCATAGACGGTAGTAGTTCTTTCGGGTTGTAACTATGGTTATTCATATGGCATGCATACATGAGATTTTATTATTATTATTATTATGAATACTCCGTTTAAACGAAATGTATTGATTTACTTGATTGTATTAATGCATGATTTCAATACTTAAAGGATTGAGATTTTTCCAAAGGCTTCCACATTCATGTTTTCGGGTGCATAATTAGGGATTATTGATATTTGGCACAAATATCTAGATTAGTAATGTCATTTGCACTTCGCTTAGCACTTTAATCTCCGCATTTTTAATGCAAATTAAACGTATATAAGCTTATGTTGGTATGCTTGTATGAATAGGTACAACAAGGACCAATGGAGGGTATTCAGGCGTGATTTTGATTGATTAAGGCTTTGCATGTTGATTGAATGTTGGGAAAGGAAGTTCAGCCTTGAAAAGGCGAATCCGACCTTTGAAGTGTCTTATGCGCTGGCACGTACGTCGCACGGCCCGGCGCATAAAAACCCCCCATCTCTGAATCTCGGACATGCCATGCATTGGCCATGCGCCGCACAAACACACAGGAGAGGAGATCATGCGCTGGCCATGCGACGCATAGCCGAGCGCACAACGCGTCGTTGTCCCTCTTGGATCGAGATTGGGCCAACTTATCTTATATTCACCCTAACATATAAATAGTCGTTTTAACATTAGAAAGGCGGCTTGGACCAATTTTGAGACTTGTGAAACTCTTTCTAGGTTTTATTCCTCTTCTATTATTTTTTTTTACATTGAAACCCTATGTTAATCATGAATTCTTGCTCCCATTCTCGAATGTGTAACTAAACACTGTTGGGGTTGTGGCTTAGCCATGAATATTGACGTTTGACAAGTATTTCAATATTAGTAGCTTGTTCGTATGCAATTGCTTCTTTACTTACATTATGTGATTGATTGTCTGGCATAGCATGATTGAGTTCTATTTACTAATTGATACACATGCTTGGGAAAGACGTTGTTAATTTGGAGAGGAACTAACGAGATTGTGATCTGAATATCCTTATAGTTGGGCTAGGATTTTGTGACTAGGATAGGAATATACTTAGTTACCGCAGTCAATTTCATGCTGTGCTCTTATTGCATTCTTGATAGGTCAATACCATAGGAATATAGGAGCGAGTTATCTTGAATCGAGTAGTGGTTCGGGAGAATACTACGAGATTAATAATCCGGTTAATTGACAATTGTGAACAAAGTTGCTAAGGTGTGATACTTGAATGACTCAATAGGATTGGTGAACAAACCACACCATGGAATACTTTTAAAATCTTGATAAAAACGTTACTCAAATATGTTCTTAGCATAAATTGTGGTTACATTATTAGTTATTTACATTATAGCATTAGTTTACAAAACAACCATTTTATTCTTTACTTGCATAATTAGTAGTAATAGTTTATTTTCGTAAAAGTATTGGTCATAAGTCTCTGTGGGGTGGGTTCGACATCCGATTTTATATAATCACTATATTACTTGTACGACCACGTACACTTGCGTGTGCATTAGGATACAACAATTATTACATGGGTTTGTTCGCTCAGGTTGGGTAGAATTCCAGGTGCCGGTCACGTGAATTTGGAGTGTGACACTAGCTTTTGGGGTTGAATTAGGATCAAGATCCATCAATATCTTTGGTTTTATCCTGTTTAAACTTTCTTCATGGTATCAGAGCCAGGCCCAGGTCCTAATCCGATGTGGGCCATCGAAAAAAAGGGGGCAGAATGCCTCCGGACCAATTGACCCGCACGAGTACAACTAAGTCAGGGAAATTCTTGAAATTAATATTGTATAGCTTGGAATAAATTACAACTCCATGATATAAGTGTAGGAATTAATTGAATGAATCCGTGTTATTGAATTGCCTGGAAATAATTAATTATTAATGATTGAGAAACTACTATGTGGTGATCATTTAACGGTGATTAATAATAATTGGAGTTATTAATGGAGCAAAAAGGATTGGGGCGTTATTAATGGAGCAAAAAGGATTGGCTAGCTAATGAGGCGACAAAGTGATAAAACATTTGGAAAGTGATAAAACATTTGGAAATCTAAGTGTCGTGGCAGTAACCAAAGAAAGGACTATAGTGACTAATGAAAAGAAAAGAAATAAGGGAATTTGTTGCTTTGATAGAGGAAATAGATGCTGGGAAGAATAGGAAAAATGAGACCTGCACGTTCTTGCAGCAGCTGCCCGATGCACGGCCATCCATTCAAGTGTTGGGTGTGGAACAAAATTCTATATTAGTAGTTGAAAAGAAAAAAGAGCTACTTATAAGGTGTTGGATACTTTAATGGTGTGAGGCCTTTTGGGAAAATTGTGCGAGCCTGTCCCAAAGCGGACAATGTCACCTATGTTAACAGTATCTTTGGGTCGTTTTAGCCCAACAACTGTTATCAAAGCCAATAATTTGGTGGATGAGTATGAAAATAAAGGAATGTGGCGTGGGGCCCGGCTTGGTGCCTTTGCCTGTCTATGGGTTGGTTTACGATATTTATCCATAACTTTGGAGAACCATACATAGCCTTTGGGCTTCGGTGACCGTAAATACTTGGACGATGTGTGTGGCACAAAGACACGTTGAATCTCTAACCCGTGATAAGTCATGTGAAACTTAGTTCGAGGGAGAGATTGTTGGGCGTATGATGAATAAAGTTCGACATTGGTAGTTGAAAAGAACAATGAATCAATTATAAGGTGTTGAATACTCTTAATGGTGTGAGGGCTTTTGGAAAACCGTGCGGCTTGACTCAAAGCGGACAATATCATAAGAGTATCTTTGAGCGAGTTTTAGCCCAACATCAAGTTGGACTAAATTCCGGAAAAAAATCTTGTACGCTACTCGTGAGATGCACAAAATTTGGAAATTTCATAAATTTCAGATAGGCTTATAAATAAACCTTACGGGGGAGAAAAATTTATTTGTTCTTGGAGCTTGAGAAAGGGAAACAAGCTGGGTATTAAATACCCATTTAAGGTGAGTTCTTTTGGGTTATTTTGAGTCGATTTCAGGTCTTATATGCTAGCTATAACACCAAATCGTTGTTGCGATTTAGATTCAACAAGGAAATTATCCAAGAGCACATGAAAGGGGGAAAAGCTAGGTTTTTTCTTCAACAAGGTAAATTCTTGAACTCTTGCTTCATTTTATTGATGAGAGAAGGTATTATTGGTGTGTTCTTTATCTAGAAACACCAAGTATTTCATGGATTGAACAAGACCTATAATTGACAATTTTCATTTGAGTTAGCGAAGAAGACGGGTTTGGTGATAATGGGTTAAATGCTATTCCTTGTAATCTTGAAAGCATTTCATTGTCGAATATTATTATTGAGAACGACATGAGAGATTTAGAGTTAAATCTCAAAATCGACATCTTTGATGAGAATATGATTTTTATTATACTTGGGAAGTTGGACGCTAAGTGTTGGACACTTAATTGAATTAGTCAGTGTCGTGATGCGTCATTTATATATTTGAGTTCGTATATGTAGATTGGAAAATCGTTGGCATCGTTTGATCTTTTGTGGTAACATTGAATAGCTATTCGAGGTATGTTGAAATTTACTACCTTTGAAGTTTATAAGCTTTTTCCCGAAATTCACTTTGAAGCTTTTTCTCGAAACTCACATCGTTGGAGTTAGTTTTTGAGTATGCTTTAATGTGAAATCCTAGCTTGTGGGGACAAGCGGGTTGGGATTGCACCACTCCTTGCATTGTAGATATTTTAAATGTTATTTGTAATGATTTTTATAAAATATGAAGTGTAACGTTTTTGAAAACCTTTACATATTGAAATAGCACTTGTTGAATCTTTAAAGATGATTTTCATTTGTTAATTTCTTTACTATGAATAGTGGAAGGATTTATTTGATTTATCTCAAATGGTTGGATTGGCTATGAAGGCCAAGGTTGATAAATGTAAATATTTTTGGGAGTTACTTGAGCTTCCGAGATTGGCTTCGGATATGTTCGGTGATGCCATGAAACTACACGTGCCGGTGTGGCGTAGGAGGTTTGGAACTACGGCGAGTGCCCCCATGAGAGGGTACTATTGTGCTACATTATTAGCATGGCTAGTCTATTTGTGCAGCACTACGATGAGACGACCTGAGCAAGTAAGGTATATGATGCTGCTGGGAATATAACCTAGTTGACGTTACATCTTGTGTCGGTGATGATATAGTATTCCCCGTAAATGATGAACTTTTACATGATTTTGATTAAGTTTTAATGCTAAGAATGAGGACCTTGAATTGTATTTGCTTTACTATTGATTTCACTGTTTAACTTGAGAATTCATAATGCTTTCTTCTTAAATCAATGTCTATGCATATCACTTGATTTTTTTGAATCTTGTCTCACTTCTTGGAGAAACGGTTGTATGATACATACTAGGCATGTGGAGCTAAGGCCTTTTGGCCATTCAAATTTTGATTTCAGGATTATGTGTTGACCATCTTGAGCCATGCGGTTAGGTCAGCTCTACATATTCCAGTCGGATACTTTTAGGGAGACTCTACTTACTTTCGTGGAGCTTGAATTGTTTTATTTGTTGAGTCACTGGGGCCTGTTTCAGTTGACTAGTTTAATCCTTGTCATAGAGGTTCCATAGACAGTTGTATTTCTTTCGGGTTGTAACTATGGTTATTCATGTGGCATGCATACATGAGATTTTATTATTTTTATGAATATTCCATTTAAATGAAATGTGCTCTATTTAACGGTTGTATTCATGCATGGTTTTCAATACTTAAAAGGATTGAGATTTTCCAAAGGCTTCCACATTCATGTTTTAGGTGCATAATTAGGGATAATTACATGGGTGGGTTCGCTCGGGTCGGGTAGAATTTCAGGTGCCGATCACGTGGCTTTGGGGCGTGACACTACCTTTTGGGATTGAATTAGGACCAAGATCTATCAATATCTCTGGTTTTATCCTGTGTAAACTTTCTTCCTGGTATGAAAGCTAGGCCTACGCTCGATCCGATGTGGGCAACCAAAAAATGGGGCAGAATGTCTCTGGACCAATTGACCGGTCCCGGACCAATGGGGGATGGAAATACCCTCAGTCTATGAATGTGTATGCTCCAGATCGAGCCGGGTAAAAAGAATGTTCGGATCTGGGCGTGCGGGGTGAAGAGAATATACCACATCGGTGACGGACGAGAACCCTGGGCTCCTTATAAGGCTTGGGCAATCCTCCTCCCTTTGAGCTAGCTTTTAGGGTGTTTTTCCCCATCCAAAGTCAAAATCCAGTAAGCTTCCATTACTAAGAACCTTCATCTCCGGATTCTTTGTCGTCCACGTCGCCACGCCGCTGCCACCTCCATCGACCCACAGTAAGTCTCTTTGTCTCTTCTTGATTTCTTTTGGTTATTTACTAATTTTTTGTCTATTGAAAATTTAAAATGAATAAAATCTCAAATGGGTTATCTATGAAATGATAATAATTTGTCATCTATAAGAATATGTCTTTCTATAAAGATAAAAGATAGAAACATTACAAAGAATATGTGCAAATAGAAATACAAAAACTAGCACCTAAGTGGCTAAAAAGGGGTAATTCCTTACTGTTTACAAAGAGTATTTGTGTACTGCTTCATAACTGTGAGTTGGATACAACTTTTATTTTGTAGGAAGTGCTCCAATTTTGTGAATTGAGATGGATAAATTTCTCACGAAGTTATTCTCAATCAAGTTCTAGTATGGATGCCAATAGTTCTCATCCTATAGTGAGCTCAATTTGGGATCGGTTGAAGTTGATCCATGAGAAAGAGTACCTATTGCTGACTATAACCCTCAAATACAAGATGAAGTGAGGAGACATGATATTGAAAAAGGGCCTTGTTAACCTTTTGTGCGTCAATTTCTTAAAACAAAAATAGGAGGTAGAATGAGTCAATTTGTTCGAAATTGGTTCAAATATCAACATTCTAGATGATTAGAGTATAGCGTGCATAAGATGCCGCATATTTCCTACGTTGTTATTTGTTCAAAAATGAATTCGTACATGAAAGTACGAGTGAGTTTTATATAAAAAAGTGGTTTCAGGGGTTGGAATATGGCTCTTGAAAGATTATGTCTGCATGTTGGTGAGGTTAATAGATAAATGTTGGTGAGGTTAATAGATAAATGTTTCAAGAAGATGATAGATTTGAAAAATCATCATCAATCAATTCAAGTTGTTCTTAACAAGCATATTCATAAGTTAAAAAGTGAGTACGAATGCGTTCGGAAGCCTCAATTGATGTGGCAAGACTTCTTTTGCATCATCGATTGCCTTTTTGAGGTCATGACAAAGTGAATCTTCAACAAATCAAGGCTTCTTTCTAGGATTTTTGCGATGGAAAGGGGACAAGCATCCGAATGTGGGAAAAGTGATATTAAAAAATGCTTCACAAAATGATACTTTGACTTGTCCTATGATCCAAACAAATATTGTCAATGCTTGTGCAAAAGAAACGTTGAAATTATAATTGGAGACTTGAATGAAGATTACTTTAGTATATTAGTTTATGAGTCCAAAGATATCTCACACAAAGCACAAATGACTCTTGTTTTGCGGTACGTTGATAAGAATGGTGAGATGGTAGAGCAATCTATCGGTCTTGTCCATGTTGGTGATACATTGGCATGCTCATTGAAGAAAGAAATCTACTATTTTCTTTCCAGTCACTCAGTAAGTCCATCCAAAATATGTGAACAAAGTTATGACGGAGCTAGTTATATGAAATGAGAGATAAATGGTCCCAAAACTTTGATTATGAAAGATAGTCCATCGGCATATTACATTCCTTGATTTGCTCATAAATTGCAATTAACACTTGCAACTATTGCTAAAAAACATGGGGATGTTGAAGACTTCTTTAATCATGTTACTAATGTGTTGAATGATGTTGGATGATCTTTTAAGTGTAAAAATTTGATTTGTCATCATCAAGCTGAAAAGTAGGAGCAATTACTTGAGTCAGGTGAAGTTCATACTCGACAAGGACCAAATCAAGCATGCGGACTTCAAAGACCAGGTGATACTCGTTGGGGATTACATTTCAAAATATTAGATAAATTTGTTGTTTTTATTCTCAACTATTTTAAACACGAAGGTTCCAACTCAAATGATAGAAATCAAGCAGAATATCTTTTGATTGAGATTAAAACATTCAAATTTGTTTTTATGTTTCACTTGATGTTGAAAGTGTTGACAATGTCAAATGAATTGAGCAAGACTTTAAAAAAAAAAAAAAAAAAAGATCAAGATATCTTTAATGCCGTGGAGTTTCTTAACTTTGCCCAAAAAAAAAAAAAAAAAAAATTGCAAGATATGAGAGAAACTTGATGGGAATCTTTGTTGGATGATGTTTCCTCATTTTGTGATGCTTATGATATTTTGATTCCCAAATTAGATGAGTTTTATTTTCCTAAAAAGTCAAAGTGTAAGTCTTCTGGTGTTTATAAGTCATAACACTTGCATGTTGAAATCATTTACGTTGTGATTAATATGCAACTTCAAGAGCTTAATCATCGTTTTGATGTAGTCAATAGGTATTTGCTTCTTGGGATGGATAGTCTGAATCCAGTCAATTCTTTTGCTAATTTTGATAAAGGTAGAATCATGACTTTAGCAAAGTGTTACCTAGATGAGTTTGATGGAGTACAGATTCGAGATTTGAGTTACCAACTCTATACTTTCATATTTCATATACGAGGTGGTATTCCCAAGCCTGAAAAGATGAATAACCCAATCCAAAGCCCAAAGTGATTGAATGGAGCATGACAACCGGAAACTTCAAATCCTGAATCCGCCTCTGCTTAGAATACAATTTTGGCTCTTCTTATAAAGGTAGTTTTTGCGATGCACTTGTTATGTTTATATGATAGTATTGACAATCTTGTGTTCTCATCAATGGATGGAGCAAATTTGATAAGATCCTAATTAGAAACTCTAGAAATTCAAACAACAAAAATAAAAATGGAGAAGTAGGAGAATTGGGGTTGAGAAGTTTAGAGGATAGAAGCAAGACCTTTAGAATAATGATTCTATGGACAAATTTGGGTATACCAAACCCAAACCCTTCCAATTGGAATTAATCCTAAAAATATGTACTATTTGAATTCTAAAAGATGACTCAATTTTAGAACCCACAAATGAGCAATCCAATAATGAATTCAATGGAAAGGATTCAATTTGCAACTAAGAAATCACACTTAGTTAACCAAACAAAATATATTAATAACTAAATAACCTCTATCACTCAAGTTTCATCAATATTCAAGCTAAGGTGAAAATGAAGACTAAGTAGTGTATTTATACTAAGCCTATTACAACAAAGATGTCACGACCCCAAATCGGAGGCCCATGACGGGCACTCGGGTCCTACTTGCCGAGCACTGCTAATCATGCTTTCATATCATAATCATAAACAAGAGTGGACCTCAAGGGTCTTTAGATAAAAATCTGCTAGATCATAAGAGAAATATCTTTGAAAAAGGAATGAGCCCGAAAAGACATACTATATAACTATCTTTGGACAAGATATACTAGCCGACAAGACCATTACGGAATACTATAAAACAAAAATATAGGCTGAGGGGGCCATACAACGCCTAACTAAACCGTGGCTGTCTAGAAGCCTCTACTGGAGTATATGACAAGATGTACACAAAAGTATATTGTACCAAAATACAACAGTAACTTCGGAATAATGGGAGTGCTCCAATATCAGCTGGACAACAATCTACGGGGGCGGATCGTCAACCTGTCTACCTGAACCTGCAGGCATGAAATGCAGTGCCCCCAGAAAAGGGATATCAGTACGGAAAATGTACTGAGTATGTAAGGCATGAAAGTAACATTAAGAAGACATGAAAGTATGCAGGATAAAAGGAATGTAACATTTACATCTGAATTGCCTCTGAGGGCTAATGACATGCATGAGTACTGTAAAAATATATATATATATACATATATATATATACATATATATATATATATATATATATATGTGTGTGTGTGTGTGTGTGTGTGTGTGTGTGTGTGTGTATAACGCACATCAAGCCTCTATGGGCATTCCATCATACCATATCGGCCTCTGTAGGCATCATCATCATCATCATATCGTCCTCTGTAGGCATCATTATCATATGACCAGCTGATCGGGTGGTAGTGCATATATAACGTCATAACCTCCCACATACCCCATATAAATAATACATAATCTATGCGTATATAATGCACGAGGGTTCATAGGTTTATATATATATATATATATATATATATATATATATATATATATATATATATATATATATATATATATATATATATATATATATATATCGGGGCCAAGTGCTGAGGTACACCGGAAGCTTAAGGGATCTGCCGAGGAAGTGACGATTTGAGAACAAAGATGTTGTTCATAATGGGCGAAGCTATCACTTTGAGAAAATGAAGTACTCACCAGGGGTACATCTCAAGAACTTGACTAGTGCATAAAGGTGCAAAGTGTGTGAGTTGCCGAAGACACCACGGTGAAGCGTGGGTAATTAGAGGCCGTGTTACACGTCAGTTGGGATAGAATAAGGTTAAAAAACCACTACTGTCAGTGTGTGGGCAATTTACATCGATTTATGGGGTCGAGACTTGATTTGTTATGTAGCTGATATAGTGGGATCTTCCTGAGGGAAATGGACAAGGACCATGAGGAAATGGTTGGCAAAGGTTGCCACATCGAGGGATGCCTACCTTGGCTATCAGGGCCTATGTTGCAATTGTGTTGGGCCATTGTGACAAGCATTGAAAATTGTCTTCCACCATGAGTGGGGGAGCGTTCACCTACAAAGAGGCATTGGGCCGTCAGAAACCTGAAGGATGAGTGTCTTCTGAAGTAAACGATAAAAAGAGGGCTGTGAAGGCCGCAGTTGGACTGTGCAAGTCACACCAGAGGGTGCTCTATCGAAATTATCAAAAGGGGAGACAAAGGTTCCGAATGGAGATGAAGGCCGTGAGGGACAAGGTGTGGATGACAAGCATGTCACCACAAAGTTAGTCACCAGAGGGTGCAAATGCGGAGGCACTTTCCAAGTGAACACCGGGAGGTGAAGTGCAGAGGCACGTTTGGGAGGAGAAGTGCGTGGGACGCGAATCCATTTTAAGAGGAGCCTAGATGGGTTCCAAACCCATAGGATTTAGGGGTCATGATGTGAAACCCTGAGGGGGAAAACTCTGGGTTTTCGTGGATGCGTTTATATCATCAAGGACGATGAAAAGCTTGAGTGGGAGAGAATGTTATGGGCTGCCTTCGTTATGCCTTGGCATCCATAACCCTACGCGCCCCTAGTGGGCCAAGTGTGTGTCAGCAGCGCAGGCGACGTGCGCGAGGGTGAGGTGTCGGTCGCGCGCGTGCGACGTAAGCCTCGACAATGGGCTCCAATATACGGGGAGCTAACAAGCACTTGGCCCCATATATATATATATATATATATATATATATATATATATATATATACACAATACATGAAAATGGTAAGAGTACATCCTGAGTCTGTCGGAGTGACGTAAGGTCGTTATACCTCCAAAAATCATTATGAGATAGCATTTTCATTAACATGTTACGATATGAATCATACTGAATCTGAAGGAAGACGTACTGAACAACATTACTAGAAAATGAATCAACATGGACCATCCCTAGCTGCTAAGAATAGATTTCATTATGGAGTAGTGCTACGTTTACATTTATGTTTCGTTCATAAGGATCATGCCAAAAGAAGGAAAGTTAGCCTTAACATACCTCAAGTCGTCAACAAAAACCCACTATGAAGCTGTCGGCTAGTATTCCAATCTCCTTAGTTACTACAGGACACCTAGCAGCCAACAACACAACAACAACCCTACATAAGTCTCTTTAATTCCACATCACTACTCACTTCAAGATTTATATCAAAATAGCCCAATATACGCGTTGTATACAATAATTATACACTTTCTTCCTTCAATTATACCAATTATAAAATCCTCAATACAATCTCAACACCAAATATTATCCTTACAACAAGTTTATAGCTTAAAAACACATTTACAACATGACTCAATTTAGATTACATCTCAACATTAATTCAAATTCATGTTTGAACCTTCCCTCCAACTCCTTTCCCTCCAAACCTAGCATAACCATTATATAAACTAATAAACATGGAGTCAAGATAGAACCTTCCCTCAAAACTCAAGAAGACATCAATTCCAATAGTGTTTCACCTTGAAGTATCCTCCAAAACCACTACCAAGAGGAGAAACAAGCTTCTATAATCACTTTAGAACCTTTAAATACTTGATCTTCTCTTTTGATCCTTGATTTTTCTTAGGAGTTGATTAGATATATTGGAAGGAACTTTCTAGAAGGTTAGAGATCAGGGGAAATGGAGAAAATGAAATAAAATGAGGGATACACAAAATATATATAAAAAAATAAACTGGGCCAACTAAAAAATATGTTCGCAAGTACTGACCGTATTTTCAAATATTGTCTGTATCTTGGACCATAATTCTCAGTCTGAAAAATCTCACTCTTTGTCTAAGTAAATACGGCCAGAAATAAGGTCCATATTTAAAAATATGGTCCGTATTTCCAAAATATGGTCCATATTTTTCACTTCCCAAAATCAATTCCGACGAGATGTATTCTCTTCGATTCGTTCATCCTCTAATCCTTCCAACACATGCCAATCATGAACTTATACCTCTACATACTCAAGATGAACACGTCTAATCTCATATAACCTCGAAGATAACTCCGCTCTCCAAATCTATAACAACCAACTCATGAAGACACTTAACGTATAAAAATACGAGGTGTAACATCCTCCCCCCCCCCCCCCCCCCCCCCGAATCCCCTTTAAAAACATTCGTCCTCCAATGTTAGCACTCTCAGGAGTCTACAAAATTTTGGCAGAGTCTCCTCTATAATCACAACACTACCAACCTACCACACAGCCCAACAACACAGTATAATCCCACACAGGGCTACAACAATCAAACAACAATGGTCTTACCTGACCATTAAGAGTAACTGATAAATAATATATACAGAAGGCGATGTCATTAAGTCTTCATCCAGACCGGAGCCAAAAACAAATGAAGATATCTAAACTTCATATCTTCCTCGGATTCCCAAGTCATCTCTTCTACATTCTTATTTCTCCAAAGTACTTTTACAGAAGCAACATTTTTGGTTCGCAACCTATGAACCTGGCGATTTAAGATAGAAACAAGGACCTCCTCCTATGACAATTGCTCTGTAACCTGGACATTATCAATGGGCACAATCATGGGAGGATCTCCGATGCACTTGCAGAGCATGGATATATGGAAAATCGAATGTACAGACTCCAAATCTGAAGGTAAATCCAACTCATATGCTACTTGGCCAACTCTATGCACAATTCTGTAGCGACCAATGTATCTACGGCTAAGTTTGCTCGTCTTACCGAATCTCATGATACCTTTCATAGGGGATACCTTCAGAAACACCCAATCATCTATCTGGGACTCCAAGTCTCGTCATTTGTTATCTGCATAAGACTTCTTGCGACTCTGAGCTGCTAGCAATCTTTCCTGAATGAGCTTAACCTTCTCCACCACCTGCTGAACCAAATCAGGCCCTATTAACTTTGATTCTCCGACCTCAAACCATCCGATAGGAGATCTACACTTCCGCCCATATAGGGCCTCATACGAGGCCATCTGGATATTGGAATTAGGGGTGGGCATGGTATGGTATTTAAAACTTCGGTACGATAATTTCTATTTTCGATTTCTAAAATTACTATACCATTACCGTACCAAATTAATTTGGTATGGTTCAGTATTTTAAATTTCGGTTTTGGTATTTTATGGTACGGTAAATCGGTACTATAGTTTGTCAGACTTAGACTTACATATACTCATATCGTGGAGAATTATGACTTCCGCTACTTAAGAAGCGTCTCAATTATTATGTACTAAACACCTTACACATGTAAAAATATTCAAAAAAAAAAAAAAGTACAAGCAATCCCCTTCGAAAATCAATTACACAAAAAAACATTTAAATTAAGATAGAGTAGTCAATGTTCCAACATTTAAACAATTAGTTTTCTAATAATAATAGTTTATATATTTGTTAGTGTTATAATACTAAGATATATGAATTGTATATGTAATTATATATTTCGGTTTGGTATTTCGGTATTTTCTTTATGAATACCGAATACCGTACCGAATACCAAACTTTTTAGAAATGCATATCAAATACCATAATACCGAAACTGCGGTATAAAAAATTTTGGTTTCGGTATGGTAATCGGTATCTACCATACCATGCCCACCCCTAACTGGAATAGTAGTTATTATTATATGCAAACTCAATAAGTGGAAAATGATCATCCCAGCTACCTCCGAAGTCTATCACACATGCTCATAGCATATCCTCTAGCGTCTGAATAGTACGCTCAGCCTGCCCGTCTGTCTATGGATGAAATGATGTACTGAGGTTCACTTATGTCCCGAAACCCTTCTGGAAGGATCTCCAGAAGTTACCTGTAAATTGTGCACCTCTGTCTGAAATAATAGATAATGGACACCACGAAGTCATACTATCTCCTTAATATATACTTCGCATAATCTTCGGTGGAATAAGTAGTTCAGACAGGTAGAAAATGTGCCGACTTCGTGAGTCTATCAAAAATCACTCATATCGAGTCAAACCTGCGTTGGGAACGAAATAAGACGGTCTAATTTATGTGAACCTATTTCCTTATTAGTTCATGCCAAAAAGAATGACTTCTTGCTATATTTGGAAACAATTTACTTTATGCATTGGTTTATAGTCACACAATATATGTGACTCATTTAACACTACAAGATTAAAAGTCTTCTCTTCTTTCTTAAACTTCGTGCCCAGTCAAATGAGTTCACATAAATTGAAACAGAGGGAGTATGAAATAGATAAAGAAGTACACAACTAAAAAATGCGTATAACCAATCTAGAATATCGACTTCAAGACGAAGTTGGAAAAAATCATCCTCTGGAGGTCGGTTTTGGCAACAAAAAAAAAATCAAAGAAACCAACCTCGGATGGTGGTTTTGTTTTATGATAATCTTTTTTCAAGAAATCGACCTCCAAAGATCGGTCTTTTTGCAACAAAAAAAATGAATTTGAAGAGTATAAATTTAAAAAATCAAAATCGTAAACCAACAAACACCAATGGTGATAAGACAAAGTACATTCTATGTTTTGATGGTTGTCAAACGGCTTTGAGTACAGAGAGAGAGACACAGTTCTCTATCTCGCTCTTTCGTACATCTCACGTATAACAACAATGGGGCTGTAAAGCCGCATGCCTAACTATATAACTATACAAATAAAGGTCTTTGGCATCATGCCTTAAGTCAAACATGGGATGAGTGGTCTATATCTCACCGACATGTTCCCCAATATATATACAACTTGTTCCAACATATTGTGCATCACTTGAAAACCAAAACCATCTTGTTCAAATCCTTGCTACCACAAGTTCTCAAGTACTCTCAAGAACAAAGTCACTTACAAGTTGAAGAACCTAATGCAGACACCACATTATGTCTATGTTATTTAGGTTGTTGTGAGTCTTTGTTCATTTGTTTTTTAAACTGTAAACCTACTCTTCTTTCAAGAAGCTATTGTAGGTAGCCTAAATTCTCAATAGTTGTTAGGCAATTTACCTATTCAATCTATTAAGTGGTACCTGGGCTAGAGTTAGTCAAGTGTATTAGTTGGTTTGGCTAGAGTTAGTCAAACGTGGTTGTGTGCTTGGCTAAGGGTAGTCAAGAGTTTTAGCTTACAACAGGTGTATCGTAAGGGTAAGGGATTTATGTGAGTTAAATTCCTAGGATTTAAGAGGTTGTAATATGAAGTTACTCAGTGTAGTGAAGTGAAATCCTACGTGGTAGGTCGTGGCTTTTAATCCTTTGAGGAAAAGATTTTCATATTAAAATCTTGTGTTATTTACCTACTGCATTGTCCGAGAGAATTGGTAGAAAACCAGGTCTCTCCATACTTTGTTTGGTGGACTCACAACCTCTATCAATTGAAATCAGAGCAGGTGCTTTCTAAAAGGTTAACACCTAGAAAGAATCTGTGAAATGGCAGCCCCACCAAACTTGAAAAAAGGTCAATCATCTACCAGACCACCTAGATTCAATGGAAATATTATGGGTGGTGGAAGGCTAGTATGTACGACTTCATTATGGCTGAAGACTCAAAGCTATGGGACATCATTTGTGATGGTCCTCATGTCCCTGTAAACAGAGATGAAGCTGGTTTGGCAACCACTCCTAAAACAAGGAAGGAATATAATGAGGCAGATATAAAGGCTATGGAAAAGAACTATAAAGCAAAGAAGATTCTTGTCTGTGATATAGGAGCAGATGAGTACAATCGAATATCATCATGCACAACTGCTAAGGAGATCTGGGAAGCTCTCCAAAGTGTCCACGAAGGAACAACTCAAGCAAAAAACTCCAAGATTGACATGCTCACTACAAAGTACGAGTTGTTTAAAATGAAAGAGGATGAATCTATCCATGATATGCACAGTAGATTCACCTCTATAATCAATGACCTCGGTTCTCTAGGAGAGGTTATCACAACTACCAAATTGGTAAGGAAGTTACTCGGAGTCCTGCCTGATTCTTGGGACAGCAAAGTAAATGCCATCTATGAAGCCCAAGATCTCACCAAGCTGACTGTTGATGAACTGATTGGAAATCTCAAAACTTATGAGATGAAGATGACCATAAAGAAGATTGAAAAGAATGAAATAAAGGAAGAGAGAAATCTCATTTTCAAAGCTGCTAGAGGATATTTAAGTGATGATGAATCTAAAAATGGCTTATCTTACACGAAGGTTTCATAAGATAATTCGGAGAATTGGTGGGATCCCGAAGATAGAAATTTTCAGCAGAAATTTCAAGGAAAATGACAACTGCTTCCATAAGTGTGGAAGATCTGATCACTTTGTTAAAGAGTGGCCTCAAAACAAGCAGGACAACTGTGTCAGAATTGTGATGAGGAATCAGGTTCTCGACAGAAAATTCAGAAGAAATGAGTCCACTGATGAGATAGTAAATCAGGTGCTTGCAGCATTTGGGGGTGGGGGGGGGGAGGTTCCTCTAGTGGATCAAGATGGATATGAACAAGGAACTACACAATGGTGGCCATAGAAAATAAAGCAACCAAATATGAGTCAATCTTTGCACTAATGGCTGAATTAGAGATAGATGATGATAATGAGAAGGGAGAGGTAAACTTTTATGAAGTCAAGAAAATTTGAAAGTATATTCTCAAAACAAACTCATATCGCTATCAAGTGTGTTAATTGATGTGTATCATGCTCTCATTGCTGAAAAAGGTGAACTGAATGATGAGATCGGTGAAGTGGAATAAGAAAGAGATGACCTGTTAGTCTCCATTGGGGATATGAAGAAACAAATCAATGAGACTAATCAGCAAAACATTATGTTGGAAAGTCAAATGAGAAGGGGCATGGGAACTTCCTCTAAAGGAAAGAATGAAGCCAGTAAGGCTCAAGAGGAGCTTGAAAATAAACTCAAGAAAGTGAAACTAAGTTTGACTACGGAGATTGAGAAAAATGAGCTACTAAAAGAAGAGGTGAAGAGGGTAAAGTTCGATCTCGGTAAAGCTCTTAAGTGGACCTGGTCTTCTGATGCAATCATTTCCATGCACAAGAGTAAGGAAAGTAGTAGATAAGGACTCGATTTTAAGAAGGAGAAGATGCCCTACAATCCCCACGTTAAATACGTTTCCATAATAGAGAACTGGGTATGTACTCATTGTGGGCAGGTTGGTCACTACAAGGATGCCTGTAAAGCAAAAATTGGTCTTTCTCAAGGGAATAAGAACTTTATCAAGCAAAAAGTTAGGATTGAAGGAGCTGGTCCTTAGAAGAGAATGAAGGGAGTCGGTTCTCAAAAGAAAGGACTTCAAAATAGAAAGGGAAATGTACTTCCCAGGTGGGCTAAAAGAAGTCTAATTCATCCCTTCCATGACTACAAAGGACCCAAGCTGGTTTGGGTTCTCAAATTGAATCAGTGACATCATTTACAGGCTGAGTAGAGAGGAAGTTATCAAGACGATTGAGGAATAGTTCCTAGCTCATGATTGAGATAAATAAGTCTCTCTTCAAGGCCTTCACAATAGAATGTGTTCCTTCGGTAAACAAAAGAAAGAACACATCCTTGATGACAGATATCGCAGGGAAGAATCATCAATGGTTAAAAGAAAACTTCAAATGACAGAGAAATTTGAGCCATGGGAAGAATTGAAAAATCGATGAAGCAGAGGATGGAAAATGATCAAAAGGATAAGGAAGTTGTAACATATGGATATTTAAAATGTTGAAGAACCTGGTGTCAAAAATTACATTGAAAGCACAAATCAAGAGGCACTGGAGGAAGGTGTACACATGGTAGAGACCTGCTCTCTCCGCAACTCAAGTTAGTAGGCTTCTCAATACTTACATATGTTCTGAACTACAAAAAGGTTCCACATCAGTCAAGCGTCACCTTATTCATAGAATGTGTCTCTTCTGAAGAGTGGCCTTATTCATGAACTGACCCGTTTTCTCTTCTTGCACTCCATCTAAACCGCCATCTCTGTCACTTTAAAATAATCTATAGTGTCTTTATTTTTCCTTTTCTCACTTTTAGACCGGTGATCTCCATCTCTCTCTCTCCTTTACATAACGTCTTCTTCTTCGTTTCAAATCGTTTCATATGTCCTCCCCCGTACCAACCACTTGGTCAGTGTGACCAATAGCTCTCTAACCCAAGATTATGGATTCTGTGTCATCATTCTCAAATAATCCAATCTCTTCAGACCAAAATACCATTGAATCAACCTCAAAATCCCCTATCTCGGTCTCTCTTGGAATCGAAAATCGCAGAATTTTGGGAAAATCTACATCTCTCTCTGCCCTGTTTGACTCAAGTAAAGAATACGACTCTATTGATAGCGATGGGTGTTCACATCTGTCAACATCAGACTCTTCGTCAAAAAGATCGAGCGAAAGAGATGAAGGGATGACTCTTGAAAGTAGTAGCACTGACAACTCTGCAGGTCAACAGATCGAAAATCTTGACAGGGGAAAAAATACTGTGGGTGGTATGAGTACTCCATTGGTCATGAAAATGGGCAAGAAAACTGAGGAATCTCAAGGTAAAAATGATGATGGGGGGATAAGCATGAGCGAGGAACTAGGTTCCTCTAAAAGGACAAGAAATGCATTTGATAAGAAAGAAAAAGAGGAAAATTTACGAAAGCAGATAGTTCCTTTTAGAACGATGATTGATGTAAACTTGTGCAAGGAGATAGAAATGAAGGAACTGTTGGAAATGGAGAAATTTCAAAATTGGACTCATCTCCTTACTCCACTGGCACCTAGTGTGTATGAAGCTGAAGTGATTGAACTGTACACAAGCTTATGCCACTTGGATGATAGTATCTGGTTCTAACAGTGAATGTAACAGAGTTTGTGTTAACTGAGTCAGTGCTAGCAAAAATCTTGGAAATATGGAATGAGGGGTTGAAGACTGTAACCGGAAGGGCCTTTACCTATTTCAAAATGCAATTGTTAAGGAAGAAGAGTCAGCCTCTAATGAAAATCTCTTCAAAAGAGAGCTTAAGCCTAATTATCAACTGGTTTTTGAATTTGTGGACAAGGTACTCATACCAAGAGCTGGGGGAAGCACTGGTGTCACTAAGACACATCTGATCCCCATGAAAGCCTTTTCAGCTTTTGAACCGATCAATCTACTAGCCATCATGAATGGACATATGATCAATACAGTGAGCATTAAGCAAGGTAAACCTGGTCTCCCATATGGGTTTTTTCTAACAAAGGTACTCGAGAATTTCAACATAAGAACTGGAAAAGCTACCTTAGGGACAGAGGAAAATATGCTCTATGGCTACCCTAGAAGATTGTGAGTGTGTGACTGAAGGAGCAGCTCTGATCCTCCCGACCATGATCGAAGCTCAAAAGCCACTGATGTAAAAATTCAACAGTTCAAGGCTGAGAACGCTCTTTTGACAGATCAGTTGGCTGAAGAAACCAACGAAACCAGTTCCTGTCACCAAATGAAGGAAGAAAATGAGAGGTTGCGCTTTGAGCGGAATCACTTGAAAGCAGTAATGGACGAACTTAGGGATCAGATACTACAAGATCAACATGCTTACAATAAGAAAGTTGATAAGCTCCTTCGAGCACTGAACCGTCCCCAGTAATACTTCCTAGTGTCTATCCTTCCTTTCATCCCTTCTGTCTAAAACCTTGTTATTGCCTGTCCTTTTGTTGTCTTTCCCCTTGACTGATGGTATAATGGTAGTCGGGTTATTATATATTTGTCCTGATTCGACTATCTTTTTTTGTGTGTGTGATTACTCTACTTCAAGGAATTTAATCTTACTTGTTTATGTTCTTCTCATGTTGTACCTTAATTACTTTTCGTTGAAGCTAGAAGGGGGAAGGATGAATGGATGTTATTGTTTTGCGATGTTGTTTGGAGGGATGTTGTTGTTTTACGATGCTGTGATTAAGATTATGCTTTAAAATTGGTCTATGTCGCAAAGGGAACAAGTAGGACCTGATTCTCAAGGGAACATTGTGTCAAAGTTTGTTATCATCAAAAAGGGAGAAATTGATAAGACAAAGTACGTACATTATATGTTTTGATGATTGCCAAACTGTTGAAGTAATAGGGAGAGAGACCGGTTCGCTATCGCTATTTACGTATGTTGTACGATCAACGGTAATAGTCGTAAAGCCGCTACTTATATTCGTACTATTACAGATGGTAGTGTTGGCCCATGCCTTAAGTCAAACATGGTATGAGTGGTCTATATCTCACCCACATGTTCCCCAATATATATACAACTTGTTCCAACGTATTGTGCCTCACTTGAAAACCAAAACTATCTTGTGCAAATCCTTACCGCCACGAGTTCTCAAGTGCTTTCAAGAACAAAGCCACTTACAAGCTGAAGAACCTGATCCAGACACCAGATTATGTCTATGATCTTTAGGTTGTTGTGAGTCTTTGTTCATTTGTTCTTTAAACGGTAAACCTACTCTTCTTCAAGAAGTTGTTGTAGGTAGCCTAAATTCTCAGTAGTTGTTAGGCAGTTTACCTATTCAATCTATTGAGTGGTACCCTTGGCTAGAGTTAGTCAAGTGTATTAGTTGGTTTGGCTAGAGTTAGTCAAACGTGGTTGTGTGCTTGGCTAAGGGTAGTCAAGAGTTGTAGCTTAAAATAGGTGTATCGTAAGGGTGAGGTATTTATGTGAGTTAAATTCCTAGATTGCAAGAGGTTGTAGTCTAAAGTTGCTCAGTGTAGTGAAGTGAAATCCTACGTGGTAGGTCGTGGTTTTTAATCCCTTGAGCAAGTAGTTTTCCACGGTAAAATCTTGTGTTATTTACCTACTGCACTGTCTGAGAGAACTAGTTTAGGTCTCTCCATACTTTGTTTGGTGGATGTACAACCTCTATCAAGTGGTTTAGTGGTAAAAATGTATCCTACCACGATAAAGACGGGACATTCTGAAATGAATCTTATCTGAAATCAACTATTATGGAAGGGTTTGCGAAAAATGGCCATGCATACATGCAATTGGGGTCACATGGAGGGTGTGTCCATCTATCTCCCAAAGCAAACAACTAGCACCTGCAATCATAAGGTAGCTAACCCTGACTGCAATGACACGTGCTCGAAAAGGTTAGCTATTTCTCTATGCTGAATGTGATCACGTTAATATCTTAATAAGGAACTACATGCAAATGTACACAAGTGATCAAATGAAGACATAATTTTTTCCATATGTGAGCTAACTAGATCAGCAATATGTATATCTATCTTACTTTCTGAATTTCATTTAGTGCTTATTTGCACCCACAAACACACTTAAGTTCAAATTAACACACTTTAAATATATGTTGTGCAGCTACTAATAATTCATTAAAGTTTTCAACCCAATAATTAATAGATAGGGTAAAACAGGTATGAAATGGTAAATTATCTCTTGGTTTTCCAAATTGGACAAGTAAAAATAGATATCTATTTTTAATATAAAGGACAAGTATCCAAAAAGATTGGCATTTTTCGTTTTTCGAGCGTCAAACGAGTTGTTCTTTGACCGTTATTTTTTCATACATCTTTTAAATATTTTAAATTATTAATCATGGTGACTTATAGTCAAAAATTAAGAAGTTTGACTCTCAAAAAGCGAAAAGTGTCAATCTTTTTGAGACGGATGGAGTATATATTATGCATGATAAAATCCATTTCCACTAGTATTTGGACACTTTAAAGGTTATTATTAAAGGCAACATCCCCTAGTCAACGCCACTAGTAAACAGGTTTTATATCTAGTGGAGGTGAGAGGCCATCTGAGAATGGATAGAATGCTGATGCCTTCGTTCAGGATCAGATCAATCAAAGGTATTTTAATTTGTGCCCCATGAATTATAATCTGTATTAAAGTTATTATGGAGAAGAGGAATCGAGGTGGTCTATCAGTTATAGCGCAGTGAAACGCTTGACTGTAAGAAGAGGAGCGAAAAGCCAGGATGGCTTTGACGTTTGGCACATATAGAAGTAGAAGACTTTTATCGCTCAAATAATGACTCTTGGATCCATTCAAATTCTTCAACTAAAGAAATGCTAATTGAGCTTGACTAATTCTCTGTACTTGATGTGTCCTTTTTATTATCCATCTTATAACTAAGCAAACATCCAACGTAATCCTTGAACAAATCAAATGGAATTAAGTTGACATTATGAGTTTCCATTGTTATAAATACCACCATTTCAACTATTTGTTTCCTCACCAAGAAATCCACTAGAAAGAATAGCTATGGCCAAGTACACTACTTTTCTTGTCCTCCTCTTTTGCATCCTCCTTGTGGCTGCAACCGGTGAGTCAACAATTAAAGCTATAACTAATTCTTTTAACAACTATATTACATGTATATTCATCATTATCAGTATTTCTTATTTTCATTGATTCGAGTTATGGTTTGCGAAGATCCCAAATAGATCTAGTATTGAATTATGTACTGCTAACTCTTCCTAAAGTGTAAGAGGTAATAGAAGAGTAAGATATATCTATTTTCCAATATTATATTATTTTATCTTCAGAAACTTATTACTGCTACTATCTTTCATATCACATTATTTTAAGTTACAACACGATGAAATTTATAACCAAATTGTAGACTTGGAATTTTTTATTTTTTTTCCAAATAGTATAGTAGGTCATTCAAGAATGTTACTTTATAAAGTCCTCCAACCGGCATACATAAGGTATCCTTAGTATATTGCATCATTTGTTTTCTTTTCTGTGATGCTATTTCCATTTTAGTTTCTAGAAATACTAAAATATCTTTCTATATTCGAACACAATTTAACTTTAGAATTTCTATTTCAAACACTTAGTGGCATAATTTTTAAAGCTACGCAAATGTATCATGACATGTTTAAGACCAAAATTTCAAAAGTGTTTATTTCTTTCTTAAGTTTTGTGCCTAGACAAACAGGTCCAATAAACTGAAACGGAGGCAGGAGGTCATTAGGGAGTTTTTGAAAATTTCTATTTCAAGTACAAATCATGGTTTTTCCAATTTTCCTGTTCTCGCAGAAATGCAAATGGCAGAAGGTAAATACTGTTGGAAGAAAAGTCACAAGTGGAATGGGCCTTGCCATTACTCTTACAAATGTATCCATCATTGCAAGCATTGGTTTGGCGCTAAATATGGTATATGTAAGAAGTACAAACCATGGGGTCACAAATATCACTGGGCAAAATATGCTTGCTACTGCTACTCTCCTTGCCATCATTGAGGAACTTCAGAGTCTCAAGGGTTGGCTTTGACTACATAAATAAATAAGAACCTACCTATTTTATGTGTGTAATAAGGTTGATTTAAGTCCCTAGTCTGAACCTTTTTGGTCAGGCTTTGCCTGATGAGCAATTGTGTTGCTTTCATTGTATTGTATGCTTTGTCTACTAGTGTTGATGTGATTATGGTTATTGCTAAATAAATATTTGTTGTGGTTCAATGAATAGTTGTGTCAAGTACGTACCATGAAGGGCATCGGTACAAAAATAATTACCATAAAGAGTATTAATTATTTGGATAATTTCAGACACATCCCCTCGAATTTGGCTAGGTTACTAATCTGCTTTGTGCTTTGCGATATTATATTTACCTTCTTTGTTTTGATTTCTTTGTAACAATTCTTTTAATTGATTTTTTATTAATTTAAAAAGATAAAAGGATTAAAAGATGCCGATTGATGATGAATTGAAAGCGTGTTTTTTTTTTTTTTTAGATTCTTCTCTTCTCCGTATTTCTTTTCTCTATTGTGAGTATATGTAATATGTGATTCGTATAGACTCTTAACTGTTATGATGTTGTTGTAGAGTGATGCACCTAAGGTGGTTGAATTGATGAAAATAAAACCTTTTGCGAGACACTATTTGATTCTTTAACTCTCATTATTTTAGTGTTTTATTAGTGTTATGTGAATTTTTAGTGTTAGATTGGTATTATTAATCTTCATATTGCGTGGTGTATCAACTCATATTCATTTGGTATTATGAATTATTTTAATCGATTTTTTATTAATGTAAAAAGATTATGATTTGAGTAATGGTATCAAAAAAAAAAAAGGATTTGACAAATTTTCCCTTTTTAACGTACTCTTTTATTTAATTAATTTTATAAACTATCATCTTAGCATATTAAACAAACTACAAATTGGAATCCATTAAATCATTTGATGCTTGAAATAGGTCAAATATATTCTAATCACTTCTAAGCTGCGCAAACAAGGTAGGGGTAAGGTCTTCGTACACCTCATCCTCCCAAAACTTCACTTTTGTTTTTGTTTGTTCCAATTGGTTGCCCGGCGGCATGAAATTCTACAAACCCTCAATTGGGTTCTAACGTGGCAATCCAAATTAGATTGCTGTCTTTAAATATTTCAATCATGTAATTACAAGTAGCTTAGATTCACGTGCTTATGTAAGATAAGCAAACACAGATCTTCTTCGATTTGTTTTCTTCTTTCACGTATTGCAAAACGTTTTATTGTTCATGAACTCTTGACATTAGTAGGCTAGATTAAAATTATTGAAGAAATGGTAAATCCCTAGTTTTAAAATAAAACAATACAAAACCAATATTTTATTAAAGCAAAGTACAAATTTGTAGGAGAGATTAGGCCGATACCCCCACATGTCGAATTTGGGATAAATTAAAGAGGCAGATCCTCAATTCTCTTAACAATGTTTTCTAGATCCAAACTTGATATAATAATCATGTCGAAAAAGACATATCTACATGACAACTCGGCATGATCTTCAATTGAGTTGGTATGATAGAGTACCCCTTTTTAATCTTTTAAATGGATATAAAGGATATGAGTTAATGCCAAACTCTTCCGTCACTTTAAGGTGATTGTTTGCATATAAAAATTAAAAATGATCCTTGTGCACATGAAAAATCTCTCAAATTAAATCATCCATAGTTTTTATCCCAAAGTTCATCAGTAAATAGTTCATAGTGTAAAATAAGATACCGATTGAAAATTGAACTACTTTAACATGTTTAAACTGTTAAATTGAATTTCTAGTCCATGTTTGATAAAAATTGATATTGTGTTTATATACAAGTAGGAAGATATCATCCATCTGTAATCTTCAAAGCAAACAATTGAAGGTATACTGTTTTGTTTTTGTTTCTCATTGCGCATTGTATTTGGCCTTGATGGTTGATTTTCCCTTTGGTTCATGTCTAAATGCCTAGTTTAACCAAAACACTAGTACACCATAAAAATTTTGAGTTACAAAACAGAAATATTGGCGTAGTGAAAAGTTTTAACTGCTAACTAATAATCTTTCTTTTACAGAGTGTGTTATATTATTATCCAACTTCAATTAATATGTTTTCCTCTTTAAGATTTTTATTCGTCGTTCATTTCACGAAAGACAAATTTAATGTTGTTTATATTTAAGTATAAGACTTTATAGCATTATGTTACTTTCAAGCATCTTAATGTTACATAAAGCAAATTTACTTTAAATTTGAGAAATAATCTTCAATTTTAGATGCATAAACAATGTCTGTCATTTACCATTCAATTTAATTAATTATATGATTTATTATTATTATTATTATTATTATTATTATTATTATTATTATTATTATTATTATTATTATTTTATCTCTTGATATATTTGTGGAGATGATATACCTTATAATGATTGATGCGTGTGTCTACATAGAATTTACTTTTTATCCAAAAAAAATGAAATGAGTAATTCGAAAAATACTTTTAGCGATATTAACAACGACGTGATGATGTATATATTACCCACAAGGTTTACAAACAGAGCACAATAAATATACATTCATCCCCGCCTCAAGGGTTCAAAAATAAGATTTTAATTAGAAAAACGTCCCAAAAGAAGAAACATAAATAAAATTATATATTATAAAATTCAACACGGTGTCCACAACTACATATTTCCTAAAAAGAAAAACATATTTCTTACACAATCAAGCCCTCATAATTTGCAGGTATTTGATTAAGCTGACACTTCCAAAAATTTTAAATTTTAATTCCACATACTCCAAATTCAAAGAAGAAAATGATTAAAAAAAAATACAAAGAACATAGAATGAAACTGAACGTCATCATGTTTATCTTGTATGATATCACTGGTGAACATATCCGCGCATCGCGCGACACATTAGTTAATTTAGAAATTATATTTATACATTAGTCAAACCAAAAGCAATAAAAACAATTATGAATATACGTACATAGAAAAATTAATTGATAAATCACAACATAAAATTAAGGGAAAAGGGTCAAATATACCCCTGTACTTTAGTTTATTAGTTAAATATACCCTCCGTTAGCCAAAGTAGATAAATATATCCGTCCCGTTAAGAAAGTATTCATCTCTACTCTTCAGTTGACAGAATCCCCAATTCCACCTATAATTACCCGATTTAACTAAAAAAACCATGTCCGCCCCGCCCCGCCCCGCAAATTAATTTCTTTTCACCCAAATATAACTCAGTCCATATTAAATATTATGGTTGGCTGAAGTTTTCCTTCCATTATTTTCTTTCCCTCTCTTCAGGTTTTCTCTTCCATTTTTTCCTTCCATTGCTACTCTTCAAGTTTTCCCTTCCATTGCTCACAAGATGTCGCAAAATAGTTGTTCGTTGCAAAGGAAGTGAGATTTTTGACAATCAACCCGCAGTTGCACCTCCTTTGTGACGAACAACTATTTTGCACATCTTGTGAGCAAAGGAATGGAAAACTTGAAGAGTAGCTAGCAATGGAAGAAAAAATGGAAGAGAAAACTTGAAGAGAGGGAAAGAAAATAATGGAAGGGAAAACTTCAGCCAACCCTAATATTTAATACGGACTGAGTTTTAAGGTCGTACGGGGGTATATTTGGGTGGAAATTAAAGAAATTAATTTGTGGGTTGGGACGGGTCGGGCATGATTTTTTTTAGTTAAATCGGGTAATTGTAGGTGGAATTGGGGATTCTGTCAACTAAAGGGTAGAGATGAATACTTTCTTAACGGGAGGGGTATATTTATCTACTTTGACTAACGGAGGGTATATTTAACTAATCAACTAAAGTAGAGGGGTATATTTGACCCTTTTCCCTAAGATTAATATTAGAATTAGAGGATAGATGAACTGCATCTTTCATTATTAATTTCTTTCAAAACCAAAAAAGTAAATAAAAATTCAAAATTTTTACTTTTAAATGTTTAAAGTTTCACTTCTTCTCTTAGCTTTGTATTATATTAAATGTATAATAAGTTAGGTATTTGATTTTCTTCTTTCAGTAATTATTTGTATAATATTTTGTTCATCTAAAATTTCTTCTATTGAAATAAAAGGAAGAAACATGAAATGAATAGTAAAAAAAATAAAGAATTATAGGGAGAAAATACAAAAGAAATAAGTAGCAGGTGGCCTGTTTATCATAAGATGATTAGTGAATCCTGAATACCATGAAGAAGGGGAAATTTCCACCTTCAACAAAAAAGCACCTGTAAGAAAATAATCAATTTCATTAATTAAAAAATTGGAAAGAAATAAGCTATAAAGAACCTGTTTGTTGATGTATATATATTCAATCTGCAAAGGATGAATATACCAAAAATCAGGAGCTAAATGAAAAACAAATGCTTGATAGAAAATGCAATAAGAGATTTATGCTATCTAAACCAAATTCAAAAACGTAGCATTCCTAGTAGAAGAAAAAGTGAAAGAGAGATTATACAGGAATGAAAGATATAGCAGTTTCTTTTAGAAGATTTTAATGAATAACGTCTTTTCATTTGTTTTCATACTTAGAGAATTGAATTTATTGTGGAAATTTATATCACTTAAAAGACTTTGCACACTCCTTAAGAAATAATAAATAAAGTGTGAAGTTTACGATAATACTTATGTTAATTGGTGCATATTTTTAATGGATTTGAAAATGTTTTAGAAATGAGTAATTAATACTATAGGTAAAACGGGAAAAAAATGGTTTTTTCTTGATATGCTAAAAGTGACAAATAAAAGTGAAAATTTATTTTTAGAATACTGGACAAGTAAAAGTGAATGGAGGGAGTATTTGTAGATGTAGTAGGCGTTTGGACATGCGGTTTTAAACCATGAGATGAAACCAGCATTTGTACATACATTTCATCTCATGGTTTTAAACCATGATTTTAAACCCCAAATCATCTAAAAAGGCATAATCTGGGGTTTCAAACCATGGCTTCAAAAATTTTAAATATAAAACTTGACCCATAAGTTTATATTTTATAAAAAAGACATAAGTTGGTAAATATTTCTAACAATTACTCCCACCAACCATTTACCAACCTCATTAACTTCCACCAACCTTTATTTATGTCTACCACGTGGGGGGATTATATCAAAGAGTAGTTACATTACTCTTCATGTTAAATTTTTATTTTTATTGAACTAAAGTTTGATCAATTGAAGTTATATTTTTTAAAAAGGCCTTTTACTAGCGTATTAATTTTATTTTGAATTATGACTTGCTCATTCGGTAAAATTGTATAAGAATTGAGAATGTTTTGATAGTTTTCATAACTTGTGAAATTTTTATGTCTTTAAGAGAAAAATACAACTTAAGATATCCAAATTACATGTCCAAACATGGCTTCAAATCATGGTTTGAAACCACGGTTTGAAATGTCCAAACTGCTCCGTAGTATTCTCAAAGTCACCGCCAAGGTCCGGCGCCTAAAGGCACCTTTTTTAAACCAAAAATTTCAAAAAGGGTCATGGGCTACACGATAAACCAAAACGGGTTTATTGTGTAATCCTCCACGATTTACAGTAATGTTAACGGAACACCGTCTGCTCCGGCTCGCCAACTTTAAAAAATTGCTTTGCAAATCGTGTACTCCTACACGATTTGCAAAACTTTTTTTTTTCTTTTTAAATAATAGCAAATGGTGTAGGGGTACACGATTTGCAAACGAATTTCTTTTGCAAATCGTGATGTCCTACACGATTTGCCTTTATAAAGGAACAACACATTGTATAGTCACCACTACTATGAAAATTTGCTTTAATATTCTTTGCATGCCCAATGACAAATGCTATATTACGAGACAAATTTAAATTACTTTTCATTATTACTATATAGTTGAAATTATTTAAATTATTTTGTATTAAACTATTGGTCAACCATTCAATTCTAATTATTTTCTATTTGATTCTTTTCTAAATGGACATACTATATATACTAAAACAAACAAACTTACTAACCAACAACAAAAGAAATTCAACGTGATTAATGTTTTCCCAATTTAAATACCACCTAAATCAGAATTTCTTTCCCCTACAAGTGTGTAAAAATATTTGCACATCGAAAAGCAAAAATTGATCAAGTTAAAAGAAAATTCATTAGAAAAACTTGTGATATATCTGAAGAGATATGGCTAGAGTTTGCTTTACCACAATGTTCTTGGTTTACGTTGTTCTAATCGAAATTATTGGTGTGTAATTAATCTCCCTTTCTTCACTTAAAAATCCTATCAATATTTATTTTTCTACGCAGCTATATTCAGATCACATAGATTGGGGATCAGTAGAGGCATCAGTGTCTGCGCAACCACCAGTTCGTGACCTACAGAGTGGCAAGGAGCTGGAACACGACTACGCATTCATGGACTTCAACATGTTTCAGAGCCAAGAAGTAAGTGTTTAAAATAATTATTTTAACAAATTAAAATACTTATACTGATTATTATATAATTTTTCATTGCTTAGGATCCAGCTCCAGCTTCGGTACCATCTACAGCTCCGGTTCCGGGGGCGGCTCAGGAGCCCGCTCGAGAGACCGCTAAGGAGCTAGCTTAAGAGCCCTATCATTAGCCATCTCAAAAGCCCTCTCAGGAGCCCGTCGACACACAAGTTTGATTTTTTACAAAAGATAATGTATTAGTTAGATCTAAATTAAAGTTAATACTAATTATTTATTTATTATTTCAAGTTCATTCTTCTGCACCTATGGACCCGTCTCGTGATAAGATGGACCCGTCTCCTGATGCTGATGAGATTATGACCGTACATAGCGCACGTAAAACCAAGAAGAAGAATATTAAAGTCAAGGGCGTAAGGAAGGGAAGGAAGGATGATCATGACATAAAACATCCTATTATTAAGAGGAAGAAGGGGGGTGGAGATGATGGTGAAAGGTGATAGGGGTGGTGGGATCACCTTAGGCCTAAGGTTACTCTAAAGGCTCCCATATGTGGGACCTAAGGTTACTCTAAAAGCTCCCACATGTGGGACCCATTAGAAATTGTGTATATGTAAATAAATTGCATATTTTATGTTAATATTATATTTTTGTGGTATTATTTTCTTAATGATAATTAGTTATCTTAGTCTTTATTATCGTTTATTAATAACTCGTGCGACGTCCTTAATTAATTATGAAAAAAATCTAGACATATTCGAAATAAAGTAATGCCTTGACTAAATAATAAAACACTTAAATCAAAATCTTATAAAATAAAACACTTAAACCTAACGATAACAAGTTTCCAAACAAAACTTACTCATAACAAGTTTCCAAACAAAACTTACTTCGGGGTACTTTACAACCCCTAAAAGGAAATCCAAATGTTTAGGTATACTTGATGCATTGAGCCTACATTATTGTTCGCAGAAAAAGATATCAGGTTCTATATAAAATATTGATATTCCGGAGTTTTGAGACATGACTAATCTTTGGTCAAAGTATGAAAAAAAAGTGAATTGCAAAACTTTGAAATTATTCAAAGTGTGTGGAAAATAATACTAACCCGTATTGCACACAAAATGTATTGTTTGCAACAAGGCTGCAAATTGTTTTTATTATTGTTATCCATTTACTTATGCTGCCAAGTGTAAATATGGACATTGTTTCTGCACTTAGGGGTATGGAATTTGTCTTTAAAATCACTGAATATTGGAAAATTCTAAAGCACTTACATGTGCAAAGAATATTACAGTGAATTTTCAAAGTAGTTGTTATCATACAACAATGTATTGTTCCTTTGTAAAGGCAAATCGTGTAGGACAACACGATTTGCAAAAGATTTTTTTTTGCAAATCGTGTACCCCTACACGATTTGAAAAGAATTTTTTTTTATAAAGTTGGAGACAGAACAGGCGGTGTTCCGTTAATATTATTGTAAATCGTGGAGGACTACACGATAAACCCGTTTTGGTTTATCGTGTAGCCCATGACCCTTTTTGGAATTTTTGGTTAAAAAAGGTGCCCTTTGGTGGTACGCTATATTTCTGCCATTTAAGTTGATGAAACAAGTGATAAGTATTAAATATTATTTGTACATATCTTTATAAGGGTAGAGTAATCTTTATACGTCAATGTATATTCTATATATATCTCGTGTACATGTACATCAATTCATCAAGAAATATAGTTTGTTACAACGGGTGTTTCAGTGTTGTCTGAGGTGGAAGGAAAATGGAGCTATAAGTCTTTCATGCTGATTCAAAAAGGGAAAGACGATGCCCTTTGTGTGTTGAATGAAAAATACACAAAGGTGTGTATTTCTTTGTGTGCCAAATCAACTTGCTAAAAATCAGCTGTGTGAGTGTAGGTAGGGTAAAGTGTGGTGAATAGTAGGTATGGTGCGGGTATGACACCTAAAGTGAGAGTTTAATCTGTTATTACTTTATTATATGGGATAAGATGGAATTTTCACAACATGGCAACACAAGGCTAAAATAAAAATATAAAGTTAAAAAAAAAAAAAAAACTAATTAACTATTTCAAAAATATAAGGAAAATTAAATAATTAAATTAAAAGTAAAAATAATACTACAAAATTACTAACTTATTACGTAATTAAGAACTAAATTAAAGGAAAACATATTTTTTGTAATTTTTCTTTTCTTCTGAAAATAAAAATAAAACTTGTATCCTAATGTGACAATATTTTTATTGTCGTTTTCAAATTTATAATTAAAGTTTACTAAAGATCGAGCAAAAAAAGACAAGATTTGACTAAAAAGGAAAATTTAGACGCTAAAACGCTGTAAAAATTGGGGCGGATTAAAACGTACATGTCTACGGTCTTCATCATATTTATAACAAATGGTGGCAATTATGCAAATCTTCAATTTGAGCTTCATCGGGTGACTCTAGATGTACAATGTAATTTTCTGTGTTGTTTTCATGACTTGCAAATATGACCAAGGATTGAAGAAAAAATATGGAAACGACTCTTAAATAAAACTTGCTCTCGAGTCATGTTCTGTAACTATGCTAATGATACACACTGTTATGATGTATGAAGTGAGAAAGATAATAATTTATCTCAAGCTCAATAATTGTTCATATCAGGAAAATAAGTAGAACATCTATTTACAATAGTGCAGAACCTATGTTAAGTAGAAACCGAAAAGTCTATTCTTAATACGAATACCATTGCAAAACAAAACTAGACATGAATCAAATAAAACTAGCAAATATCAAATCTTACACAATTTTTGTTCCTACTTTTTTAAGTTAAATTTAAAAATTGTTGTATGTATGTATTATTGATATTTTATGTTAAACCCACCAATATAGTCAATGGTTGGTAACCGAAGTAACAAATGAATCGCTTGTGCCTACATGTAATCTTTTCTTTTATTTCTTCATCTTTTCGTACTCTCTCTTTCAGTACAACTCCATTTTTATTATTTACAAAATTATAGATAAATCTTTAACTTTTATTTGAATGTGATTTTAATCATTTTTTCTTATCCATCTAATGTTATTTTCAAAATATTTTAGAATGATGGAATCAATAAACATAATATTAAATTTAGCTATGCATAGATTGAAAATTGTGTTTGCTAATGTTAAATTTTATTTCTATTTTATGTTTTTAATCACATTTCTTGGTTGCTTGGTTGATGCAAGTCAAGCGGCTTTTGTGCCAGACAGAGTTATTGTGGACAATCTCCTCCTAAGCCATGAAATGGTGAAAGCATATGGCAGGAAAGGAGTGTCACGTAGGTGTATGTTAAAGGTGGACATGCAAAAAGCCTATGACTCAATTGAGTGGCCATTTGTGGAGAAAATTCTGAGGTATCTGAACTTCCAACAATCTTCATAAACTGGCTTATGGCATGCTTAAAAACTGTTTCTTATTCTATCATGATTAATGGTGTCCAAACCCCTCCATTTGAAGCAAAAAAAGGATTGAAGCAGGGGGGATCCCTTGTCCCCATACTTGTTTGTTTTGTGCATGGAGTATCTAGGAAGACTACTGAAGGATATAAAGCAGAAAAGAGACTTCAAACATCATCCAAAGTGCAGTAAATTGAACATAATTCAACTGGGGTTTGCAGATGATCTCCTTTTATTCTGCAGAAGGGATTTCAAGTCAGTACAGATCCTATTTGACACATTTACAAAATTTTCTAAGGCATCTGGATTAAAAGCAAATAGAAGCAAAAGCTCTATCTACTTTGGGGGAGTAAATCAAACAATATAGGATCAGATTCTTGACTACACAGGGTTTACAAAAGGGGAGATGCCATTCAGATACCTTGTTGCACTAAAAGACTATCCATTGCCCAATGTGAGCCTCTCCTATAGAAGATACTAGGAAGAATATCCTCCTGGACAGCTAAATTCCTCTCATATGCAGGAAGGACCCAACTGATCAAAGCCGTCTTGTTCTCTATGCAAACATACTAGTCCCAAATATTCATTATACCAAAAAAAAAAAAAATCATTGCACTGATAGAACAAATGTGTAAGAGATTTCTATGGACTGGTAAGGCTGAATTTACAAGGAAAGCACTGGTGGCTTGGAGCAGATTGTGTCAACCCCAATCAGCTGGGGGTTTGAACTTTATTGACATTGCAAAATGGAATCAAGCTGCTGTGTGCAAGCTGTTGTGGAACATGCGCAGGCAAAAAGATAAGTTGTGGGTAAAGTGGGTTCATATATACCATGGGAAGAACAGAAATGTGTGGGAGGTGGAACTAAAATAGGCATCCTGGGTGGTTCAGAAGATATTCAAAGCAAAAAAACACTTTGAGGAAGCTGGATATTCAAAATAGGAGGTTCACCAACCATCCCACCTCACCATCAAAATTATATACCAGAGATTTCAGGGACAGTTTGATAAAGTTAGTTGGAAAGGGGTTATATATGGTAATCAGGGATCTCCCAAGTGGATATTTATATTGAGATTAGCTGCCTTGGAAAGACTATATACTTGTGACAGACTTAGAGGATGAGGTATGGATATTAATGATCAGTGCAAGTTATGCAATAGTGAGATAGAAACAATTAATCATCTCTTCTTTATGTGTGCATACTCTGGGAGCATATGGTGCAGGATACTCCAATAGATACACATTAGCAGGAGCAATTTGGACTGGGCTAAGGAACTCAAGTGGGCAGAACCATGGTGTAAGGGAAAGAGCGACGGTCGAGGTATATAAAATAGCACAACGCCACTATCAACTATGTATGGAAGGAAAAGAACAATAGATTCTTCCAGCAGCAAACCAGAACTACTGAAGGGATCCTGAAACAAATTGCACAAGAGATGTTTTACAGAGCAAATATGAAGCCAAGGAATAGACTACTGTTACAAATGCTAAATTGTTATCCTTAGTCTAGATGATAAGAGTAACGATGTAGTTGGAGTATAACAGAACTACAGGCATGTTTGGTTCTGGTTTTTTTTAATCTGAGCTATAATGTTACACTTTGGTAAATATAATATCTTTAATTACCAAAAAAAAATCACATTATGCAATAGAATTTGAATCGAGAATTAAATCTTATTGGACTAAACTTATTTGATTGGTGGTCTTGTATTTATTTATGTACTAAAAATCTTGTAAATTGAACTGAATTAATTCAAAATGGATCGATACGAATCAAACTAAATTAATTCAAAACGGATTAAACTAACTAAATGTACAGCCTATTCAATGGTCTTCATAAGTGGTAGGTTTGTGTTGAAGACAAAGGCACTCATAGTCACCAAATTCTGAATCCACCTATGATTGTTCTGGTGTTCTATTTAATTTTAAGAAGATAAATTAGATTACAACCATTCTAATTAATCAATTTTCATCAGCCTCGTTGCTCCATCTAAGTTCAATTGTTTCTTGTCATGTATGAATTTGACTCTAACATTGGTAAGTTTTCCATCTAAAGAAGTATGTATATTTTTAAATACTCCCTCATAAAAAAAAAAAGATTGTCTTACTCTTTCTATTAATTTGTTCCAAAAAGATTGACACATTTCTATATTTAGAAATAATTTAACTTTATGAGATGAATTATTTTGGACCACGGATTTCAAAAGTCTTCATTTATTCTTAAATTTCGTGTCAAGTTAAATTAAGACAATCTTTTTGGGAAGGAGGGAGTACTAAAATAGCAACAAATTTAAATAAAATAGGACCATCTATTCTTTTTGTATCTTTAAAATGAGAGGCCACCTTACTTTTTTTCGTATTCCTAATGTATTTCTACTTTTTTTTTTTTTTTAACCTATTTCTGTACTTCCTCACAGTGTCTTTCATTATTTACTCCCGGTGTGGTTTCTTTGAATTTGACAAAATGAAAATTGGGTTGATGATATTGGCCAAAAATATAACTACACCTCAGTCACAAATAAGTTGGGATCGTCATATTGGCTAAAAATAGTCTCATCTTTACACCTCAGTCACAATAAGTTGGGATCATAAGAAACACTTACCACAAATGAGGGTAAGTTGCTATCCTGGGAAAGCTTCCACAAAGTGTCTATATTCCTCTTGTACGTTTCTGGTATTCCTTTTTCACAATGGCCTTATATGATCATACAAAATTGTGATACCAGATGTGTCTTTTCATGCAATGAGAGAACATGTCATCAAATTTGAGAAGTAACTGCATAAACTAGAAACAATCCATGAAATAGGCAAACTACATGACTAAGGTTCCAAAAATAACTTCTGGTTCCATTCAACACAAAATTGAGTTGTCTTGCTCAAAAATAATGTTTGACCTATAGAAATTAGTTATCATCATCAGTCAGCATCAGAGCCATTAGTTTCTTCTATTCAAAAACTCAGCAACTATACTGGAGGAATAAACACCAAATATCACATGGTAAAGACGGGACGACTGCCGTCTTATTATAGAAACTTCACTTGAAGAGCTCTGGATTCAGCCAGTCCCTACCAAAATGTTTCAAGCAGAATACATAAGTAACTTATAGAGAACAATGTGCATGTAAGCAGAGTTCAAGCAGATTACAGTATGTCGGTCTTACTTGCTAATGTCATCCAGGTGGTCATCGAAATCTATGATGTCCTTCCATTTCCCGGATGAGATAAAATCTAGAAGGACAATATTTGCAGATGGCTCTTTGATTTTCAGAGGGCCGCTTGCATCTGCTCCTGCTAGTTTCCAGCTCCTAGATAATTCCTTAGTGTAAAGCTGAACAAAAAGCACAAGACAAAAAGTAAAGGAAATTACTATGACATGAATAACTTCTTTCAGAACAGAACTATAAAAATCATAGTCTTATACAAGCAAGACTAGTAAGAACAAAGACATAAATAAGTGTCGATAGCGAGCTTTAAAGTCGAGCAGAAATTTGACATCTGAATTAGCTTGTATTGCCATACGTAACACAATTACAAATGTAGGGAGCCATACTGACCCTATAAAGTATCACAAATTGTTATCTGACGGATTTCCAAATATTCACATCGAATACCACTGGAAAATTTAGTAAAGAAAATGCATAGAGAATTTGATTTAGATTACGATAACCAATACAATTTTCGGGCAACGATTAATTTATCTCATCAGGAATTCCAAAACTACACCAAAATGAATATGAAGTTAACAGCACCCAAGGGTTCAGTGGCCAATGACGTAGATTGAGAGCCATAAGGTCACAAGTTCAAATCCAGGTGGAGGCAAACAAAACTAGGTGATTTCTTCCCATCTAAGCCTTGGTGGACAGAGTTATCCGGTACCTATGTTAGTGGCAAGTAGCAGGTAACCAAATAGTCGAGGTGTATGCAAGCTAGCCTGGGCACCACGATTATCAAAAATAAATCTGAAGTTCAAAATATTCAGGCAGCAGTCCTAAAGATTATTAAAACTCTTTCATAGGAAGCCAGAAGCTACTCATCCAGACAATTCTCTGTTTTACACAGGCAGATGAAACCACCTGAAGACTTGATCTCATCTGAATGGGTTAAAGCAACTTTTTCCTCCGATGCAAGCTAAGCATGGTGATTCATCTTCATCCATATTACAACAGAACAAATAAGGTCCACTTCATATTTGAAATTGGGTTCTGATATTTTTTTTTCTCTTGAAGTTGCCATAGTGGGGTTCTAATTCTTTTTAGGCAAAATACACAAGTGGCCCCCTAAACTAGTTGGATAATTTCATTTTGACACCTCAAATAAGACTGGTACCTATGAAGCACTTATACCATTCAAAATCTGTACCTATCAGACAATTTTGTTTTAATCCACTAAAAAGGCTTAGCTTGTGATGTCAAATAAGAAAGCCTTTCTTTTACCCCCCCCCCCCCCCCCCCGGTGTCTTTCTCTTGCCCCCATGAGCCACTGTCCCATGCCTTTTCCCCCAACTCCACCAAGAAAACCGAGACTATCTCTGGTAACCTGGCAAGTAAATGATCATCTGACTCCTAGCTTCCAAGATTTGCTGCTACAAATTGAAAAGCATAAAGAATACAAACAGAGAAAGGAAGTCCCTTGGTCCAAGCTTCTGTCTACATGGCATTATTTCTAGCAACCATACCACAGACAAAGTGCCTGTCAGCTGTAATTTTCCAGCCACTTCTGTGATCATCTCTACCCAAATTGAAATTTATATATCAGATCATCGGCTTTCACTTCTATTTCTTTGGAATATCATTAATAAATCCCTTTACCCAAATCCTTGGCCACCGGAGATGTTCTTTTAAGAGCATTTCTTCTTCGGTCAATTTTTTTTTTTTTTAATTCACTATGACAAATAAGTAGTGAGAAAAAACAAAATATTCTTGTGATAAAGTAACAATACTCACCTAAGCAACTGAGTTTTGCTCCTCTAGAGGTGGTGGCAGGAGGGAGATTGAGGAAGAACTTTGGAGTTTTTTTTAAAAAAGACCTCATTCACACGCTCATAATCAGTGTAGAACACGCATTGTGCCATATCAGTGGAAAGTGTCTAATAAGCACAGATCTTGAATATCTTGAATGGTATAAGTGCTTAATAGGTACTAGTCCTACTTGAAGTGTCAAAAAAAAAAAATAGGTACTAGTCCTACTTGAAGTGTCAAAATGAAATTATTCGACAACTTTAAGGGACCACTTATGTATTTGAAGCAAGCAACATCCAAAAACAGATGTCATCCGAAGATTTAACCTATCCAAACTTTCCATGTTCCACCTATATAAAATATTTAATTTTCCTCCTCCATGATATGTCATGTGCCAACGTTTTGGCTTTGAGAAGGCAAAACAGAGTTGACGAATTGAAGATGGTTAATTAATTGCGCAAGAGCCCGGATGTTTTACTATTTTTGCATCATTTAGTATTACTATATTTGAATATATTTTTTGTATCAAGCATCTCAATCATAGAAAATTCAAGACCTTAAAAAATAGGGTTTAACTCCAACTAAATTTTAGCATGTGATGGAAAGAACGATGCACATAAAAGACCATGTCTACTTAAAAGGATCTCAATACTGCCACTAAAGGTTAAAAAATCTTGACTTTTTTTTGTCAGACCAGACATAACATGTCAAGCTCAAAACAATCTCAACAATTTAACATGTTAACCAAGATTAAGTACTTCAGGCAATTAGTTGCTCTAATAGGACTTCTCGAAATAGAAAGCTCTCTGACACAGATCTTACAAAATTCAAAGGTGGTAGTGGTACCTAAGTTGCGCGGACTCTCCGTTTTTTGTGCCGACCCGTCTCAACAAGGATCAGGAGCGGGAGCTGGAGGGGGATACGTCTGGGTTATGGTCAACCAAGCTCGGATACTTTGATCGGAGTCCATCGACAAATTTGGGGGAAAATTGAGATTTTGATTTCTCAAAATTAAAGATAAAATAGATTTAAGATAAGGGAATTGACACACCTTCAATACTATAGTACCTTTGTCTCATTTTTGCTGCTTCGTGTTTCAGAGAAACCAAGAATTCAACATTTATAGCTTTACTTTATATAATTTTAAATTTTCTTAGCCGAATCCCCACACCCGGATCCGCACCCCCGAATCTTAAAATTTAGATTTTGCCGAATCCGACACTCAGATCCGTACCCGTACCGGATACCTGCACCCGAGTCCGAGCAACTTATGTACCACTTGCATAATGAGAGAACAAACATATAAATTCTTGATCAATGGAGGAAAAGTATTACCTTTTTGTTCAATAAGATACTAAAGTGGAAGATTTGACTCATTCCTAGACAACAAATGAAGATGAAAATGATGGCAGCAGGCATCGATTTATTTTGAATAGAGTATCCAGTTATGGTGCCTTTGAATCTGATTTTTCCAATAGTGCTGATACAAGTCTATAGGAGTGAGACCGATCAAAAGATTTTTACAGGAATTACAGTGTATGGCAAATAGAAACGGTGGAGACATTATGCATGTGGGCTAGTTGCAGAAGCACTATATGTGACACTAAGGCATTATGCGAGACAATTATAGAGAGAAGAATGCTGAACGTAGAAGAGAAGAAAAGCAACTGCCTTTCCTTCGTGTTTGACTGGCTAAATCAAACGCCTCAGATAGAATATGAAAGGAGGATTGTAATTCATTCACCCAGCAAAAATAGAACAATGAACACTATTGCACACAAATAGTCTTCGATGTGAACTTGATTCGTTGACTCACATAATTAAAAACAATAGGACAGAGTTTCTATTAGTCAAACGACACCGCAAAGTTCTCTAGTACATGAAAACCACCCGCATTTAGATAGGGGGAAAAAAAAAAAAAGAGACAAAATTCAACCCCATTACTCAACTAACTGCATCACAAGGCAAGAGTGGGGCAGATTTCTCGAGAACCCAGTTGTTGTAGATGATAAACCATAAGGCAGCTAGAGTTATTCTCAAGGAAGAATTAAGAAAAAGATAGAGAGCTGGTAAAAAATTTGTTAAAGCTAAGTGCCCCAAAACTTCAAATTTAATTGTGTGACTGAGTACGACATTTGATGTCAGTTACTTTTTTAAGAGGAAAAAAAAACATCCAGCATTAGCAGGGTCAGTTACTTTTTTTAGAAAGGTAAATATAATTTGACATCAATAATTAACAGGACGGGGTACAAATATGAGAATACACTTAATTAAGGTTTCAAAAGGCAATAGCTCCTTAAAATGGAATATAAATACCTGCATTACAGGACTCCTGTCTTTCCCCTCTTTCAGTAAAGCTTCAAGCTTCTGGTTATCCAACTGCAAAATACAACATGCATTAAGCTCAAGCACTTTGTTTAACTTACAATTTAAAGATCAGTACTTTTGAATTAGAACTATGCTGAATGAAGCAAAAAGGTACCAGAAGTAAAGCAGCTTGAGGGAAATATTTGTAGATATGATCTGCAATATTCTTGGCCACATTCCCAACCTCGAAATCATCAAATCTTTCATTTGCGTGAAAATAACCCACGATACTCAAACCTTTATCAGCATAGTACTCCTCAATCTATCCAAATCAACATTCAAACAAGATGAGACTTCCAAATAACTAAAATTATAAGTAGAAGGCATGGTGTCCAAATAGCTAAAACAACAAGCAGAAGGCATGGTGTCCAAATAACTAAAATTACAAGTATCCATATTTAAAACCAGAAATGTTTTTCAATTTTTCCTTGTTTGGTTGGTCAGATTATTTCGGAGACCATTTTCTCTAGAAAAACAAGTTCCATAAGTGACATTCAAGTTTTTGTCTCCTCCCCACCTGCCCGACGTTCCCAACCCCCACCCCTTGACCATCCCACCCCGCACCACCCCTGAACCCCCACTCCGCACCTCATCTCACCCCATAGTGTCTTGCTAGATTACATATAAATGCTCTTGGGATAATATCTCTTTACTTACTTAACAAACTCTAGAAAGTTTCTTGCAAAACATTTTCCTCATGCCAAACACACCCTTAGTAGAAAAGTCTCCAAAAAAACATTTCATTTATATTCCGTTCAATCAATGATCATACAGAAATTGTGGACACTGACCACATCTATATTATTGGATTTACGTTATATAGTCCAACAATGTACAGATTTTGAAGATTTTTCACACTATCAGTGTAGTTTACTTTCACCCGGTTAGCAATTAATTCTTATCATAGATATTTACTTATACTTACCTCATAAATGACCTCACTACAACAACAATAATGTACCCCGTGTAATCCCACAAGTGGGGTCTGGGGAGGGTAGTGTGTACACAGACCTTACCCCTACCTTGGGAGGTAGAGAGGTTGTTTCCGATAGACCCTCGCCTCATATATGACCTCACTGTGCAAATAAATTTATACCACATAGAAATTAAACTCCTATTGGACCAATTCAAACCAAGTTCAATTTCATTATCACAGAGATTATGGGCCACGCCGACATTTATAAATTACTCACTTAGTACTAAATTCAGACCCAATGCCACACAGAAATATCAGTGTAGTTTATCCTGCTATAGTTAACTACAACTTTTACCCGGATAGCAATTAATGCTTATCATAAAGATTTACATGTAATTACCTCATAAATGTCCTAATTGTGTAAATAAATTTACACCGCATAGAAAGTAAACTCCTATTGGATTAATTTAAACCAAGTTCAATTTCATTATAACAAAGATTAGTGGCCACACCGACCTTTACAAATTACTCATTTGCTACTCTCTCTGTTACAATTTGTTTGTCTTACTTTCCCTTTTAGTCCTTTAAAAAAAAAAAAAAAAAAAAAAAAACCTTTTTTGGCAACTCTTTAATTCCAACTTTCCACATAGCATGTTTAAAACCACAAGATTAAAGGAAATTGTATCTTTAGTTAACGACCACAAGATTTAAATGTCTTCTTTACTTTCTTAAACTCTGCGTCAGGTCAAAACCAGACAAACAAATTGAGACGGAGGGAGCCATGTTTATCACGAAGATTTACAGCTAATTACCACCCGGTGACCTGATTTTGTATAAATACTTTCTTACAAACTTTAAACTCGAATAAGTTCAAAATTACTCATTTACTACTAAATTCAATCCCAATGTCCCACAGAAATAGTACTTGACTTTAAGATAATTTTTAGGTTATTAAATCATTAAGAAGATAATAACAACTAAGTTGTCATGGTAAAGAATTTATAATTTTTATATAGCTACTATAAAGTAAATTTTACACTATTACTCCCTCCGTCACACTTTAAGTGTTTTAGTTTGACTTGGCATAAATTTAAGAAATAAAGAGAGTTTTTTTAATCATGTGGTCTTAAACTTGATATGTACAATTTTGTAATTAAAAAACCTACTAAATATAGAAAGAGACACTGTTTTGGCAGACCAAAAATGAAAGTAAGACGGAGTAGATCATTTAAAAGACAATCAATTGGCTATAGTAAGTGACATTAGAAATGATTGTAGAGATATTTACAAGAAAATACCAATCCTTATTTTTTAGTTTGGGATAAAATCAATTGCTTGAAATACAATAGGTAACAAATCATCCAAACAAGCTATGTCACATACAATCTAAATTATAGAGATATCCAAACGTTTGGATTTGGATTAAAAATTGACTTTTGGAAAAGAATTTACAACTTTTATACATTCGCTTAAAATACTCTCTCAGTCTCAATTTATGTCATACAATTCTAATTTCGAGAGTCAAACTTCTCTATTTTGACCCTAAATTCGGATACACAATATTTAAGTCTTTTGAAAAATAGTTTACTAGTATAAGTATTTAAAGGGAATACAAATAAATCGTGGTCAAAGCTTTCTTGTTTGACTCTCGATATCCAAACTGTATCACATAAATTGGGACAGAGGGAGTAATCAAAATATTATACTTAAGCTAAAAATACAATACAACCAAACAAGCTGTAAAAAATTACTTCAATACTACTAAATTCAAAACCAGTGCCACACATAAATAACAGGTTGCAAGCAGGGGCGAATCCAGGTATAAAAAAATGGGTCACGTGAACACATGGTCACCCAACTAAACTCGGTATATTATGTATATAATCCTTAAAATATATCAAATATTAACTAAAGGAACACAGTGCTACCTTTATTCCCTTAAGGCTGTGGGATCAAACCCTATTAAATGCACTTTTGCATCATTTTTTTAAAAAAAATTCTAAGGTGAACTCATCCTCTTAAAATCCTGAATTCGCCTCTGGTTGCAAGTCCAGTGAGCATTCATCTACTTACTTTTAAATTGTGGATGTGAGTTGCTAGAAGAAGAAAAAGGAGGAACTGACTAACCATAATAAGTGAAATTTCGAGTGGAGGTAAGAGACCAATCTGAGAATGGAATAACGGAACGGATTCAACAATTTCGACGCTGTCTCCGTTAACGGAGTTACGGCCAAGAAGAACACCGTTGACTGAGGAAGTCTTGTGTTTAAGAGCATGAAGGATTAACTTTATGTACGCGTTTTGATGAATCGAGTAATTGGATTCCCCACCCATAACTTCAAACAAACGATCACTTTTGGTCCTTTTTGCAATCGCCGGCAGATCGAATCTGTTTATGCTCTCTGTGTAATTAAATCCTTTTGGTGTTTTTCCTTTTTCTTTTGCCCTTTAGTGGAAAGAGCACGAAATTAACTGGGACGTTCGGATTTGGTATAAAAAAGAATTTTTATAATTTTATACAGCTGGTGTAAAAATGATATTTAGGTTATTAAATCATTAAGAAGATAATTACAACTAAATTTTCATAGTAAAAGAATTTAATCTTTATATATAGCTGGTGATCTAATTTATCTTCTTAAAGATTAAAAAGGAACACCCAAACAATAATAGGTGGATCCAAAATTTGATGACTATAAGTGCCTTTGTCTTCAATACAAAGATTTCTAGTATATAAGTAAAAACGTGACCACCAAATCAAATAAGTTTGGTACAATAAATTTAATTCTCTCGATTCAAATTCTATTGAATAATGTGATTAAAAACATAAAATAGAAATAAAATTTAACATTAGCAAATACAGCCTTCAATCTATGTGTAGCTAAATTTAACAATATTTACTATCTATCTATGTCAATTCCATCAATGATGTAAGTCCCTCTAAAATGATGTAATTAATACAAATAATAAAATGGGGCCGGGGGGGGGGGGGGGGGGGGGGGGGGGGAACTACTCCGTACGTTTCAAATTATTTGTCGGCTCACTAGAAATAATTGTCTCAAATTATTTATCGCTTTAGGATTCAATGCATAATTAATTATTTTTCCCCATTTTATTCTTAAAATTTTATCATTAATAGAGATGGCAATCAAATAGATTAGATATTTAATGGGAAGAGATTATAGCTTAGACATAAAAAAGGGTAAAGTTAGTCAAATACTCTCCTAATTAATACTCCCTCAGGATCAAAAAAAGAGTCCACTTAGCCATTTGCACACCCCTTAAAAAAATATTGCACACCCCTTAAGAAAAATACTAACTCCTAGACAAAAATAGGTAATTTGACTAAACTACTCCTAATTAAATAGGCATTGGGATTTTGATCATATAACACTTAATAGGGGCAAATATTGAAAAACAAGGTTAATTCTTTATTGATTTGATAAATGGATACTTTTTTTTACCCAAGAAAAAAAGGTTAAGTGAACACTTTTTTTTATTCGGAGGAAGTACTACTTTTGTCCCATTTTATGTGATACACTTTTCTTTTTAGTCTATCCCAAAAAGAATGATACATTTCCTTATTTGATAACAATTTAACTTTAACTTTACCTTTCATGCTTGTCGAGATGATTTATAACCACACAAATATCTTTGGCTTATTTTAGACCACAAGATTCACAAGTCTTCTTTTATTTCGTAAACTCCGAGTCCAGTCAAACTATATCACATAAATTGAGATGGAGGGAGTACTTCTTAAGGAGCGTGTAAAACAAAAAAGCGACAGATAATTTGAGACTGATGGAATACTTAATTTTATCTTTGATTTTGAAAAATGATAAGTATTTTAAGGCGAGTATTATTTAGTAAGAACCCCAATATTTTGATAAGCTAGGACTGATGGACATCGGTGACTGCCTCTTTTTTTTTTTGTCTGTGTGTTGGGGCGGGGGCTGTGTGTTGGGTGTCGTTGGAGCTAGATAAATTTTTTATTATGATTTGTGTCGTGTGATTATTCCTCTAATTAATTAGGTAACTTACAATTCAATTTGGAGATTCAATGAGAAATATATTACTATGATTTAGCTAATAATACGTAGTAGTATAATTTTAAAATTTTGGCGCAACCATTCTGTAAAAAGTGTTGCCCTTGACAAAAAATTCTAGCTCATCCCTTCCAATCCGATAAAGAGCACTTTTATTTTCGCGAAAATCGATCCCAACAATTGTTGCAGATAGTATAAATATGCAGTGGCGGATGGAGCTCTATAACTTGGGGTTCAATTAAACCCCAAACTTTCGTTGTGGGGTATAAATTTATGTATAAAAATTTACTAAAATTACAATAAATAGTAGATATGAATCCATAGCTTTAGAAGTATAATGATTTAGTGCTAAAAATTTAAAATATTGAATCTCTAAAACTTAAATCCTAGATCCGCTTCTGTAAATATGAATCAAGATTCAAGAAACAAGATAAGAGTTGAAGTACAAAGTGAGCATACTTTACTATGGTAACAACTTGCTTTGTTTCGTTCCTTGTAAGGATAGCGATCCAACACACACACAGAAAGAACAAAAAAAAAAAAAAAAAAAAAAAAAAAAAAAAAAAAGAAAGAAAAATTCAGGCGTATACAATTTTGAATTACGGGAATGTTGGAAGAAGAATTCAAATTAAAGTTGTAGTAGGAAATCGAATTTATTTAGGATTTCAGTATTTATTTAATTCATATCTAAGTAGGACTTTATAGTCAAATTTATCTAAGAATAGGTTTTCCAATTTATAGTCAATGTCGGTTTCATATTATTATAAATAGGGGTGTTGCTAGCTATTTTATATCGTGGAGAATTACAGAGCATATTATTTTCCTACGCTCTGTTGCTCTTTCTTTCATTCTGTCCGTTATTTTTCAAATACAATATAGGTTTCTTCTTCCTTTCGAACCAACCCAAAGAAAGAATAGTAGAATGGTGAAAAGTGAAGGGGATGAAGAATGGGCAGGCGAAAGTAGAGAATGTGCGTTCAAGGACGAAAACGTGCCCCCATGGGATAAGCAAATAACGTTGAGGTCAATGGTGGCGGGCTTGATTCTGAGCGTTGTCTTCAACTTCATTGTATGCAAGTTGAATCTCACGACTGGTTTTATCCCTTCCCTCAATGTGGCAGCGGGGCAGTTGGGGTTCGCAATGATTAGGTCATGGACTGCTGTTATTAAGAAGTTTGGCAAGTTGAAGGAGCCTTTTACTAGGCAGGAGAATATCGTCATCCAGACCTGTGTCGTTGCTTCTTCTGGCATTGCTTTTAGTAGCGGGACAGCAAGTTATATGTTGGGAATGAGTCCATATATAGCATCTCAGGCTGATGCTGGAAATACCCCAAATAATACTAAGAAGCTTGCTATTAGTTGGATGCTTCCCTATCTTCTTGTTGTGAGCTTTGCTGGTCTCTTCTCAATTGTCGCACTGAGAAAGATGATGATAATGAAGTATCAGTTGACATATCCAAGTGGAACTGCAACTGCATACCTTATCAACTGTTTCCACACTCCTAAAGGAGCCAAGCTCGCCAAGAAACAAGTTGGTTCCTTGTTTGGATCCTTTGGCTTCGGCTTTATATTTGGGGCTATTCAGTGGATATTTGCACGTGAAGAAGGCTGCGAATTTAGTAGCTTGCGTTTATTTGGTTCCTAAGCCTATGCCAAAAGGTTCTATTTTGATTTTTCCTCAACATATGTTGGAGTTGGTATGCTTTGCCCCTACATGGTCAATGTTTCGTTGCTAATTGGGGCCATAGTCTCATGGGCTATCATGTGGCCGATGATTGAAGCAAAGAAAGGCGATTGGTACTCTGCCCAGTTATCCGCAACAAGTCTTCATGGTATCCAAGGATATAGGGTATTTATCGCAATTGCCATAATGCTCGGAGATGGTCTGTTCCATTTTGCCTACATGTTGGTCGTGACAGTCTTAAGTTTCACAAAGAAGAAATCAGATTCAGGCGAAGAGTCTTTAGAAGACGATGATACAAAGATACGAAACGACTACATTGAAAGACCAGATCCCCAACTGGGTAGCCCTTGGGGGCTATCTTGGTATTGCAGTCATATCTGTCATTGTGGTACCCATTATCTTCCACTCACTGAAATGGTATCATGTTTTGGTTGCCTATTTGATTGCTCCCATTTTGGCCTTCTGTAATTCTTATGGAGCCGGCCTCACTGATTGGTCCCTGGCCTTAAATTACGAAAAAATTGCAATCCTTACCTTTAGTTATTGGGTTGGTTTGGAGAATGGTGGAGTAATTGCTGGTCTTGCTTCATGTGGTTTGACGATGAGCATACTAGACACAGCTTCTGGCTTGATGGGATATTTCAGGACTGGTTACTTAACCCTTACATCGTCGCGTTCCATGTTCTTTAGCCAACTCATTGGAACTGCCATGGGCTGTGTCATAACCTCTCTAGTCTTCTCGATTTCCATAGTGCCTATAGTTTGGGTGATCCAGAAGGCTCATACCCTGCACCATATGCTCTCATGTATCGTGGAATCACCCTACTTGGCGTGGAAGGTTTTGGAAGTCTCCCCAAGCATTGCCTCAGGCTCTCCATTTGGTTCTTTCTCGCTGCTATTCTAATCAACCTACTCACTCAGCTGCTGAAGAAATTCGAGACCAAGTATGGAATCTATCGATTCGTTCCGAGTCCAATGTGCATGGCCATACCATTTTACCTTGGAGGATACTTTGCAATTGACATGTGTGTAGGGTCATTGATCCTGTTCATTTGGCAAATGGTGAACAAGCAGAAAGCAAAAGATTTTGGACCTGCATGGGCTTCTGGTCTCATATGTGGTGAATCCTTATGGGGAATTCCAGCATCTGTTCTTGCTCTAGCTGGTGTGAAAGCTCCATTTTGCATGAAATTTTGATCATTAAGGTGCCTGATTTTAGTCACATAATAATTGTACAAAGCACTTTTATCCCTTCATCTAAGTTTTAGAGTCTTTTTGATTGTCTTTAGAGTCTTTTGGTTGTCTTTAACCATCAAAATTTGGTTATTCTAGTCTCTTAGCTTGACACATTATTTTCAAGGTTTATGCAATTTTTTTAATTTTTATTAGCATTAAGATAAGCTGTGTTCCTATATATTCTTGTTGTTTTCGAATTTCTTGACGTATTTTAAATTTCGTTGGTATTGGATTATGATTTTAGTTAGTAAGGTGAAAAAAAATGATGGAGTCCCACGTCGGTGGAATAATGGGAACTTGATATCCTTATCCCCAAATTCCAAACCATGTGAATTCCCTATAATTAAGTGAGTTAATGAGATGAAAATGCATGTTAATTAACCATTATTAAATGCTAAAGTCTATGTACAAACACATGACATATATTTATTGACTTGATGTAAACAATGGATACAGATAAGTCTCTAACTTTGTACTTCTGTATATTGTGACTAAAAAGACTCACTGGGATTTTTGTTTCACATTAAAGTGTTACCATTTGCAGTGAACTTATGTGTTTACCAGTCCCTAGACAAACCCGTGGCACTGATCACTCTACAAAGCTTAATCAGCAAATTGGCCTCTAAACCAGCCAAGATGATAAATACTAACTATATGAAGTGGGTTAAGAACCATCAGGTCTCAGGTTCAATTTCCAGCGAAGACAAAAACGATAATTAGTCATAGATGATTTCACATAAGTTAGTCATCCTTGTTTAATTGGTATACTTTTGGCTAAAATCAGGTGTTCAATAGGTCACATACTTAGTTAAGGTGTAAATGGAATTTTTTTACAAGGGTCGCTGCATAGATATTCAACCTTAAAAATTTTGGTTTTCCGTTTGGTTGGAAAAATTTAAAAAGAAGAAACTACAAAACCAAAATATTTAGGTGTTCACACACACATATAAAGAGGGTTAGTTCTTAGATTTCCAAATTCTTCTCTTTCACGTTTTAGTGATGTAATTTATACTTTATATTGCCCTTATAATGCTATAGTTTACTCTTTTCCCTTTTATTCTTAAAACTTAAAGATACACCAGAAGATGACATATAAATTCACATGCACAGAAGAGCGTGGTACCGCTATAAATATTCATGAAAAAATGAATGCCAGGCTCTTTCTTCACTTTTAACCCCAAGAATTTCCAACATGCTGAAACTATCTATTTTGTCGAGCAAAGGGGTAACAAAATGGCACACGTGTTCTTTCTATGTAGTAGTATAGAGCGCAAATGCTTAGGTTTGTTGCATCAATGTTAGGTTGCACCACTTCAAGGTAAAATAGTCGAGATACTTGCAAGTTGACTTGGACACCACTGTAATTAAGAAAAGGACCTTATGGTAAGAAAAAGAAAGTAATGACATGCTTCGACGTGTGTCAAGACCAATCAAAACGTATCTCTTTTACCTGTTTTGGCAATTATCAATTGATTATAGGCAGCCATGTTGTGTAGACATTGTTCTAAGGCCGCAGAAGAAAAAATAAAAAGCATGCAGTGTTTTATAATATCAATTGCACTTGCCTTTGAAAAGCTCTGCTACAAATAAAAATGAACGAATGAAAAGCTCTTTCTCCAAAACATTAGCAACATGACCATCTCCGATTTGGTTCATACTTGCTCCTCTCGACTAGCTCAACGTTATTTTCCAGTCTTTCTTCTAGTTCTATGTCTACGCGATCGCTTCAGATCTTTATCTGAAACAAAAAAGTAACAATTATATCAACCTTATCGTAACAGCACACCATTGGATAATATGTATAACGACGGGATTCATCATCAGAGCTGTATACTGCAAATGATTAATCAAATAAGATTGCACTTCGTAACCATATTAATACTCAAATACTCAACCGCATATAATTACATACCCCTTTCCCAGTTAGCAGCAGAAGAAAAGATTAAATAACAACAATAACAAGGCACAAAAATGAAGACTATGGCGGGGTCCGGTATGGAGGAAAACATTTCTTCCAATTTTTCCGGTTGGTCAAAAGTTTTGGAAAACATTTTTTCTAGGAAAACAAGTTCCTTAAGAATGAGGAAAATGACTTCCCTGGTGAAAGTAGGGAAAACAAATTCCACAAGTGGCATTTCACATTATTTGTGTCCTCCCCACCCTCCCAACACACCTCATCTTCACCCTCACCCCCGTGCCGGTAGTCCCCATCCCTTCCACCCCCATCTCCCGTAGTATTTGTCTAGATTATATACAAATGTTTTTAGGATAATAATAATTTTCGCTTACGTACCGAACACAAAAAAATAAGTAAGAAACCACATATTTTCTTGGAAAAGATTTTCCAAGAACACATGTTCCATAGAAAACATTTTCCTTCATACTGAAAACACCTTATATATTTTATTGCCCAGCGGTATATTGACTTAATTAATTGGACAAAAAATGAGATATCGTATTAGGGACTAACCTGTCAATCTGCCAGCATTGTACAAAGCTTCCTCAGCAATAGGTCTCCACTGTTCAGCGCACGAATGACTTATTCCCATACCAACACTAAGCCCTCTCAGTAATTGCAGAGTTCGAAGAACAGAGAAAAGTTCTTCTGGAAAAGCCTAACATCAAAAAGAATTGTGTTCACATTTTGACCCTGCTACTCATATTTTCTAAGAGTACATTTTAGGCAATTAATCATAAAATAGGAAAGGCCAGTGAAGGCCATGCAGATAGAGTATGAGATCATATCCACCTTATCATTTGTGGAGCATAATGCAAGAGAACATAGGTCACTTTTAATCCACAATCTAAAATCTAGATTTTACGGGACCTAATTGAGTCGCTTTTTCACAAATTATAAGAGACTGAAATTCCAAATGATCCAGAGTCACTTTCATGGTGGTTGGACATTATGGCATTTGCATCTTAAGTGAAAGACTTCCAATTTCAACACGATGTGATGCGGCCTTCCTTTTTTTCTTCTTTATTGGGCCTTTTCTGACCAATGTCAAAAGATTTTCCTCTTTCAAGATTCTTGGCTAAACATTTCTCCATTATAATAAAGATTGAGGAATACATTAGTAGCATATCTAGCCTATGTATAGCATGGAAGTGTAAACATGTACAAGAATGTCTTTTGAGTACTCTTAGTATTTATTGTATTGTGTTCTTTGAAGATTAACCATGATAGCCGTAAGAACATGTCAATTAGCTATGGCTTCAACTTCAATATTTTAGCAGTCTTTCCACAGAATTTGTTCTAGAAGCTATAAGAATCATCTAGTATAAGGATTCGTGTAGCTGGATATTAAGTGCAGGTGCAAAATGTGAAAGAAGTTAATATATTGATTTAGATGTTTGAAGACTTAGGAATACAGATCAGTCTATTGCAACAATAGATTAGCAGTCGGTCTAAATTTATTTGCATGACCGCGAACGCTGTGGCCTTCTATCTCAATTGATCACGATATTCTCCAACCAGCAAATGCTGAACCAAACAGCTCAGTTTTTTCAATTTACATCTCCTTATAACAATTTGTGCATTATATTATAACTTCGTGCCAGAGGATCGTTTAAGCCAACGTAATCTTTTTCTGAGACATCCATTCCTTTGAGCCTGAAGCTCCGAATAAATAGGAATTTCAGGTATTTATGTTCAAGTAGAGGGCAGCGATGAATATTATTCTGCTGAGGTTTGTTATTCAAATTCAATTCATCCTCCCAATGCCATCCTAAGCAAGTTATTAACTGTAAATGGAAAAATCAAGTGGTAAAAAGAAAATTGCATAAGAAGAACCCCCTTTTGGACTCCCTAAAAGAGAAACTCCTCTCTGTACTCTCTTCACTACTTCTCCAGTTCCTTATTACCACAAGTTCAATTTCTTTAGTTAGGGGTTATCAAAATAAAGGTGCGTCAACTCGTCTTAAATATCCGTCACTAATCAAACTGGTGGACCTAATGTGTACAAGTATCATGTGGGGATAGATCATTAGATTCTTTAATGGTAAATGCAACCCTTGCTAAAAATTATTTACATCGGAATTGGTAAATACTAGAAGTTGCGAGCACAAGTTCTGCGTACCTCAACTGCAATTTTTTTAACCGAAGATTCTTCCGAGAAAGGTTGCAGCGTCTTTACACCAGGTGGTAAATTTGTATCAAACATCCCTTGTGCCAATTTAAGCATTTCTTTCTGCTCATCCTCACATTTGCTCAGGGTGTCTATGCCAAGCTCCCTTTAATTCAAAGTGAGAGATGTTCAAAAGCTGGAAACATATCAGTATTAAAAGAATGTAATTATTGCAACAACTCTAATTTAGTCCCAGACTAAAAAAAAAATCTGATTTGTGATTTGGAGCTTTTGAGTTCATTACTATTTTGCATCATTTTGTTTCGTCAGGAAGCAAACTGATCTTGAACTTATAACAAGAGAGTTGTGGGTAAATTCCTCACTTAAAGCTTTCTCCAGCCCTTGTAGCATCACTGTCAGCAATAGCAAGAACAAGATTAGCATATCCGAGCCTGAGATTTTGTGGAAGATCCTTAACTTGTCCATAGTCCAGCAAAGCAACCTTAATAAGAAAAGAATGGCATAATCCTTGTCAGAACTCTGAACAAGTAAAATTTTATATGATCACCGAGAACCTGACTTTGAAAGAAGAAAAAGAAAAGATGCATACTTGCCTCAGCACCTCTGCAGATCAGAATATTGCCTGGATGAGGATCTGCATGAAAGAAACCACTCTTGAGTATCATTCGTCCATAAGCTAAGGACAAACTTTTAAGAATGTTCCTGCATCCACAAGGAATAAATAAGAGAACAGTACCCCAGTTTACCATATTCTCACGATTAAAATGATGAGGTTGAAAGGAGACTATGAAAAATTGGAAACTACTAACTTTATAAATAGAAATGACAGTATGGAGATAGAGAATTTATGTAAACATAAATTAACTGAAAAGAGTCATATTAAGAGAATAAGGACTTCTCAATTTTAGGAAATCTATTTTAGGAAATCTTCGAAAAGGAATAACAGAGTTCAGCATTATGAAGCATCACTGAACAAAAAGGGAACTCTTTTACAGAGAAGTTGCAACAGTTAACATGGCAAAAGCTGAGACTTCAAATGGTCAAGAAAGGTTGCGTGTTGAAACATTTTAGTACGGCAAAAATCTCAAACTATGTAGCCTTTTAGGATGTACATTATGTTCTTAAATAGGTAGGTGGTGAGACATCCATAAAACTTCTTAAGGTGGAGAGAAGAAATCAAGCAGAGTCTCATCTCCGGGAATCTTTCATGAGATAAGTGACGTAATCACCAAGAAGAAGGCTTGCGATCATCATAAATTTTGTTACTTCAGGTGGAGAGGAGAGATTTCGAAGAATCTCATCTCTAATAAGATAAACTTCAAAATATAAGTTGGTGGCCAATTACTATATGTTGAGTGACCACTCAGGTTAGTTTCACTCGACACATATCTTTATCTGCTTAATTTTCTGTATTATATTTCTCAATCGGTTTCAATTGCAAGCCCTAGAATTTGTAAGTTAGATATTGCTTCTTCTATTGCCAAGGTTATCAGTTTAATTTAGCAGGGATAACAAATATACAAAAGAGACAGTGACCAAGATAAAATTGAAAAGAGAAAAGATGTGGAGTGCACAGTAACACAATGGCGGGAGCATAATATTGTAATAAACGGTAAACCAAATAAGACTTGTGCGAAATGGACTTGAAAGATAACTTCACTCTGAGAAATCTAGGTTCTTACTGCCTTGCTATTGCTGCAACTTTACCATCTGGGCTTATGCCTCTCTTTGCCATTTCATCTCCCAACTTCAGAATCGGGGTTCCATCAATATATTCCATCACTAGGACCCTCCTTTTAAAAAATTAAGGAAAGAACGGATTAACAAGATATTTGAAAAGAAAGTTACAATGCCAGCTGGAAAGTTCATAGATCCAACTGAGAATAGAAATAAACTGATTGAAAAGTTAATGAACCTAGCTTACATCTATAAGTTGTTGGAATGATGAAAGCAAACAAGATGTGAGATGGCACAGTCATTGGAAGTTTCACAATGGCTTGAGATAACATATTAACCTTGTGACAGTAAGAACAAAAGGACATGAAAGATTGTGAACAAAGAACAGCGAAGCATCTTATGCAAATTCAGTTTTCAACAATCTCTTGATCCACCTCATAACATCAAGACATTCAAATGCCCGTTGAGGATCAAAGTCTACCAATATTTAGATATAAAAACATCAACTTGTCAAATGTTCAGCAGCAGCTCACCTTGTAACAATATCTCGAATCACCCGTGGAACTATAACTGGGGACTTTTTGTTACTTTCGTAGAGAAAACGCCGAATTCTATCCATTGCATCAGCCTCTCTCAAAAAGTTGAATTCGTATCCAATCTAATATGGAAAAGTGGAATCAGTTTGTTAAAGCAAAAGCACAAGCAAAAAAATTGTTGTACTAATCTAGTTGAAAAGGCAAATACCAAGATGCATTTAGCGACATGAGCAAACAAATGAGAGGAGTTGACTTTAAGCACATTTGTGACAAACAACAGATTTCAACGAATTAATTCACGTTCTGACCATTAGTGCAGATCATAATGCACCATCCAACTATTTAAAACTACTGTACCGAAGTACTTCCTCAATTTTTAGATGAACAGAAATCTACAATGGCTACGAAGAGCCATCTTTTCTTTAAGGGTTAGCTTAGAAGAGAGAGAATTGGTGTTTTTATCCAGGGAATGAAGTAGGAAGGTTCCAGGTGTCAGAAAATATTCGCAATGCAACACAGCCACATTTCCTTCCGCCTATTTTGGCTTGCCTCTAGGGGAAAAAACACAAAACTGCTAATATATGGCAAGCAATAAGTGATAAAACTGGGAAGAGAATGGTTTCATTGAAGAAACAATATCTTTTACCTTGATAAATAGTGTACTGGAAGGCCTGGCATTGTTATTTATTGTTGCTCAACTCTGACCATTGACTCATTATGTCAATCAATTTACATTTAAGCATCGCAAAATATCATTTTCCACCATAAAAAGTTGAGAGCATGGTTCAAAGAAATCTAAAGGCCTTAAATCTATTAAAAAATGTGCCCAGATGATGAGAAAGTAAGAAACAGAAACCTATACGTTATTTTACTTAAATGGAAATTAGCACAATATTTTTACTCAATGTGTTGTAACTAATGTTAAAGAAAATGTCCCAACTCTGGAAAGCATCCTTGCATCTACTTTCAGCGGCTTTACCGAAAACTTACAGTTTGATGTTACAAATTATAAGCCGCATATACAGAAATTTTACGCACCTGTTTCTCCATTTCCTTTGTCAAAGAGTATAGATCAAATTTTATATCCATCTTCTGCAGGTATAGTGCAAAAGCTTGCAAGTTGTGGATATCGGTCATCATCAATTCTTGGACCCCAGGGTGTTGCACCTTGAGCAAGACAATGATTTTAGAACCTTATAATCGCAAGAAAGCTGCAAAGCGATGAGTCAATTTCTCTTACCTTGACAACAATATCTTTTTTGTCACCTTTGAGCTTCGCTCTATGAACCTAATTCCAAGTACAGAAAACACAAGTTAGAAAACTTAGGAGAAGAGTAGTTTTTATTCTGTGTATCACTAGAGTATAGCTCAACGTTATTACACTTAGTGTTTTATTTGGCTATTAAACTGTCTTACATAGTTACATGTTCAAATCATGTGGCCTTTAAAGACAAGTATAACACTGGTTTACGTTAAAGCTACTGCTGTTATTCGGATAGGGCTTAGGCCCTACATAAGCCATAGAAATTAAGAATGAACTAGAGATTGTTAGCCATGATAACATATCAGCCACAACTAAGATTGAAAAAATCGTTCAGTGTATCTTAAGCACTTTCTCTTGCCCATCTATAGAGGGTCCTCAAAATCAGATAAATCTGTCTTTTCCTCATGGATTCGAGATGCCCTTGCCATGAGAAAAATGAAAATCCTCCTTTAATCTGCTTAAGATGTAAGTGGCGATGCTTTCGCCAGGGCCCTGTATGTGTCTATTATGTGCCTAATATGTTCCACCACCTATTAGCAGAAAATAATTTCAATGTTTTGGCCCAAGAAAAAAGAGTTGGCCCGAGCTTGAGTGAATGTGTTGCAGACCTAATAAAAATAAATAAATGTGTCTCCTCTCTAACAACTTAAGCTTTTAAATGTGGTAGCCACACACTTCAACAAATCCAGATGTATATACTAGCTGCAAGGTCAATATTTTTAACACCTTTGGAACAACATTATTAACATAAAGTCCCTTCAAATAAATGTCCATCAGTTGCTCGACAATGACTGTAGTCATGCTTTAGATCAAACTAAGCAGTTACCTGCGCAATAGAAGCAGAACCTAGAGGATCGACATCAAATCTTTCAAACAATGCATCAACGTTTTGACTCAATTCCTTCTCCAGTACAGCCTTGATGACATTATATGGCGTAGCAGGTGCTTGATCACAGAGAGTAACTAACCGTCTCACCCATGCAGCTGGGGCCAAGTCTGGCTTCCCAATGATTTGAGCAACCTAATATTACCATCCATCTGCTTAATCAAATCTCACTCTCAAACCATATTCCAAGTGAGATAATTACAGTCCAATGGCTTTCGGTGATCTAATTTACAAAATAGCCAGCAAATGTATAGGTTTTGTATATTTAATTATGAATATACATATAACATACATAATCAGTGTATAGGTTTTGTATAATTTGGCTAGCACCCATAATTAAGTTTGGCCGAGGAGCCGAAAATGAAAGAATCGATAATATGAACCATATAACAGTGGAGGCAAAACTTAAACCCTCTGATCATCCAGTAATATTGAAGCAATTTCTATCTGCTAGAGAGCTTGACCTTTACATAAACCTCATAAGGAAGATAAATTAATACAGTAGTACATGATGCAGCACAGTCTACTGCACATACTCCAATATGCATTAACCATATAAACTTTACCAAATTTATTAAATCAAACCACTAAATGCTACTCCCTCCGGTCCATATTATATGGTGTTTTAAGCTTGGGAGCACCCCTTAAGAAATACTAGTACTTACAAAGGAGGAAAGCAACAGCCTTTCATTTTTTATTTTTTTCTTTCTTTCCTTGTAATATAAACAACAATATTCTTTCGAGATTGAATCAGTTGTACATTAGCAAATAAAAAATGGGAAGTTAGCTACAGATTATTGAATACCTTTAGGAAGAACCCACCAAGGTCAGAGCACATATTATATATTTTCTCAGCTGCAAACTCATGCTGCCTCTCCCACATTGCTTCTTGTTTTTGCACATTTTTTTCAAAGCCAACTCTTAATTGAAACACCTAATAAAGAGCAATTAAAATGCATAATATACTTCAATAAGACAATGAACCTCCAAATGACTCGTCCATATCACTAAGAGAGAAAAAGATTATAAAAAATAAATAGAACAGTCCATTCTCAAACTAACTCTTCTACATTAATGTTAGAGGTCATAATTGTGAAATTAGACCATCTAATTTGTAGAATTTAACTACTTAATACTCTTTCTGTCCTAATTTATCTGACACAGTTGGAATTTTGAGATTCAAACTTCTAAGCATTGGCTGTGAATTCGGACATAGAAGCTTTAAGTTTTTTAAAATACTAGTAATATTTATATATTTGAGACTACGTAAAAAATACTATAAATCAAAATAATTAACAACTTAGTATATTTAAAGGCATATAAAAAAATTCCGGTCAAAGAAAAACTTGATTGACTCTCGAAATTTCAACTGTGCTGCCTAAATTGGGACGGAAGGAGTATAATTTTGCAGTGTGATATCTATCCTAAATTCTTCAAATAATAAAAAACTTATTCATTCATTACTATTGTTTACTCCCTTTGTCCCAATTTATCTGATACACCTTCCTTTTTAGTCTGTCAAAAAAATAATGATACATTTTTATATTTAGAAATCTATGACTTGCTTTAGATCATAGTTCATTTAAGAAACTTGAGAAAAATGAAGAGAGTACCTTATAACCAGTATATATATCTACTGCACGAACCCAAAACTGGAAAGAACGTTGCCAAGGTCTGAAACAAGAAGATAACTTTTCTTGAAAATCCGTAGTGTCAAACTGAATATTCATGGCTACCATAATTCTTTACCATGCATTGGTGTTATAAACTTTTATTGCAATCTCTATAAGGTTAAAAAAATCATTTTTACACCATGTAGTTTCTTTAAAGAGGTTGCATGGCTCAATATTACAAGAAATTTGGGACATTAATAGCCATTCACTCTTTTCTTTTTTTGCTTGTGGCTAAGAAAATATTGGGATTTTTTTTTTCTTTTCATTTAGTTTTTTCTTAATGGGTTGCTGAGGATTCTAGTAAGCCCTGGGGATTTTTGTTTGGAGGTTGAAAGAGACGGCGTGTTCCGTTATACAGTTGTGTGGAGCTTTGGATATTAGTTATAAGGAGGGCTTTTAATTTTGTGAAGTATTTCAGGTGAGGAGGGCTTTCAATTTTGTGAAGTATTTCAGTTGTAGGATTTAATATTGTTTTTTGTCTAATGAAAAGAATATAGATACATTCAAACCTCTCTATAAGCGACGTTTGTCGAAAATTTCATGATCGTTATAGTGAAGGTCTTTGTTATATATATGTATACCTGCATTTGATGTTTAGATCTCATTTAGCTGTTATAAATAAAAGTACGCAAACAATTATTTTTATGTACCTTTTATGTTATACACGATAACAATATATACTTGTTAATTTTAAATTTCAATTGATTTACATAACTTATTAATTAAAATTGAAAAGATTAATAAATTCATAACTAGTTGTACCATACGAATAAAGAATTAAAATCTAAGGAACATACGCGTTATAAATTAATTGAGAATTCAAATATTTCAAGTTTGATGTAAGAATTCTACAATTGTAGATTGTTTCGTAAATTCCAATCGCTTGGTGATAATATAACGCTCGAATTAACGAAGAATTTTGTCCAAACTTTCAGCAAATGAGAATTACTATGTGAAATATTTTTTTCCTTCTAGATATTCGTACTTGAAATTTACTATGTGCATGACACTAATAATGATTACCATAAATATTTTAATATTTTATTTTTATACATAAAATATTTCTGACAAAACATTATTACACAATATTTGAGTTTGGTACGTTATAGAGAGGTAGTTTTACAAAGAGTGTGCCGTTATAATGAATGTCACTGTTGTTACAGGTAGAATGCTGTTATAGAGAAGTAAATATAACATGGAAAATTGGTTTCGGAGAAAATCAGGTCGTTATAGTGAAATGCTGTGATAACGAATGACAATTATAGAGAGATTTGACTGTACATTACAAGGATATGAACATACTCATTCATTTCAATTCAATTATGTAACACACTGAGTAATGGTCCTTCAATTCCCTTTAATGGTTGATTTACTGGCTGGTTTAAATGGCCAAGTTAATGATCATTAAGTCCTCTTTAATGGCTGAGTTAATGACTAATAAATTCTCTTTGAACCTTTCAGATTTTTAGCCCATATAAATCAAACTTCTTGGTGAATTTCTTACACACACAGAAAAATCATCTCTTCTTTTTCTTAAAAGTTCTTCTTTTCTTTTCAATATCTAGGTAATTAAGTTTGTGCAAATTCCAAACTTCAAAGAGTTTGAAGAGTCTATCAGACAGCTATTAGACCATCCCAGCACCTATGGTTAGAGCTGAGAACAATCCTATACAACACCATGACCCGAAGGCCTTGAGGGTCGTTAATCACGCTCTGGTCTAATGGTTAGAATTCATCCATGAGACTTGATTTCCTATCTCCTTATAACTTAAGGATAAGGTCGTACGAGCCTATTTGATGAGTTATGATACCTTATGTTTTGATGATTTGACAAACCTTAGGAAATCAGATATGATCAGGTTCACTTGTTGCATTTGGCCTCCTCTTGATATCTCATGTATGGCTATGTTGACATGCTCCTTGAAGAATCAGATGCAATAAGTCACTACACAAGCTGCAGGATATGTTCATAGATGAAGGACCAGATACGTGTTCAGAGGGACCAGATGAGATCAGGTTCCCAGCAGGATATGTTCATATATGAAGGACCAGATACGTCCTCAGAGGGACCAGATGGGATCAGGTCCCCAGCTATTGCTTGGTCAACTGAACAGCTAAAAAGCTACTGATATTGCAGTAGTGTAGCAGCATAGCAGCAGAGTTATTGCAGCCCGTTTAAGAACAGATGAGGGACCAGGTTCCTCCAGATAGGGACCAATTTCCTCCACATGAAGGACCAGGTCCCTAGATCATTGAAAAGTCAACTCTACTGTGACAAAGTCGTCGACACAAGATAGAAGACGACGGGCGGCAGCAGTACAATAACAGCACAGAGTCGCTTTACGGGTCGTCACCTTCACTCTTCCTCTACACACCTTCACTCTTCCTCTACATATACAAACATCAGGTTAAAGTGAAGATTTACTCTTGCATAAAAATGTAGATCTCAAGTGCAAGTCTCCACTATCCAAGGGCGTACAAGAACAAGGCGTTAGCAGATCCAAGGACATGTTCTCTACAACTGAAGATGTGTTGAATTCTAGGACTTTTAGGTTTTTTTTTTTTCTTTTGTGCTTAAACTTTAAACCTACTCTTCCTTAAAAAGAAGTTTATTGTAGGTGTCTTGAAGTCTCAAAAGTTGCTTGTTGGAACTGTGTTTCCTCAACCTTTTGAGTGGTACACTAGGCTAGAATTAGATTAGTTGTATTAGTGTATGGGTGGCTAGTGTTAGTCATTGTGGTGAATTCTCGAGGGGTGCCCTTGGGTGGTACGCTAGGCTAGAATGAGTCTAGGCGTATTAGTTGAATTCTCAAAGGTTGCTTGTTGGAAGAGTGTCTTCACAAAACTTTGAGTGATACACTGGGCTAGAGTTAGTCTAGCTTTATTAGTGTGCTTGGCTAGGGGTAGTCAAGTGTGAGGGTTGCATAAGTATCATTGTAAGGGTGAGGGGTTATGGGATTTAACTTCTAGCTTGCAATAGAGTTGTAACCTAACATTGCTCGGTTAGTGGAGTTAAAATCCTACTGGGGTAGGTCATGGTTTTTAATCCCTTGAGTAAGGAGTTTTTCACGTAAAAATCTTGCGTTGATTCTTGTACAGACGCATGCGGAACCGGTACATAACCGGGTCCCTCATATCGTTTGGTGGACGCAAGAACAATTGGTATCGTAGAAAGGTGTTCTTTCTAAACGGTTAACACCTAGAAAGGATCTCCATCATGGCTAGTTCACCAAACCTAGAGAAAAGAAAATCTATCACAAGACCACCAAGATCTAATAGAGAATATTATGGATGGCGGAAGGGAAGAAGGCATAAATATATCATGGCTGAGGATCTAAGCTGTGGGACATCATTTATGATGGCCCTTATGTTCCTATGAAGAGTTGTGAGGCTGGTTCTATGGCAGTCCAAAGATTAAGAAGAAACCCCGAGTTGAGCGATTTGGTCCCCGAAAAAGGAAGAAGGCTAGAGTGAGAGGAGGTAGTAAAAAATAATAATATACTAATGTTTACTTGGATAGTGACTGCTCAAGGCATATAACTGAAAGAGTGGATGATTTCCTCTCACTCAAGGACTACCAAAGAGGGAGTGTGTCTTTTGGAAATGGCAAGAAAGGTCACATTCTTGGCCGTGGAAAAAATGGCTTAAGTGCCACCCATCCCAGATCTTTGCCCAACAGACAGACGGGACCCTGAATCTTTGCCCACGGAGGGTTCTCACCAGCACCACTCTGGGGGACCCGCGGTGTCCATGCACTCACTCAATCAACGATTCCGAAACTAACATTGGATATCGGTCATCTCACATCACTCAAGTAAAATCGAGCCCAGCTTATCAAAGTGTTTCATCACGTATCATCAGTATCTCAACAGTGTATCATGAAAATGAGAGTGCATGAAATGCATGTATCAACATCAATAATCATGCTCAATATCACAAGTACCAACAATAGGTACGCAAACAATATAGCCGAATGACAAATACCAATAGTGGGTATGCCAACAATATAACTGAATCACAGGTACCAACAGTGGGTACGCTAACAACATGTTAATCAAGATGGTAAAACAAAATCCAATATCTACCAACAACTCATGGTATCAAGCCAACACAATCGAACAATCAAATCACAACATAATCGGGTGGCTAGCCCCAAACACACAACCGGGCCCAACATAAGGCAATATCTAATCCAACTTCATACCCGAAGGTTCACATGCTGTATCTGACAATATAATCTAAATATGTGCTTTGCTATATGAATTCTCACCAAGGGTAAGCCATAACCTACCTGGATGGCCGAACCGCAACACCAACAATTCACTCTTTTGCCTTGCCTTTCCGCTGAACCTCAGAATCAAAGTAGTCTAAGCATAATCGAAATCTAGATTAGAAATCATGAAGAATGATACTAATAGTGCTACCATTTAATCTAGGTCAATTCTAACCCTAGAAATTGGGAAAATGGGCACACAAGTGCAAACCGGGAAATTCGGAAGCAAAATATCAAATTAAGTACTAAGTGATCATAACCCAGCCACTAATTGCTAAATTAACTCATGGATTTACCCAATTTCGAATTTGAAGCAAAACCCCCAATTTGGGTATAAACCTTAACTTTTTGATTCCGAAATCCAACACTAGAAATGGAAGATATATGATCAACAAGGTTAGATTCATCAAAAACTAGCATAAACCGCCTCAATTTCTTCATTAATAAGCCTATAGAAAATGTTCATCAAAACCCTCTTCCAACCTCCATTACTAAGGGATTATTAAAGGAAAGAGGGAATCTATGATGATTACGACAATGAAATAGAAGAGGGGTTAGCAAGATTTACCTCCAAGAGTATTCGCCAAAATATCTCCAAGAACAGTCCCCACAAGCTCTAATTTCGAAATGGGAGTAAATGAGGGTCTAAAGGCTTTTAACACTTCATTAATTAAACACACTGCCTGTCACCCGCTTTAGCGGCACTGGGACCGCCCCAGCAGAGCCGCTTCAGCGGTCAAGCCAAAAATCCTTGACCGCTCCGGCGGTAAGCTACCGCGTCAGAAGGCCGTGCCGCCAAAGCGGGCACCAGACACTAGAAACTTACCCAAGTTTCACCATTTGATCCGATTTTTCGACTAATTCCCGAGGTTATCTGCTCACATACCATACACATAACACACATAAAAATACGCTACGAACGCGCTCGTGGACTTAGAATTTCTAACGGAGGCCTCGTTAACCGAGTCAACCCCCGATACCTTAATTCCAATTTTCCAACCCAAGTCCCAAAATGCATCCGAGTGCATTGGGAATCGAGCCAAATACACATACAAGTTCTAAACGACCATCCGAACCTCTCGGAATCGACTGAATTTCGAAAAAGGTCCGTTTGCCCAAAAGTCAACTTTGGGTCAACCATTTTTCACTTTAAGCCTATATTTCACAAAAGTTGCTCGAATCCGATCTAGACACCCCGGGAAGCATGCCAACGATCCCTTCGGATAAAAAATGAGATAATCAATGCTTGGGAAATAGACAAAATGCCTAGAGGTCTATAACGACCAAACGGGTCGTTACATTAGATACCAATTGAACCGTCGCTCTCTTCAAGCGAAGAAAAGAAAAGAAGCGAAAAATAACTGAATCAGTAAACAACTGAGTATATCGGCCACGCATGTCAGACTCGGTCTCCCAATTAGCCTCCTCAACAGGACAGTGCTTCCATTGCACTTTCACAGAAGCAATCTCCTTCGACCTAAACTTTCGAACCTGCCTATCCAAGATCGCGATAGGCTCCTCTTCATAAGTCAAATTCGCATCAAGCAATATAGAATCCCAACGAAAAATGTAGGTACCGTCGGCATGGTACTTCTTTAGCATCGAAACATGAAAAATCGGATGAACTCCCGCCAAGCCTGGCGGCAATGCCAACTCATAGCTACATCATCCATACGGTCAACAATCTCAAACGGACCAATATACCTGGGGCTCAACTTGCCCCTCTTACCAAACCTCATAACACCCTTCATGGGTGAACCCTTCAATAGAACCTGGTCACCAATAGCAAACTCCAAATCCCGGACCTTCTGGTCCTCATACATCTTTTGCCGACTCTGAGCTGCCAAAAGCTTGGCCTGAATAACTCTCACTCTATCAAGGGACTCTCTCAATAGATCCGTGCTCCAAGGCCGAACCTCGAATCTATCAAACCAACCAATCGGAGATCTACATCTCCTACCATATAAAGCCTCAAAAGGCGCCATGCCAATACTTGAATGATAACTGTTATTGTATGCAAACTTTACCAATGGCAAGTGTTGATCCCAATGACCACCAAAATCAATAACACACGCTCTCAACATGTCCTCGAGCACCTGAATGATCTGCTCGGACTGGCCATCGGTCTGGGGATGAAAAGCTATACTAAGATCCAATCGGGTCCCTAACTCCTCATGAAACGCCCTACAGAAACGGAAAGTGAAAATAGTACCCCGATCAGATGGAACAGAAATAGGAACCCCATGCAATCTCACAATATCCCGAATGTACATCTTAGCTAACTTCTCCGCGGTATAGAAAACCTGAACTGGAACAAAGTGAACGGACTTAGTCAACCAATCAACTATCACCCAAATAGAATCAAACTTGCCTAAGGGTCTTCGGAAGACCCGTGACAAAATCCATGGTAATCCTCTCCTATTTCCACTCGGGAATGGGTATCCTCTGAAGCACCCCACTGGGTCGCTGGTGCTCATACTTTACCTGCTGACAATTCCCACACTTAGCCATAAAATCAACTATATCCCTTTTCATCCGACGCCACTAATAGTGTTGGTCTCAAGTTATGGTACATCTTAGTCGCCCCCGGATGAATGGAACAGCGAGAACTATGAGCCTCAGTCAAGATCAACTGAATCAAATCACCAACACGAGGATCGCACACACGTCCTCTAATCCTCAAAATGCCCTCAGAATCAATCTCGGCCTTCGTGGCCTCACCTCTCAAAACTCTATCTCGAATTTTGCTCAACTAAGCATCCTCAAGCTGATAAGTCCTGATCCGATCCAATAAAGATGACCTCACCTTTATACAAGCCAAAATCCTGCTCGGGGCTGAAATATCAAGGCGAACGAAACTGTTGGCCAGAGTCTGAACCTCCATGGCCAACAGACGCTCAGAAACAATCAATCGAGCTAAACTCCCCATACTTACTGACTTGCGACTCATGGCATCAGCCACCACATTGGCTTTCCCGGGATGATACAAAATAGAGATGTCATATTCCTTCAGGAGCTCCATCCGTCGGCGCTGCCTAGAATTAAGATCTCTCTGGGTAAACACATGCTAAAGACTACGATGATCGGTGAAAACCTCACAATGAACACCGTACAAATAATGCCTCCAAATCTTCAAAGCGAAGACCACGGCCAACAACTCCAAATCATGGGTAGGGTAATTCTTCCATGAACCTTCAACCGACGGAAGATAAGTTATCACTCTATCTTCCTCCATCAACACAACACCCAAACCCATACTTGGGAGGCATCACAAGAGACCGAAATCCTTACTCTCCACGGGCAATGCCAAGATCGGAGCTGTAGTCAAAAGAAGCATGAGCTTTTGAAAGCTCTCCTCACAATCATCCGTCCACTGGAAGGGAACATCTTTCTGAGTCAATCTGGTCAAGGATGAAGGAATAGCAACAAAACCCTTCACAAAGCAACAGTAATAACTGGCCAAACCCACAAAACTACGAATCTCAGTAACAGTGGTGGGCCTCGCCCAACCCCTCACAGCCTCAATCTTTTGTGGATCAACCATAATCCCATCCTTAGACACAACATGGCCCAAGAATGCTACAGACTCCAACCAGAACTCACACTTAGAAAACTTAGCAAACAGGCTATGTTTCTTCAACAACCCAAGAATAGAACGAAGATGGCCCTCATGCTCCTCTCTACTCTTGGAATACACCAAGATGTAATTAATAAACACAATCACGAAGGAATCAAGGAATGGCCTAAAGATGCCATTCATCAAGGTTATAAATGCAGCCGGGGCATTGGTAAGCCCAAAGGATATCACTAGAAAGTCATAGTAGCCATATCTCGTCCGAAATGTTATCTTCGGAATATCCTCCACCCTGATCTTCAACTGGTGAAAGCCGGAATGCAAATCAATCTTCGAAAACACTGAAGCGCCCTGAAGCTGGTCAAATAGATTATCATTACGAGGCATAGGGCACTTGTTCCAAATAGTGACCTTGTTCAACTGGCAATAGTCAATACATATCCTCATGGTCCCATTTTTCTTTTTCACAAATAACACAGCAACACCCCAATGGGAGACACTCGGTCTAATGAACCCCTTGCTCAACAAATCCTGTAGCTGCTCCTTAAGCTCCCTCAACTCGGTAGGTGTCATCCGATATGGCGGGATAGAGATAGGACGAGTGCCCGGATCAGAGTCAATACAGAAATCAATGTCGCGATTGGCATACCCGGGCATCCGACGGAATACCTTCGCGAACTCGCTCACAATAGGGATAAACTCAAGGGTCGGAGAGACGTGACGTTTAAATACGAGCCAAATAAGCTAGACACCCCTTACTTACTAACTTCTTCGCCCGAAGAAAGGAAATGATCTTCTTCAAAGCGGGACTAAGAGAACCCCTCCACTCAAGCCTAGGGATTCCCGGCATGGCTAAGGTGACTGTCTTGGCGTGATAGTCTGTGCTCGGTGATAAGAAGAAAGTTGTGTGACATACCCAACATCCCATCAAAGTCCACCATATCGAGAATCATCAAATCTACCCAAGTGTCATACCCCATAAAAGTAACCAAACAAGACTGGTAGACTCAATCAACAATCACAGAATCTCCGACCGGAGTAGACACATGAACAGGTATATTTATGCTATCACAAGGCAAATCCCAACAAACGGCATAAAATGCAGATACATACGAATAGGTGGATCCAGGATCAAAAAACACAGATGCTACTCTATGACGGATAGAAATGGCACCTAAAATCACAGCATTTGAGGCCTCTGCCTTGGGCCTACCAGGAAATAAGTAAAATGGGCTCCACCACGCCTAGTCTGAGATCCCCCTCTCGTAATCTAAGAACCACCTCTAGCTGGCTGGGAACCACCTCTAGAACCATGAGAAGCACCGTGGCCAGACTGAGTGTCGCCCCTCTGAGAAGTCCCACCTCGACCACATGATAATATAGGAGTCCTCGGCGGCTGATTGTTACACCCCGTACTTTGTACGTTGGAATATTCTAAGTTGGTTGCGACGAGTTAAGGACAAGACTTTTAATTTCCGGTTTTGTTGATTTTGTCTCAAAGCATAAGTCGCATATTCATTTTCGTGGGTATGAAATGTTAAGGGTAAACTTGGAATAAGGAATTTGGGGTTAAAAGTGAAATATGGAAAGTTAGACATTTTATGAAAATTTTGGGACCAAAAAAGAATTATGGAAAGTTCCATTATTTGAAATGAGGCGGCTCGCGGCCATGTGTGAGTGTGTGGGGCCATGTGGCCATGTGTTTAAATTATATATGTGTGTATAAGATGACTTAGTCATCTTTACCACTTTGTTGCCTTAAGGAAAATCAAGAAACATGGAGAAAGACGAAGAGAGGAGAAACGGCCAAGAGAAAAAAATGGAAGACCAAAATTGACCATGGAAAAATTATTTCCTTCTTGTTTTTCTACTAATCGGAGGGTGCTTAGTAACGTGGAGTCGTTGTTTCAAGCGTTGGATTGTTCGTTTTCATCCTTGGCCAACTTTGAACAAGCCGGAGGAATGTGAAGAAAGGTAAGTTGTAATCCGGGAAGGTTTGGTATTGTAGTATGTTAATATGATGAAATTCATGAAAATACGGATGTTAAAGTCGAGTTGTGAAAGCTGAAGGTTGGCCGTGTGTTGTGTATGGTGTGATGATAGTGATTTAATTGTATGCAACATGTTTGGGCGTGTTATGGTAATGTGTAGAAAGTGAATGAAACTCATGGAATGGTGTAGGTTGAGGGTTGGCCGTGCTTTTGGTAGTTTATAGTGAATTGATTTTATTTAGTATGTTTTGGTTGTTGTCATGAATCCAATGATGTAAATAAGAGCTTAATGCGTCAAGTCGTGTTGTAATTGTTGGTGGGCTGATTTAGAACCTTAAGAATTTTAATGTAGTTTCATGAATCAGTGGAAGATAATGTCGTCAATGTGTGAAACACGGTTTATGAGTTTGGAAGAAAAGAAATGCGTTGTTGATATTTCCTTGGATCCGGTTGCCTTATGTTTTGGTTGGATTGTTTTTGAACAATTTTGTGAATTGTGGGAAATGTTATTGATTTGTGTTTGAAAGGTTTGAATTGTTATTCGATGCGATCGGTTGTAGTAGTTTGAAAATATGTAGTTAAGTCAATATAATCGAATGTTGTCGAAGTACGTGGAAATGACTTGTTAGTGTTAATGTGTTTGAAATTACTTCTTGACGTTGCCGAAATGGTTGTTGGTATTGTTGTTGACGATTTGGCCGAGTTAAATTCTCGGGGCCCAAGTTATAGGGGAAGTGGCCGCCCAAAACGTAGAAAAAGTAGTGGTTTGGAATTGAATGCTTCGACGCTTATGGCTAATGTTCGATGCCTATCGATGTTGTCGTAGATTTTCTACGTTGGATTAGCTTAGGAAGCAAGCCGTATGTGAAGCTTACCTTTCTTTTCTTTTTGGCATGTCTTAGACGAAATTAAGGTATGACATGATATATGCCTCGGGGTAATTCCATTCGTAAATTTCAAGTAGGTTTGTGAATCGTACGTGCCAGGCCGGTGCGCATCCCTAGTATGGTCGTCGTGGTTTGTATGTTCTTGATATGGTTGAGTTTGAGAAATTGTGTAAGCGATTCGTATAAGTTCCTTGATGTTTGTATTTTTAACGCGGTTGAGTTATGACCCTTATGTCTTTTGTAGGATTAAACTTTTAAGGTTTCAAAAGAGTTCTATTTTCAAAGGAATCTTGTTTTCAAAAGAGACTCGTTCTAAAACGACTTTGAAACTACGAACGTCCGTAACTTTTGCATACGACCTCGAAACGCCCCAAAACATAATATGTAAGTTCTTAAGACATCACTCTCCCCTACCCCTCGTAGTCGGGCTCTGACGGGGGCTCGCACCCGTCCGTGGGGCCCGCGGCCTTTCTATGCCACCTTTATGGATTTTTCGAAAAATTTAATATTTTCTTCACTATGATTATTTATTTTTTCCGTCGAGTTGGAAATAAGGATTTTATGTCCATGATTTTGATACGTAACAACGGTTTCGAAGTTTAGTTTGATATGCCCCGAGCGAGATTCCTCGAGGATAAACTTGTTTTGCCTATGGTTTTGGATTTTCAAAAAAAAAAAAGAGGGTTCGTTCGATCATTCTATGGCAGTCCGTGATGATGTCCGATATGCGTGTGGTTACTTACGATCCGTTCGTGCGTTCGTGTTACCTCTTTCACCCATCCCGGCCGTATACGATCGTGCGCACTATGATATATTTTGAGCTTACGCCGTGGCTCCCGAGACCTCGCCATAGGCCGGTTCCGTTTATGAAGTTATGCTGTGATATGGCTTATGATGTGTTGTGATGATGTGTTGTGTTCGGGATACGGAGATTTGAAATCTTCTCGGAGTTATGTCGTGTAAGGCCAGATAAGCGGCGACCACGTTCGTCCGGGTGTCCCATGGACCGCATTTGATATGTGATGACGTGTGATGAGTTTGTTCCCCGATGATGAGTTTGATCACCCGATGAGGAGCATCCCACATCGGTTACCGCCATTCCATAGACGCATCACGATGCGTTTTGAGTATGCATGATTTGTGTGTGCTCTGATGTAAGTACTTAGATAGTCAAGTTATTACGACTTTACTTTCTCGTACTTCCTACTTTAGTTATGACCTCGTTTGATGTATGCTATGCTTTACTCGAGACATATTTCGTACCGACCCCTTTCTTCGGGGCCGCGTTTCATGCCACGCAGTACCCACCGGACGAGCTCGGCGTATGCTAGCGTACATGACCGGGATTGGCGAGCTCCATTTCTCCGAGAGCCGCCGAGTCGAGCGTGCTTTGTATGGTGTTCGAAGTTATGATAGAGACTTTGCACGTGTCGAGTGTAGGATATGCTCGGGTCCGTTTTGTAAGCGGCTACGTAAGCTTCTGTGTTTGTATGCATTATGCTATCGACGTGTTTGGCAAGCGGCTATATGCCCGTCGTCGTGCCTTATATTATAAATTTTATACTATTGCAAATTTTATTTGGTTTGAAAAAAAAACGAAAGGCATGTTTGTTTTCCGAAAATTTTCATTACGCGCGTATGTTAACATTGGTATGGACATTACGATAGTCGGGCCGGTTCGCTCGGCCCGAGGTAAGGGTCGGGTGCCCATCACACCCTATCGGAAATTGGGGTGTGACACTGATAATCCCGCCTGGGTCGGGGACATCTCCTAGAAACATGCCCAATCTCTCCACAAGAATAATAGGTAATAGGAGAAGAATGCTGATGCATATCTAAAGACCCGATAAAGCAGCCCCCGTCCACCTGTCCGGAAAACAAAGCTCTCCGTCCGGGTGGCTCACTACCGAATGCACAGGACGGCTAGAATATGGATGATGCGGCCTCAAAAATTGACCGATGCCCCTCAAACCAGAACCCTCAAAACTACCAGTCTGACGTTGTCTATTGTCACTACCAGCAAAAGCACGGGCCTTAGCGCCCTCAACCATAAAAGCATACTCGATAATGGACTGGAAGGAAGCCCCCATAGACTCAATCTGAAGACAAGGAATCTGTAGAAAGCCCACTAGTCCCCTAACAAAATGCCTAATCCTATCGGCCTCAGTAGGGATCAAAGGAGTAGAATAGCGAGCCAAGTATCGAAAGTCGGGTCACATAGGACTCTAAAGATATGCCCCTCTGCTCAAGATGCAATAAATCCTCCCTACGCGCCTCTCGCAAAGACCAGAGCACATACTTCTCAAGGAAGGCCCGGTAGAACTGAGTCCAAGTCAAGGGAGGGGAACCCTCAGGTCTGCAAGCCACGAAATACCTCCACCACGTCTTCGCGTCGCCGCGACACTGGTAGAACACATAATCAACCCCGTGGGTCTCCATGATCCCCATCCGGTGCAGCAACTCGTGCATATCAAGAATAAACTCATAAGCATCCTCAGACGAAGTACCAGAGAACCTGCTCTAACTTCCCGAATCCCAACAAGATCCCGATCGTAAGTAACGCCGCCCTCCATGGGCCAAATATCATAACCATGAGAGGGTATCGCATCAATTCGGGGAGCCATAGCTGTGGCGGGATGTGCTACTCGCGTAGGTCCTTGCTCTGGTCCGTGCCCCTACTCGTCCGTGAACCCCACCGAGGGGTGAACACCGCCGCCACCCGTCGGGCATCAAGATGAAGTAGAACACTGGCCATAGTATCATGCATGGCCTGATTCGAAATAACCTCAGGCTGTGTCTGTGCTGGGGCCACACCATCCTCTGCGGCCTGGCCTCTATCCGGTTAATACTCGAGCTCGAGAGAAGGAGACCTCTCTCGCCGCTGTCCCACCACAATAGCCCTGCCCCTAGCTGGGGCAGCCCGCAGCCTCTCGCTCTGCCGCGCCCTCTGGCTGTTACTCGCCCTCGGGTGCCACCCGTAGCTGCGAACTCTGGCACCTGACCTCGGGCCATCGTAGCTCGAGTCCTCACCATCTGTGAGAGAAGAGATAAGAGTCAGATACCAATTTGATCTTTCCAAATACCAACTAGAATAAAGTAGCACGAAAGAATGAAAAGGAAGTGAGATTTTCTAAATGTCCGATAGCCTCTCGCAGATAAATACGGAGCTCATCGTATCAATCCGCGAGACTCTACTAGACACGCTCTTATATTATAGACCGGGTAGCCTAGGACTCTGATACCAACTTGTCACGATCTATTTTGCCTAAGCCGTGCAGCCACTTACCTTCTCACCTCGGTAAGCGAACCCTCAACCTAACTATAAATAAAGACATAAATAATGAATAAATCAATCGGAATATAATAACTACATAAGTCTCACGATATATATATATATATATAATAGTAGAATAGTGCGAAATAATAACAATACCCCCAGGGTCAAGTCTGAATAATACAAGAGCATCTAAAAGGGGAATAATACATAAAGTGTCTATGTATCTGAATAGAATAGGACATAAAGATAGAGAAGTCTTCAAGGCAGTGAACGACTATGCTTACCCTGAAACTCGAAGACAATGCCAAGCGACTATTAGCCACGTGTCA
>NC_081353.1:23160651-23172357 GCF_029784015.1 Lycium ferocissimum | reverse complement strand
TTCACAAATTCAACATCAATAACATTACAAATGATGTTTAACAAAGCTAAATAGACTAACATTAGGCCTAAAATCTACACATAAAACTAAAATTAAAAGAATTTTAAAAGCCCTAATTTAAAAGAAACTAACCTCAATTTAGAAGTTAAAAACAGGGTTGCGGTAGGCGGGGGTGGGCTGCGCAAGTGGCGGGGGTGGTCGACGGCGGCTAGCAGCTCGGTGGCAGGGGGGAGGGGGGGGCAGCGGCTTAGGATTTTTGTTTAAGAGGGAAGTGGGTTTTTTGGGGGGAAGATGGAAAATGAGAGGAAAAACCCGTGTGGGTGGTAATGTTATAAAAAAATAATAATAATAAAAAAAAAGACGGACAAACCGACACAGTCCGTCGATTTTTTTAAACTGTTGACCCAACTTTGACCAAAAAAATAATAATTAGAAAACTAACTTAGTCCGTCGGTTTATTTAAAAAAAATCGTTTATTAATATTTTAAAAAACAAAATGAATTATAAATTATTTAATATATTTTTAAAACTAAAACCGACGTTGTCTGTCGGTTTTTATATTTTTCTTTATTTTTTAATAAAACCGATGTCCCACGTTGGTTTTTGTAAAAAAAAAAAAAATTGGCGGAAATATAAATTCAAAATTCCTCGAAAAAAACCGACGGTTTTTTAATTAAAAACTAAAAAAAAATTAGAAATACACAAAACCGATGCCTTTGCGTGGGTTTTCCGTCATTTTTTCGAAGCGATGCAGTCCGTTGGTTTTTTGTCCGTCGAATTTTGGCAATTTTTTTGTAGTGTGTAAGTGTTTGGGTCTCCATACATATTTAGATCTTACATGATTTCTAGCATAATTGCACGTAAATGCTTTATGTCACATTAATGACATGTAATATGAGGATATGAGTACCATGACTTATGTAATACTTGAGTTGACTTGGTGTTGGCATCTGATCCCTTTCATCAATCGATAGTTGTTAACGAGAGCCGAGTTCCATTGATCAAAGTGGTTAGAAGATTTGTGCAAAGTCTTCAATTTTCTTCTTGAAGTAAGTCGTATTTAGTCCGACATTCCTTAAGTCGAATATCCAAGTCTTTCCTTTCTCGTTGGACTTTGTTGTGCATCAAGAATTCTTTGGTTGTCACACCCTAATTTCGATAGGGCATGATGGGCACCCGATACTAGGGCCGAGCGAACCCGCCGACTCTCGTGATACTCATAATCATATGGCCCGTAAAACATGACATAAGTACATAATGAAAATTTTCCGAAAACAAACATGCCTTTCAAATTATCAAATCAAATAAAATTGTATGAAAGTAATATAAGGTGACTAGAAGACATCTTATTTGTACAAAGTCTAACATCATATCATAACATAAGCACTCTCGACTCAAGAAGCACTCGGGAGGAAGTGGAGCTCGCCAATCCAAATGACATCTTCTACTCATCCGAATACACCGCGCGTATCATATATTTCGAGCATGTAAAGCATGGAATACGGAAACGAATTAACCCTTACGTAAAGTGAGCATAATCGAATACCAAATATCGAAATACAAATCGTACATAATGTCGACTTTTAGGGGTGTGATGGGCACCCGACCCCATATTCGGAGCCGAGCGTTGGACTTAGTTGTTGATTCATAGGACAAAGTAAAGTAAAATACATAGTAAATTTTTTTTCAAAATCTTTTCGTCGTTTCTAGTAAACAAATCTTAAAATAAAACACCCTCAACCAAAGGCTCGTTTTTAGGCCGACACTTCCCAGTCACGACCTGCCGCAAAGTCTTCCGTAATCATGGGCATGATGGGCACCCATTGCCGGAACATCTTCTATAATGACTTACTTCTCGGGGGTACCGCGTGGCATGAACAGCGAGCCGCCCACAAGAAGGGGCGTCGATGACGAACAATGTATTGTGAGATGTAACATGAATAGTAACATAGTAAGAAATGTATACATGAACAATAACCGCATAGTAAACATAGAACCGTGGACCGTACATAGGAATCAAAACATAGAACATAAGTACGGATGTCAATGATTTGGTCATATCAGGTTTTTCGCCATAAATCCCGCGTCCGGCATCCCGCGTCCGGATGATAAGCCACCGACCAGTGGCGATTAAACATAGTTCCTTCCCAATTCCCAAGTATGCATAGTTCCCATCCCCCCAACCCAAATGCGAGAGAGCCCAAGGAAAATCATGTACTTGTGACGAAGGCTCGAACCCCTCCGATCGCATTATGGAGTAATCGCTTTGTCTCAATATGGAGGAACGATAATCATAAGGCGAGACTATCAACGTAGAACATGTCATAGCATATCGGGTCATCATAGCATATCGTATCATAGAATCATGTTGTCATAGAAGCATAGGCATCATAGCATCATAGGCATCATAGGACCATAGTATTCTAGGATATAGCATTCATAGGACCTTCATAGGATCGTAGTCGTCGCGGGATCATAGTATTCATGGGATCTAGGCACATAGGATCATAGGCATCGTAGAGTCATAGTCATCGTAATCATAAGCTTTAGTCATTAAGACTTTCAATATTGACTGGTTTTTTGAAGAAAAGAATATTTTGGAAAACATTTGTAAACTTTTAGAAAAGAAAATCATGCATTGGGGTCAAGTGGTTTAGTTAAAACAATTCTTATTTAGTAGTCGGAATAATATCCAAAAGTTTCCTTTAACCGTAGTATTGAAATAAACCGAAGGGAGCCATAGGAGGAAATTAGGGAATCTGGGCCCACCTCGAGTCAAATGGGCGGCGTACGTACATGTAACACGTTTCATGACAAGACGTATGAGAGTTTTAGGGTAAAATGTGCCCTACTTTGCGAGTTCTAGGTGTTTAGACCTTTTTCTCAACTATTCGCGAACATATGTTTCAATTCCATCGAATGAATAGTAACTATTTTCAATCTCGGATTTCTAGAAAGGGATTGTCCCCGTACACGTTTTCAAGCTTATTACGTCTAAGACATGCCATGTAAAGGTCAAGCCTTACATACCTTTTATGCTTCTCGCGACTCCAAATTCAAGTTCCAAATCCACCAAAATCTACAAATTGGTCACATTTCTTACCAAACCTTAATTAGAGCATTTAGAAATTGAATCTTAAGATAACAGCCTACCGGAATTTCGGCAAAGAGCATAAATGCTCTATCCCACCAAGTTCAACTTGGCCAATTTCAATCAACAACAATCCGGGAATTCAACCCGGCCAAATTATCAACATCACAACACTTTTATTCATAACAATATGTTCCATAAACATCCCACACGATGTTTTTCAACATACAACAACAATATGCACTTCCTTTCGTCCTAATCAAGGGAAAGTATAATCTTGTCAACAAACTAACAATATTATATAATACATATATAAATCAGTCCATACACACGGCCACAACATGTTCAAATGTCCCATAAACACAAATGCTATAACCCTTCTCCATAACTATTTTCGTTTTTTAAAGCTTGCTAGACCTTAAAATAAACTCAACACAAGATGCGGGATGAATAAAATACCTTATACTTGAAGAAACTCAGCCACATAAATTTTCTCCAACGCCACACTTGAGTAGAAGGAAGAACAATCATATGGCGAAATCTTGTTAAATTCTCGATTTATCGGACTATAATGTTTGGGAGAAATTTTGAGAGGCTTCTAGGACTTTTGGAATACTATTATGCTGAAAATATGAGAGACTTATGGGGTCTTTATAGCCTCCCTAGGTCGGTTTCACTGACCTCCCTGTGTGGGGCCCGCGGAGTTTTCTTTATTATTTTTGGCAGCTTAAGGTCTCTCTCTTAAAATGGTCATAACTTTTGTCCGACATCTTGTGAGGTCCACAACCTACCGTTCGAAAGCTAATTTAATTATCTACAACTTTTATTTCTGGGGTTTTCCCAAATTACAAACGTATCATGCCGTTTTTGAGTCAGGTCATCGAAACGTTTTCTTAAATCGTCCTTTTGGAGGGGTCATATAAATCATCATGTACTACCCATATATCTCTTTATATGTCCGATGGGTGGGCCCCACCGCTTATGGTTACGATTATCCTCGAGTGATCACGTTAACCGATTTATACGCCCTCCAAATGCCATATATATACATTCTCATACTTAGATAATATAATCTTTATCCCGATCCTGTGTGAAATTTCCGTTTTTGCCCCCGGCCTTCTCGGTGACTTTTTACCCTTAGTCTTTCTCAACATTTCCATACATCAATATTCATAACCCACTTACACATTAAAATCATTTGGAAAATAGTCATCCCAACATTACTATCACAAAATGTCGAATACGGCTATAACACACAAGAAGAGGTACGGAAGACAAATATAATAATCCGTAATGCCAAAATGCTTACTCCCGAAATACAAATCCATATCAATGTCATGGACCCATAATGGGATCGAGTGACATAAGTAAATAATCACCTCGTACATACGCATATGGTCCCGTCCCTGGAGCCGAGGACTCGGTAAATGAGGTCATATAATCATCATGCATACCATCGTATCATCATATGCATACATCATACCCGCCCCAGCGAGGGTCTCGGTGAATAGAATCATATATCATCATGTCATCATATTATCCATACATCACATACGGTCCATATCGGGATCGGACTTCGTGGTCGCCACTCCATCTTGGCGCCACAACACATCATACTTCAGAATATTGTATACCTCCGAACACATCATACTCCATATCACATCATACTTCGTATCACATCATACTTCGGAAAACACATCATACTTCAGAATATAGCATAGTGCGCACGATAACATACCGGCCTAGGACTCGGCGAAGGAAGTAACAATAGTGTGCACGAGCAGAGTCGTGGAAGACTATATGCAATGCAAAACATTTACAAAGTCCCAATCGAATAATCAAAACGAACTATCATTTATAAGCCAAGACAATAGTCAAATCAGGTTTCTTCCGAGTGTCACTCGGGAACATATCCGATAGATCTTTAGAAATCATAGTTACGTATCAAAATCATATGCATAAAAATCTAAAATATATGGTTTTCATAACTCCGTACATCTCCGTAACACATCATAACATCATAACATATCATATGAGGTGACATTTACCGATGTGGGATTTGCCTAAACCAATGTGGGATTCGCCTAAACCAATGTGGGATTCGCCTAAGGCAGCCTTACACTCACCCCCCACTTTTTGGGACTCAGCGTGCCTGCTGAGGTTTGCCCCACCATTGGGTTTGCCCCACCACTGGGTTTGCCCCACCATTGGGTTTGCCCCACCACCGGCTCTGATACCAACGGATCAGGTGCTTACGCGTCTATAGCGCAACATATGTCCCTTTTTCCCCATATTCCCCGTATACATATACATATAAATCATCAGTCCAGACTCGACAGATAAATAGGTACTCAACCCTCGGGGGTCGGGATGATAGCCACATTAAGTTCTTTCAAAAATAGGTCGTTAGAACCAAACATAGAAAAGTCTCGGGGGCCCACGGACAGGCATCAAACCAATCCGAGCCCGCCTATGAAAATTAAAGTCATTATACATTATGAAATCATTTACGAGCATATCAAAGCAATCCGGTTCAGTCTATGAAAGTTACGGACATTTCTAGACATAGGATCCTTTAAGAACAAAACCGTTTATACAACATTTTGAATCCAATCATATCAAAGACATAAGGATCATATTTCTACCATATTAAGAATACCAATATCAAGAGACGAGTAAGAATCGTAACCATGCTCGGATTTTTCGCATAGAATTACCCCCAAAGCTCATAACATATCATAACTTACTTACGTCTAGGACATGCCAAAAGAAAAGAAGGATAAGCTTTACATACCTCGTTTGCTTCCTAAGCTAATCCAAACTTGAGTCTCGGCTCTCCAAGAGCTACAATAACGTCATTAAACACCAAACATCAGCTTTAAGTACTTGAGGATTCAATCCCAAGCCATCACTTTATTTATAGAAATTTGGGCAGCATTTCCCCTATAAGTTCAACAACCCCGAGAATTCAACTCGGCCAATATTATCAGCAACAATACCAACAACCATTCCAACAACATCAATAATGAATTCGAAACGCATTCTAACATTAGCAACCTTTATCCACATAATGCGACGACATTCACTTACATTCAATTCAACTACATATGATCAAGCCAACACTAATGCTCGCACATTCAAGTACTAATCCGAGGTCGTTCAAACAAGATTCAAGGATGCTTCCAACAATCCACAAAGTATCCAAATCAGCCCATCCAACACACAATGCAGCCGAAACCTTCCAAGTTCAAGAAAACAACAACAACACATTTCTTTCTTCCAAATTCATAAACTATATCAACGACCACATATTACAATATCATTCATGTAAATGCAAGGAACTATATTACCAACATACTAACTTCTACATTAACTCACAAACGGTCCCAACTTCAACTTGTATCATCTAATACTTTCATTTTCATCACATAATCCACAACACAACAACCAAAATATACTAAATGAAAGTAGTCCTTCACTCCTACACAACACACATATATACACGGCCACAACACCAACACCATACCTTCATGAATTTCATTCATTTCCACACTCCACAACATACACAAACCATGCATAACATATGAAAATAAGGATTAAATCTTACCTTCTTCACCCCACTTCATCTCTCGGCTAGGATTCCTACATGGCATCAACGAACGCTTTGCTTGCTTCAACAATCACTCCATGTTGTAGAGGACCTTTCAATTAGTAGGAAAGCTAGAAGAAAACAATTTTTCTTAATCAAATTTTTAGACCCAATTTCGGCCAAGGCATGGCCGAATGGTCTCTCCCTCTCTTTCTCCATTCTTCTTGAATTTTCTAAGTGTATAAAATGATGAAGATGATTAAATTGTTATCTTATCTCACCATATATAATTAACACATGTGGGCTATGGCCCACATCCCACATGCACGGCCACATGGCCCCTTTTTGGCCATTTTCATGAAATATTTATTTCACTTCTAGCCCTTAATTTTCATGAAATGCTTAACTTTCCATAATTCACTTTTAACCCCAAATTTTCCTTATTCCAAATTTACCCTTAACACTCCATACCAATGAAAAGATGAATATGCAACTTGTGCATTAAAACAAAATCGAAAAAAAATAGCCTTGTTCTTAACTTGTCGCAACCAACTTAAAATATTCCAACGTACAAAATACGGGATATAACACAAATCTAGAGTTTCCTGCAAATCATCACAATTATTACAAGTCATGATAGGAGTATGACATACCTCGTCGGTTTCTTCCTTGTTGCTCCAAGATGAGGTTCTGTGATTTTTGTCAGTTTCTTTTACTTCCGGGAAGCACATGAGTGCCATTTCTCTGTGATTACTCTCTTTATCAGATTCATCCTCGTTGCTCCAAGTTGAAGTTCTGAAATTCTTCTTCTTGTTGTTGTTAGGACACTTTAATTTAATATGTCCAAGTTTACCACATTTGTAGCAGTGTATGTTCTCTCTTGGTTGGACCACTTGATTGTGGATGGATTGAGCTCTCTGCTTCTTTCTTCTTTTCCTTTTGACGTTGTTGGATGCCTTATCCAAGTTTTCTTGATATTCCTTATTTTTTACGGTGCCCTCATGAATAGCTTCCAATCTGTCCCATATTTCTTTAGCAGTTTTACAAGTAGATATTTTCTCATATTCTTCTTCACCAAGAGCACAATAGAGCAGGTACATTGCTCTAGCATTTGTTTGCATAATATCCAAATGTTCTTGTGTGTAGTCAAATATGGCTGTCTCTTTTTCAACTTTCTTTCTATCACTAATAACTAGCCAGGCTCTATAATCTTTTGATTGAACATAGATCTTCATTATGGCCTTCCACTGACTGTAGTATAAACTATTAAAGTAGGGTGGCTTGCTTGTTGAAAGTCCCTCTTGAATTATGGCTTCAGTAATTTGATGCCCTGCCATGAATCTTTCCTCACTTACTGTTAAGCAAAAACAAAAATGTGAGACGAGACTCTGATACCAATTAAAAGTACAAGAAGGGGGGGGGGGGTTGAATTGTAAGCCTATTAAAAACTCTAGTCGACTATTGTTTGGTGCCAGTCGACTGATGGCTCCACAGCCTGCACAAATTTTTTAGTCCTTCGATTTACACAAGTATTACCAGAATAAATAGTAAGTGTGCAGAATATAATATAAGAGCAATATAATAAATGACACCAAAAATTTTATAGTGGTTCGGAACCAATGTGGTATCCTAATTCAGTCCCCTTGGGTTGCAATGAAGTTATCTCTTTAAGCTCTTTGTTAGTTGTTCTTCGTACTATGATTTTAAGGTGCAGCTCCAACGTCTAACACTCGTACTCTTGTACAAGGTTGGTTTTTCACTCGCTCACCAACAACGACTCTTTGGTTTTCACTCGCTCACCAAAGAAACGAACAATGACACAACCTCTCAATACAAAGCCTCACCAACTATACTATATTTCTCCTCTCTTTTTTGTGTACACAATGAGTCACTCAGGATTACAATGCTTATGAAAAGTAGAGCAAAGAACTTGAGAAGGTTAAGACGAAAGTATAGGTGGCTGTGTACTGAACCAGTTCAATAATTCTTCTTTAAATAGTGGCTCATCATGCTCCAGGGAATATTGTCTTGATATGGTGAATCTTCTATTTGAAGTAGTATCATCATTCCTTGATGGATTTTTGCCTCAATTGATTGCACAAAATATTTGCTCCAAGAATTTTCTTTGAACGTTCCTTTCTTGACCCAATTGATAAATCTTCTTTCCTTCCATGATTGTTAGATCATTGTGATGTTGGTCTTTCCTTACATAGTACAATGTAATAATTAATCTTTTTCTTCCTGGCAATGCATTGTTGATATTGAATCTCATCATACGTGGCCTTTCATGTAGAGAATTAAATTTTCTTGGAAGCTTCTATTTAAGACTCATTGATTTTCTATTTTTAGCTCCCTTGAAATTTGGCCAGCCATCCTCCTTGATCTTTTCCATTTTGATACCATAATATATGGCATCTCAGATTCGTATTCAATTGACTTCCTCCAATTTTGTCCATAGAGAATATTCCCTGTATAACCAAAGCCAATCTCTAATTCCTTTTTTATCAATACAGTACTTCAACTTTCCTTTCCAATAATTCTTTTCTTCGTGTTGTACATTTGCTCTTTACATGGAAAAAAATATTTCTTTCCTTGAAGTGAATCACCTTTCTTCCAAAGCTGTAGCAGGTGTATTCAAATTTGAGATCTAAATTTGAATATATCTTCCCTTTTATAAATATTTTCTTTCCAACATAACGAACATTCTTCCCATTAATTTCTCTAAAATCTTCTTCTGGCTTGTACAAATATGAGATCTTATTTAAGCAACCTAAGAGAATTTCAAGATGTTCTTCATTTCACCTTGGATCTTGATTTATATTAATTTGAATGTAATCACATTCGTCTTCTAGTATTTGGACTTTGATCACTCCGAACATGAACACTTTTGTGCACTTAAGACTTTTGGCATATCTTGATACTCCATAGATTGTGGACCTTCCTTAAGTAACAAATTGATCTCGATCTTTTCCTTTTCTAGAATATGTTCCTTCCATAGGATCGTAGTAAATATTCTTTCCATAATTCTTGCACCTTGATTTACGTAAGTCGTTTCTCTTCCACATCTTCTTCCGTAATTCCATCTCGTAATATCTTCTTTTCCATATTTGATTAGATATTCACCAAATCATTCTTCATCAAATAAACCTGTACCGAAAACAAATTTACCACAAGTAAATGTTCTTTTATTAATAATTATGTTGGTTTGTTATCATCAAAATTAATAGGTGAAACCTTGAACCTAACAACTTCTAGCTTGCAATAGAGTCGTAACTGAGATTACTCGGTTAGTGGAGTTGAAATCTAGGGGTAGGTCGTGATTTTTAATCCCTTGAGCAAGGAGTTTTTCACGTAAAAATCTTGTGTTGATTCTTGTACTGCACTGCATAAGGAAGGTGGTACACAACCAGGTCCCTGATATACTGTTTGGTGGACGCACAGGCTGTGACACTATTAATGAAGGCCATAAAAACAATGTCCATAGAGGCAATTTGAAATATTTTTCTTCATTATGAAGGCTACCATTAAGACTCATAAAACATATAATCAATCCTTCTTTTGACCAAAATTAATAATAGATATTATATAAATTTCGAAAATTATTTCTTATTATTTTTTTGAGATATGTGGGGGATTGTAAAATATATATTTATATTATTAATATCTCAAATAAAGAATAAGAAACATCTTTGAAATTTATATAATATCTACTATTAATTTTGGTCAAAAAAAGGCTTGATTATATGTTTTATGAATCTTAATGGTAGCCTTCATAACGAAGAAAAATGTTTTGAATTGCCTTTATGGACATTGTCTTTATGGCCTTCGTTACAATTGTCTTTATGACCTTAATTACTCTTATAATTTCATAAAAAGAATTTCCAGATAAAAGCTAAATACTTTGCTATATATATGATCTTATGGGATCATATTTGAATATCCAAAAAAAAAGACAAATTAAATACTTTGCTATATATATGATCTTATGGGATCATATTTGAATATCCAAAAAAAAGACGAAGTAAAATCCTTACTTCTTTCTCTTTCTCTTTTTGGGCAATTGTGTTTGTGGAAACTCCAAATGTCCACCCACTAGTGCAAGTGTTTGGAAGTGCTATGGAACCTTGCGGAGTGACGGAACTAAACGATTTGCACCACAGTCAGTTCGAAATCTCGCCAGTGGCTCTCGACGACGCAGCTTTAATCCGATAAGTTGATTCTATCCTTTTTTTTTCATTTTACTGACAAGTTAAGGCCTGCTTTGTTGAGAAATGCTCCAGAAACTAAGTTTCTACGAAGGGAGGGTACATACAATACATTGTTCAAGGCCAAAGTTTTTCCAGAAGTTAACTTTAGCAAGATTTTCCCTTTACCTAAACTTCCAGTCATTAGTGCAAGTGTTTGGAAGTTTGGAGTTTGCACAAACCGAATTGCCCAGAAATTGGAAGGAAAAGAAGGAAAGAAGAGATAATTTTTCTGTGTATAAGTAATTCACCAAGAAGGCTAATTTATACAGGCTGAAAATCTGAAGGGTTCAAAAAGGATTAATTAGCCATTAACTCAGCCATTAAAGAGAACTTAATGACCATTAACCTGGCCATTTAAACCAGCCAGTAAATCAATCATTAAAGAGAATTGAAGGACCATTACTCCATACATTACATAATTGATTTGAAATGAATGAGTATGTTCATGTCCTTGTAATGTATCTATATTATTTGCATTACACAAAAGGGGTCATTCCTACATCAGTGACCCCCTTGTTTTTTCTTTTGGTATGAACAAATAGATAAAGATAGAAAAGGGTTGCAACTTAGATAGAGAAAATGGCAAAATGGTATCTTATGTTTGAGGCCGGTAAGGTTCAAAATAGTTTCTTAAATATGCATTTAATAGTTTTGGTCCTTTTAAGTTTGTCAAGAGTTAACATTTTTAGTCTCCGTCAAATATATATTGAGCTATGTCTGTTAAATGCGACGAGTTTTAGTCTCCGTCAAATATCTATTGAACTATGTCTATTAAATGT
>NC_081353.1:22970286-23160551 GCF_029784015.1 Lycium ferocissimum | reverse complement strand
AAAATAATAGAAATTTTTACCCATTTAATGTTGTCCTTACAAAATCAATTACTTTAAAACGAGCTTAAATAAAGTTCGGATGTATAAAAAAATGAATAGAATAAATATATTTATTGATCCGACATCTAAATTCATTTTTAAAATATATACAAATACAAAAAGAAAAATATGAAGTGATATAATTTCTAAAGAAAAAATATACACATTTTATATAACAAGAATAAACAAAAAAATAAAAAATGTACTTCATAAAGTTAATAATGAAATTTATTCAATAAATCAAAATGAGGAAGGTTAATGAAATATTGTAAAGTATATGAGAATTTTGTATTATGAAGCGAAATATGAGTAGGATTCAAGAATCGTCACAAATTATATAAACCGTGTTGATTTGCATACCTCAAATAAAACTACAAAAAGAGTTATTTTGTGGCAATTAACATACAAACGTCACAAAATGAATTAATATTGGGTTTTCGCCGAGTGTATTGATTTTGCACGTCGTCTCTTAAAAAATTATTTATTAAATATTTCTATTATCAAGTTGTACATGTTAATTTTTTTTCTCGAAAGAACGCCAACTGCGAAACCATTCTTCAAACCGACACTGACATTGAGATACGAAAGTTGGGGGAGCGCATGAGATTAGATACCCTATAATCGCACAATAACTAGATTGATACGAACATCATGAATTGTCCTGTAGTAAAATCAATTATCATCGATACTTTTTTCTCGGTTCTTTCCTCCACAACCAAAGTTGGGAGGAGGAAAAGATAAGAGAACCTTGTCGAGAATGGTAAAAAAAAGATCATAATAGAGTCTGACCACAACAATAATTAAGAAACAATAATGCATAAATAAATTAAACCATAATTTGAAAACAATTGATATTATTTAAACATTATCCGCAATTACGCCTATTCGAATACTAGTTACTTAAAAGAGCACAAATGTTCACTAGGTTTCACTTTCTTATTAGAGAAATATTAACTAGTTCTATTAATATAATTGCATAATTTAATTTTGACTAACTTAAACAAATAATTAAGCCACATTTTTAGTTCTAAACTCATTTTTTTATATATTATATAATTACTAATTTATGCATCCAATATTTTTTTTATCTAGAGTATATACAAAGAGTAATGAAATAATTTAAAAAGATTTAGATTTCCAACATTAGGTGTAAATATCGGTAATTAAAACTAATAATACACTGACATTGAAACAAATGTCAAAATATTTTTGACATTTGTATCAAATGTCATTGTTTTAATGACATTTTACGCCAAACGTCGTTGTTTTAACGACATTTACGCCAAATGTCATTGCTTTTAACGACATTTGGCGCCAAATGTCATTATTTTACGACATTTTTTTATCATATGTCGTTATTTTTATGACATTTATTCATAAATGTCGTAAAATTCCCCTTTTTCCCAACATTTTATTTCTAGTGTCGGCTAAATAAACGTCGTCGTATCTCCACTTTGTAGCGCATATTCTATTAAAGACTGGACCATTTTAGGGGCTCTTCAACATGTGACACACAAAAGCCTCCAAAATATCCCCATCCCCCAAACATGCAGCAACTCGGGTTGTATCCCTATCGATTTGATTTCTACCAATACCACACTGTCGACAAATTTAACATAAATTACGCATTTATCGGTCATACCCTAATTCTTTCACACAATCAAGCAATTCAAAGTAACAAAATCTATCTAAATCCATACGTGTAAATTCGGCTACTTGTCCACCAACGTAGGGTTTTTTGCCGGTCGTTAAATTACCACCATGGTAAAATCGCAAAGTAATCGAGTTCAAGACATATTTCCACCGAAAACAGCATAAATACTTCAATTTCATAGTCAATGAAATACACAACAACCAAATTGACATTTACATTTTCAGCATTTACCCAAATATTTACACCGTAAATTTGTAGAAAAATTAAAGACGCAAAAAAAAAAAAAACCTAGTTCTAATCGCACAATACGAGTAAACAAAATGAGACAATGGACTAACCTTTAGAAGACAACCGATTTTTGCTCCAAACGTCAACAAAAACCCAACTTGGAATCGTCCAAGTTCGCACAATCACCAACACTTCGATTAAAGGTTTACGATGAAGAAAAACTAAAAACCGTATGAAATCCGACAATATCGAGTAAAACTATAAAATAAATGATTTGGACGAATATTGAACGATTTTGTTGTTTGTCCGTCGTTTGATTTTCTACATTTTGGGCGTCGATGCGCGTTTGGGTGGGTTAGGGTGATGAAACGTTTGGGGGTGTTAAAATGTGTACGGGGGGTTAAAAATGGGTTTGGGTATTAAAATGGCTTAATTATTTTAAATATATTATTATGACGTGATTATAAAATAAATTAGTTCATTTAATACGTGGCTTCATCCTTGGCGAGTGTTGCCCGCTACATTCACCGATTGGGAGTTTTGGTGCATGAGGGGTAGTTTAATTCGCTTACTAGGGGTGGTGTGTAATAGGTCGTTAGTATAGTTTAGGTGAAGTATCGACTTTCTAAGATAGTTCGGGGGGGGTTTTGATGTCTTAATTTAAGTGAGGCCCACGTTTCACATAAAGCTGCCCGAACAAAAAATACGTGCACAACGTCAGCAGCGTAAATGCTAATTTACCAAAATGGTCTTCAGGGTAGTTTTATTTATGGAAACTAAGAGATAAAGCAAGACCAGTGGTAAAAAAAAAAAAAACAAATAAGCTAAGCAGGGATGTCAACGAAGACATGTCTGCTTCTGCTCACTGGCTCTTCTTGAAACCCCGTAAGCTCTTCTTGAAACCCCGTAAATTTTATGTTACCTCAATAAACCATCTATGTCAAAAAGGTAATTGGTTCAATGAAACAACCTTCTTGGGATAGGGAAGGTCTTCTTGTAAGCTCATTTCCTTGAGTACTTAGCCTACCAATTGCCGGAGAAATGTCTCCACTATTTATTTGCTCACTTTCATTTGTTGCTTAAAGAGATGTTTCTCTCTTAAACTTCTTTTTCCACCTACTGCCCGATATGCTCATATTTCTTATCCGTTTACTTTCTTCGTTCCCTTTTATTTATTTACTATACCGAAAAAGAAAAAAAATTACTTTTACTTGCCCATTTTAGCATATAAGAGAAAGACAATCTTTTTTTATTATTTTATCCTTAACATTAACTATTAATTCTTTAAATCATTTTTCAATTTTTTTAAAAATGCTAATAGTCATGAGTGTTATAGTAAAATATGCATTTAATTTATTATTTTCTTAAAAGAAGTGCAAAATTCAGAACAAGAAAAAGTAAACAGAAAGAGTACGTACTAGATTAGTTAAAGAACAATCTCTGTATGCTTTACGATCATATCAATTCTTCGCTAATCTCTATATGCTTTCCGATCATATCAATTCTTCGCTGCAATCACCTCGATTCACCTCCTCAATAAAAATTATAGTATGCCCTGAAGAGATCGTACCTGCTAATTTCCCGGTCAAGACATGCCGATTCCAAATTTCATTCATCGGAAAATAAATAGTTCTACATTTAGTCAATTGTCATAGTAGCCAATGAGAACACTCAGCTACTGGGAAAGATTTAGCTGCCCTAGCTTTGAGGTTAAGAATCTTGAGAATTGCACCCCAAGCCCAATGTATTCAATGACTAATTTGTGAAACAACCAAGTGTATTACTCCCTCCGTCCCAATTAATGTCAAACCGTTAACTAGAGACAAAAGTTTAAAGAAAAAAAAAAAGGCTTTGAAATACCTGTTATTTGTAATTATATAAATGTAAAATTCTTTTTGACACGGATCAAAAAGGGAAGTGTGCCATATAAATTGTGACTGAGGGAGTACAAAATAAACCCATTTCTTAACTTCACAATATGGAACTCTCAATCACTTTCATCATCACTTGCACAAAAAAATTAAAAAGGAGATAAGATTTTAAAAGAGGATCCGAATGTTGCCCATACATAAACTAATCCCAACCCACAAAATATCTTGATTTCAGAAAGTTACTAAATGGTACTCCAAGAGCTCGAAATGAAAAAGGTAAAATATATTAAGATTAGTGCTACACGCGGTTGAAGAAAACAAGTACAACGCCAACATGGTACAACTGCTTCAGAGATCAATGACACGAGAAAGCTTTTGAATGCGATTCAACAAGAAGTCCCCTTGCTTGATAGTTGCCTGATAAAGAGCATTCTTTGCATCAGGACGATTAGTTTCCAATACTCCGGCTACTTTATCAATCTTGCAATGCAACTTCCCAGCTGCAATGAACCGAGATAGTTCCCTGAATTTAAACAGTAAAGTTCAATTATATTTATATGTTCAACAAAAAATCTAAAGACCAGTACACAGCTTAACATGAATTGCACTTTAATATAGCACTTACAAGTCGATGAAATCCTCGGATACACCAAAAGCCTTGGCCATGGCCTCAATAGTAACGCTCTTGTAAGACTCCAGGAACTGGGAATACACAACTGTTCTGACCTCCCTCATATAATATCTGAAGTGTGGTTGCAAGTAGCGATCCAATTTAATATGCTCCGTCAATCCAGCTGAAAACACCGTGAAGGTATAAGTCAAACCATTTTCAACATATATTATTCACGACCCACATGACAAATGACCCTAGCGATCAACATATCAGTGAATCACAAATGACGGGTGAATAATAGATATATCAGGTTCACCTCTCTGTAACTCAATACTTAAAGAGCACATTTTAACACCACTCGATCTATAACACACATTGATAGGAGCCCCCTTTTTTTTTATTTTTTATGATAAGGTATTGACAGGTGACCCATCTTTCTTTTATGTAAAAGTCAACACCCCCCCCCCCCCCCCACCGGGGCCCAACCCACACCTCCAATAATTAATTCAGAAATTCAGGTGAATTCAACTGTCCTACAAATTTGAATTAGTGCTCTGAAGAAAACTGAATTTAAGATTTATTAGCTATTATTATGAGGAGAAGGGACCAGACTACGCAACCTAAGAAGAGTTTGCAATGAGAATCACTAGCCCCCCCACCACAAACTCCCATCAAACTCGACAAAGATGACCAGATATTAATAGGGGTGGGCATTCGGTTCTTCGGTTCGGTTTTCTCAAACTTCGATTTTGGGAAAGTGTGTACTTAACACCGAACCGAATTAGTTCAGTCCGGTTTGGGTTTTTTCAAGTTCGGTTCGGGTTTCTAATTCGGTTTTGTTTGGTATGGGCCTGATTAATGGGCTATTTTTCTGCTTCTAAATGAGTTTTTTCTTTAATTCAAAATAGGCTATTTTGTGTTTTTCTTTAAAAAATGGACTACAAAATTACAAACGCAGCTATTTTTCTCCATTCTAAATCATAATGCTATTAATATTATGCTAATATCCGAACTACTCTATAATGTTTGTCATTTACATTTCGCAAGATTCATTAATTAGAATCAGCAACTAAATTTTCACGCGTGGAAATTACTTCACTTCTCAACTGATGGCCACATATTACTAAAAGAAAAATAATAATATAAAATTTTAAATAGTTAGAAGTTTAACCCATTTGTATAACTCAAAAGAAACTTGACATTAATATGTTTAATTTGATATTAGCATACGCCATACAACTCCCTAAGGCAAATAGCAGCTATTAATGTTATGCTAAAGAATTAAGCATGAATACACTCTTTGGGAATGAGAAATAAGATGGATAGTTTTTAATTTTTCCTCCAGATTCAAAGGCAACTTTATCCAAGAAAACATGTAATGTTGCCCTCCCTGCATCTAATGCTCCGTGTTTTGATACATTTATGCATTTATTGCTATTTATATCTTGCAAATTAGCTGCAGAAACAAATCGACAATGAAGCATAAACTGAAGCTAAGCTGCAAACATGAAAATTTCGGTTAAACCGAAGAACCGGGACTCTAAAACTGAGAACTGAACCGAATACCGAAGTTTTTAAAAATTTGAAACCGAAACCGGACCGAAGAACCAAATTAATTCGGTTCGGTCCAGTTTTTCGGTTCATCGGTATTTATGCCCGCTCCTAGATATTACTTTGTAGGCAATTGGACAAGAACTATTATCCATTTGAAAAGTTTCAAGTTTCTGGTGGGAAGGTTTCTTAGATAAGCCACCAGACATATTCAGAAAGCTAAGGTACACCTACAAGACAGTTCAAATCTCTTTCTCTATTTGAAGTAAAATATACATTTACATTCTTTTCTTTTGATAGTGGATATATCTTCTCATCGTGATATAAACCAGGTGCAGAAATTGAATCTTTTTTATTCTTTTGATATGTGCGAGAAAGAAAATCCTTTTAGTCTTATCAAGCTTATAATACTCACACGAATAATAAAGAGCATCAAAACTCCATACCTTCGTACAGATATTCGACAGACTTCAAAAGAAAAAGTAATTAAGTGTAAAACCGGTCCACCCTATTTCACTGTCAAGATACTCCAAAAAAGAAAATGCCATCTGAGGATTAAACTTCCAAACAGGATTATCAATAGTCAAGACCTAGCAAACACTAATATTCTCTGTCAAATTAGCCAGAAAATGCATCAGGGACCCATAACGGTTTTAAAGGATATGGATACATATCTTTCGGATGCGGACCTATGCAGAATACAAATGCAGACTTAACATACGAAAAGAAAAAAAAAACAACAATGGAAAATCTTACCGAATGCGGAGAAAAATGACTTGTACTGACACTCATATAATGAGTTCATAAACTCAGACAGGAACGGAATCTTTCCAATAACTGTCAAGATCTCTGGTGCATCAACTACCTGCAACATACACGTAACCAAAATGAATTTGCACGTATATTTGTCACAGTACCATCCTAACAAGCAAGGGTATTAGAGTGAGTAAAAGTTGAATACCTTCTGTTTCAAGGAAACCCGGTCCAAGGTAATGATGCTCGTAAGGACAGTATAAAATATGAAAGTATCATAAGGAAAGAGCTCATATGTGGTAAAAGTTGAGATAGAATCAAGGAAAAGATCTGCTGCTTTCTTGAAGTTACGAGTGGACATGCAGAACAACCCTTCATACACCTTCAACCTGTTCTTCCTCTCCCAGTCACCACCCTCTTCAAATAATCTGTCAGCCAAACATTGGGAGTTAGCTTAATAAATAGATAGAATAATGCATTTAGAACATCATGTCTGACAATATCTGAACTGGTTACCAGACACTCCTACTTACTTCTTTGCTTTATCTATGCTTTTAGAAATGAGGTCAAAATCCAAGTCAAATAATCCCATCTGCAAGGTATAGAACACCAAGTCCATCTTTTGCCCAACTGCAACAGTTTTGCTCTCGGTCACCTTGAGTTGTTCCAGTGCTTTCTCCTGAATTTTAAATTTAAATAAAGCTTGATTGAGATTTTTCCCAGTGTGAACAAACGAACTCTGAGCAATTATTTGAGTGAGAAAGAGAGAGAGAGCTTGCCTTGTCACCAATCCGAATGAAGAACAATGATTTTGCCAAATGAGCTTCTCTAACTTCACTTTCGCCCAAGTTTTCTTCTGCATCAGCAATCCTTGATGAATTTATCAAGTTAGATGTGTAGTTAAGTGTAAAAAGCAATAAATCTTTATTCTAAAAAAAAAAAAAAAAAAGGCCTCTCCCTTTTCCTGACTATGAATTAAAAAAGTTGAAACGGCACAACCAGGTATGCCGTATACCCAATCTGGCTCAGAGCAATATACAAGGTACTCATCCATACAATGTCAAACTATGACCTTTTTAAGAATGATGAGCCCATCAACTAAGCAAGACATTTCTTTCTCTCAATTATTGTAAGACATAAAAGATTAACATGAACAGATGTATTAGTAATCATACATCCAAAGAGCGTGATTTCAAGCTCAATTCTTATTCTCTAAGCAAAATCTATAGGAGAGCAGGAACTGCATCACTAAGGATGAATCCCAGTAAATCATCTGAGGATGAAGGATGTTTAGCTCAAAGTTTCACTATATGTTGCTCAGTAGGGTGTTCGAATGAAACTGCAACACTGAACCAAACCGAAAACCAAGTCAAACCGATTATGGTTTGGCTTAATTTGGGTGTAGGATCCGCATTGGATTTGGACAACTTGGGTTCTTTAACTACACCTATGGCCAAAGAAGTATAGGTTGATTATGATATTTTTAAAATAGTCTATCCAAGTGTCATGCAATGCTATACCGTGTCAATTTGCATGATAAGAAACGGATGAGTGGCCATTTGCAAAGTAACTTTTGGACAAATATATGGACATTATACATTTGTCCATGATTAAGCCTATCCTAAAAACCTATAAATAGGTGCTCTCAATTGCATTGATAGAGCATCAGAACTACTTCCTATACTACTTCCGATTACGCCTCTCTTCTTTCTTTTTTTATAGGGAAAAAAATACAATAATAAATATTTATGGACATCATGTGCGTTTGTATAAATAAAATAGGAGTCGTGTGCTTTTGTATGGAGTATTAAAATAGGAGCCATATGTAGGGGTCATGTGCGTTTGTATGCATAAAATAGGAGTCATAAAAGTTAAGTACTGGCAAAACATCATCAAAATTGAAATCATTACCGAGGCATTTGAAAAACACACAAATTTCGGGATCACGTTTGAGTGTCGTTGTCCTTGTGCAGAAATGACAACTATGGCCGTCCATGGTGGGGGAAAGAGAAAGAAAAGACCGAAAGAGGAGAGAAGCAAGAGAGATAAGCGAATGAGTTTGGAAGTCGTGCCCCTATATTTATGGGAAATTCTGTTTGTTTCAAATATTTAATCCTGACCGTTTAGTTATTCACCGCCTCAAATTAAAAGGCTAGGATTTGGTGGCTTGGTGCCCAAGTTAAAACGCACATGACTCCTATTTTATGTATTTCATATATATCAAAGTTCCATTTAATATATACAATATGGCTCTTATTTTAATACTCCATAGTATACAAACGCACATGACTCCTATTTTATGCATACAAACGCACATGAGCCCACATGTTCTTCGGATATACTGTACAAAGAAAGGCGGTGAATTCAAAACACTCTTGCTCAAATGTAAGGCTTACTAGGAAGCAGAAAAAGAAACTAGAGTACTAGACCATAGAAGAGTGCTGACTGTGGTCCAGGCAGTATTACTTTCCTCTAATAAAATTTAGCTTTGGTGGGGTTCGGAGCATCTCTTTTCCAGCAGCAAACCCACCAGTGTCACTCAGCTTTTGTTTACAATACCAAGTGTGTATATACAACAGCCAAATCTTTAGATTACAGGCTGTGGGAAAATCAGAATTTCACTTCCAATTTCACTAACCTTTTAATGAAATGTAAGATCTTTTATTACTTTAACTCACAAAATATGACCTTCTCTATGACTCTACCTGTTGGGAGAAATTCTAACATCATATTGGATTGCAAAATTTCTAAAATCCAATACCCTGATTAATAGGATTTCTAAGCTACTATTCTCCAACAACCATTCTCTACATAGACTATCGAGTGCGACCTTTCTCTTTTCCTAATTACCAAATTTCTCTTTCTCAACCTACAGCCTCCTTCCTCCAAAACCAAATAACCTAATCCATCCCTATTCCTAACAAAACTAAACTAGCAATGGCAACTAAAGCTCACCCTGCCCCAACAAAAACTAAGGCCTTAAAATCAAGTCTCTTAACTTAGTACTAATCCACTCCTTAATTTTCTCCTATTTTGCATCTCAATAATTCTAAGAAAGTAATCTTCATCCTGGCTATTTTGCTCGGACTCTCCAATACGGCTACCACAACCATGCCGGATCCTCCAAAATACATTGTCTTGGAGGATCCGACAAGCATCCGACAACATTTCTAAAGAGCAACATAGCATCCTGGACTTTCAAATGATAATGTAGTTGTTTTGAGATGAGATCTTGCAACTTATGCTACCATTTCTTACAGTTCCTAAATATCTAAGTATTACTTTCAACGTCTCCAAAAATCAGTCAATTTACCCCATATCCGAAGGGGTCTGATGTTCAAATCCCATCAAAGTACCAATTTATGTCCAACATATATTTGGTGTTGTCCCTACTAGTATGTTCTAAAGGGTGGCAATTTTCCTACATTTGACACAAAAAATATACTACCTCCCGTCCCAAAAAAAATACACTTAAATTGGGACGGAGGGACTAGCAATCTAAAAGGAACAAAACTGGAACTAAAATGCAATAAAACAGCATAGAAAAAATAAAATAAAATGCAATATCAGATCACATAATATGCAGTACTCACTTCTCGTCGAGTTTTTTGAGCTCATCAGAATTCTTAGCACGCATAGAATCAAGAACCTTCTGATCCAAACTCAAAACCCCATTTGAAACTAGGGTTTCATACAATGGAACCATATCTGCCAAAAAAAAAAAAAACATTTGCAAACAAATCAATACAACCCCACAAATCAAAATTTAAACTTTTAACAAAAAATTTTAAAAAAAAAATTCAAGAAAATTATGAATGAGATGCACTACCATTGGAGACAACAGCTTCAAGGACTTCTTCACGAAGACGAACTTTGTCCAAGTCATTAACATCTGAATGTGTTAAAAGGAAGAGTTTGTGCGCAAGAACTAACTGAGGTTGTTGTGTTCCTTCTTCTGAATCCATGCCTACTCTGAGATTTTTTTTTTTTGAGATACTTTTCTTGTGAAAGGGTGTATACAGCTTTCCTCTCTTTGGAGAAAGTATAAAGGAGTAAGGGGGTTGATGTGGGTTTTGGAGTGGGCTTGAATTTGGGCCATAATTTGAACTCAAAATATCCGAAAGAGAAAAATAAGTTGGATCATTTGCACTTTTGGCCCTATTTTGTGATGGTCTTTAATTTTGGTCCATCAAGGCAAACAACTTTTTTTCGTGCGACAAAAGTTTATATTTACGCATCTTAATATTCCACAGTTGTATGAAGAAATATAAAGTTAACTTATGTTTCTGCTAGCATAAATTTGATTACAAAATACAAAAATCAAGCATACTTATTTGAAGGATTAAAAATAAAAGACCAGCCCATTTGATGGGAAACCGTGTAATTTTTTCTTATTTTTGGGGATTTTTACATTGTAATCCGTCCACCAAAATAGCTGAAAAATATTTCACTTTTCTGTATATTATAACACACACACACATATATATAAATATAAACAATTTATACACAGTTAATATATCTTTTATATATATAGCTAGCGATTGTAATTATTTTTGGCGAAGAGCCGAGTGTGTAACTTTATATTATTTTTTTTTCGAAAATAATTATATTTCTCTAATTTATTTTAATTATTATGTTCAGAAAAAGATTATGAATTGAATAAACTAGACTCAGGACTAGTGTTGATTTCTTATTAGTCAATTGGCTACTTCATTTAATTTTATCTGGTTTCCAATTAGAGTTCAATTCATGTTGCTCATGTAAGTTCGAATTTTATACAACAACAATAAACCCAATATGATTCCACAAGTGCGATCTGGAGAGGATATGATGTATGTATACCTTACCTCTACCTTTACATATGTTCGAATTTGATACATGTAGTAATAATGATTAATTGAATTGTAAGCTTGTTAAAATGAAAAAAAAAATCTTTAATGCAGTAAAAAATTCCGTAGAAAAAATAACGTAGAATATGTCCAACAAATTACATAAGCTCATACTATATATAACTTTCTAGGTTTATTTATAAAAACAACCTTTTTAATCAACATAAACTTATATATAATTTTCGTTTGTTCGTAGTTTTACATCTTTTTATTATCTATTGTATTGTACTGTGTTGTTAGTTTCACAATATTTTTTTTTTGATTGTTATTTGAATTGAGTTGATACATTTGTACTAAAAAGGATAAGCTATGAGTCAAATGGATATATTGCTATTAAGGGAGGAATAGGGATATTCTAATTGATGTTTCTAAGCAAGCATCCTGAATTATTCATAAAGCCCTACACACTACTAAATATTCCACCCAAGCAAGATACTCACTGGATGAGTTCATGTCTATATAGAAGTTTTCAACCAAGCAGTTTTACCCCAAACTCAAAGGACACTTCCAGAAAGTTTCATGGAGGAAACTAGCTTGCAATAGTATTGGCATATGATGTCTCAAGTCTTACATGCAAGAAACTGCTTTTATGGCTAAATATATCTAGAACCCCTGTGTGCTGGGAAGCTGAATTGCAGTAGACAGAATAGATGATCAAAGGCAAATCTCCTAATGTGATGGTCTACAAAATGATGTTAGCATCGACAATATATTATGTTTGGAGGGAAAGAAACATGAGAGCTTTCCAACACGAACAACATATTAGTATGTTTTTTTAAAAAAAAAAAAAAGAAGAAGCAATCAACTCAATTATTATTCAAATCGTAAATGGTTACATCATGAATCAACTATGGGATGCGCAATCCGCTCCATAGCATCAGAAACAGAACCCGCTGCCTTAGCAAATATGTGGGCACATTAATTCGCTGTCCGTTTAACAAAAGGCAAGGATGTAGTTGTAAAGTCACACATAAGTGATTTAAAATCTTGCATAATAATATCAAAATAAGAATTGCCGCTCTTAGGTTTTTTCAAAACTTGTTTGGCCAAAAGACAATCCATCTCAACAACGATCGCCGATGTACAGTAGTGGTTCTTCAACCAGGTCAAAGTTTCACGGACTGTAAGTATTTCAGCCATTAGCGCATCATACGAAGCTTCCAGTGGTGAATTAAAAACTCTAATAAAATTTTCATGAGCATCATGAATTAACATACCAACCGTTTCCCTTCCAAAGTTAACATCACACGAAGCATTAATGTTGCATTTTCGAATACCCAGATCGGAAGGAAACCATTTAACAATAAAATTTGATTTAGACACAGAATAATATTACCATTAATACGTGTCGCAGTCCATTCTTCCCAGAAGCGGCTGGCTTTATGTATCACAGTGTTTGATCGTGTATTTTACCATTCCAGATCAGATTATTGCGCGTATTACATACCTCCCAGAGGAATATAATAGCCTCATGAAGTTGATCACACGTCATAGCATGTACTAGTGTCATAAACCAGTCCATTAACAAGTAATTCCTCACAGGTCGCTAGCCGAAAGAAGACTTAAGCCAAACCTGCTTTTCTGTATTACACTTTACTAGACAGTGAAAGATGGTTTCAGCTTCCTGAAGGCATGTGGGGAAAACATTATGCTGACGCACCTTTCGTGCAATTAAGTTATCACCTGTTGGTAATATATACTCCTTTCAATGCTCGCCAAGCAAAATTTAAGACACTTACTAGTTTTAATTTCCAGATTTTCTTCCAAATATTACCATCCGAACTAGGGATATTATCTTCTTATAGCACGAAATACCCACTCTTAAAAGTATATCTTCCTTGTCTATCTAGCCTTCACATCTAACGATCATCCCGAAGCGTAAATCCCAGGAGAATGACTTTGATACAATTTATCTCATCTATAGTAAAGAGGGTTTTAAAAGATGTAGTCTCCATGTTTTTGTATCATTGTCTATCAAATCCGCCACACAAAGATTCATGGACTCATCTTCTGGAACACTTTATATAAATATAGATTGGCCAGTTGGTAGCCATGGGTCGTAATAAATCTGTATATGAAGCCCATTTCAAATTCTGTTAACACATCCCTTCTGAAGAAGATATTTTGCCACACAAAGAGAGCACCCGATAAAATTAGGATTTTATCCCTCACCCGCACTATGGAAGTTTGAATCACGATAGTAATTAGCCCCAAGGACGCGACATATAAGAGCAGATGGCCATGTCAAAATCGTCTAGGATTTTTTGGCTAGCAATGTCATATTTGTATGTTGTAGACTAGTACGTTGATTAAACTGATCATCCAAGATATTCACATCATAGTTAGCGTAGAATGCAAATTTCTAAGTGGCCGAAGTAGGTAGTTTTCTGAGCCTGAACTAACTATTGAAACAATGTCTGGTAGCAAATGTTTTTATATGTACTGAAATGTTTCAATTTGGTAATAATACAAGTTATTCATCAAAAAAGTATATATGTGTGTGTGTGTTAAGATGAAAATAATTTGTTCTTGTTTATAAAATTAATTAAAAAAGAAATATGTCTTAAAGGATAAAGTATTTAATCATATTTTTTTTTTATTAATAATAATTAGGTTTAAAAGTTATTATAATAGTTGTAGAAAGGGGGCGGAAGATACTTTATTATATATGAGGAACTTGCAAAAATCTCTGATTACTCACTCATCCAATCAATTGAAATAAGCGTCAACAAAAAAAAGAATAGGACCTATTATTCCTACAAGTTCCATTAGTAAATTCCTTGAGATGTTACTACAGATTTTGCTTGTGTTTAATAAAATAAATAAACTTAGAAAAGTAATCGTAACTAAAAAGTGAGTAAGTTAAATGCAAACAACTTGAGGGAAGATTATATAATCATTTTTAAAATTTTTGACTTTATTGAAAAACCGAGGAGAATTAATTAAGGGTGACAGAAAACTTTCAAATTTAAATTAGAGTAACTCAAGTTATTTTTATTGTGTAGAGGTGACAAAAATTAAATTAGTGATTAATGAGTTTTTACTCATTTTCGGACTTGCCCACGAGTTTTAGTTTTTACACTTTGGCTCGACTTATATGAAACTCTAATTACCTAAAATGGGTGGGAAGAAAAAAGGGTAACTTATATAAATAACTATAGTTTCTGAGCTTCTAACCAACCATAGCTACATTTTTCTTAATTACATTTCATAGCTATTTCACGTGTATTTAAGTGTCTTCAAATACACAGTTTCTCGTGTATTCGGGTGTATTTAAATACACAGTTTCAAAATACAGTCAGTCAAATATATGTGTATATATATCATTCAAACAACACATACATTCAAATACATCTAGTATCCTTGGTTGGAAACTTGGTTTTGGTCATTTAGGGCTTGACCGAGTCAAGGTGACCTTTGTTGGGAATTTCGAGGCCACGGTTGGGTTCGTAGCGTATTTTTACGTGTGTCTGCATATTCAATTTGTACCCGGGAGGTCTCGGGTGGATGTTAGTATTTGGGATGAAACTTGGTGAAAACCAGATTTTTCTGGTTTTCTAATGTCCCGCTTCAGCGGGTGAGTTTCCACCTCTGTGGGTCCGCCCAGGTAGAACTTGGCCCGTAGATGCGAGATGCCTGGTCATTAATGAGGTTCGCCTCAGCAGACGAGTATCCGCCGAGGCGGGAGCACGTAAGCGGAATCCTGTGCACGGGAGCGAGGATCGCTAAAACAAATTCCCCTTTTAATTTCCAATTTGAACCATTTTTCATTCATTCACTAAAGTGAAACCCTAAGAGGTTTTAGAGGCGATTTACAGAGCTTTCGGTTGATTTCGTCATTGGGTAAGTTCTCTTTTACTTCCTTGTGGTTATTTTACTTAATTAGAAAGGAGTCCATAGTAGTTTTAAGGTGTTAATAGGGGAATATGGGTTTACAAACTCTTTTGTGAATTTTTTGAGTCTTAAGCTATGAAAATGGGGTTTAATTGTTGAATCTTGATTAATATAATCAGGAAACCTTGTGAATGACTAGACTCTAAGCTTGAATCTCCATTTTGATTAAGAATTAGATTTTGGAAAGTTAGGGTTTCATCCCAAATTGGGGTTAATTGATCTAATGGGGAAATTGAGGATTTCTTGAGTCTATTTATAAATTGGGGAATAGTACTGAACTTCTAAAATGTTGGGTTACCGATTTTAATCTCAAAATCCTTATCTTGCCCTTGTGGGATCGATTTCCCTCTTTAAAAAGGGTAGTTTTCGATTCGATTAGTACTATAGCTTTATGGATATCGTTAGTCTCCATCTCTTACATAGAATGCATTTTTGAATAGACGTCGATCTTTCGGAAGCTCTTCAGAAGGGCAAGGCTCAAGTTGGATAGTTCGTGGTACCCGTTCAGCATCGAGGTAGGTTACAGTTTACCTTTCGGTTAAACTCAAATTAGTGAAGCATATGTTGGAGTTAGATATTGATGGAGAAATCATGTTGGGACTTCGGGTAAGAAGTTGGGATGAAATTCTAATAGGTTGGTTGTTGATTGATTGTGGGCTTGTCGTAGGGGTGTGCAAAAACCGATTTAACCGATAAATCGAACCAATAAAAATGTTATTGGTGTATCAATATCGGGTTATTGGACTAATGGTTTTGTAAAAATTTTTATTGGGTTATCGGTTCGGCTTCCGATTTTAAGGATTTAGTTAATGGTTAAACCGATAACCCAATAAACTTATATTGAAATTACCTTTTTATTACTAATTACATATTAGTGGCTTTAACTTTTAATTTTTAAATACAAACCTATTTCTAAATTACTTACCGCAGGCATGCTCATTCTCTCAAAGTCTTAATTCTTATACAGACTAGGACTTGTAATGCCTCTTTGTCTATGCCTCCTCCCTCACTTCTCAAATGAGCAAATGGGGTTGACCTTGTTTTATTTTTGAAGATAGCTACAGTGCATTTTATAGTGTTTGTCTTGTAATTTGTGTATACTTTATGCATGAAGGTAGTGAATAAGAACATATGAAAACAAGAGAAAGCAAAAAAAATTAAAAAATTAGTGGAGCATTTTCTTATTAGTTAAACCGAAAATCGAACCATTAAGGACAAAAATCGAAAATCGATAACGAGTGTCTTATGTTACACCTCGTAGTTTTGTACGTTGAGATTCGTTAGGTGTGTTAGCTGTGTAATTGTGGATACTGGAGTACCTTCTAGGATATATGAGATTATATGTGCCTACCTTATGATTATGAGGGTTTAAGTTAATATAATAAGCTAGGGAAGGATTGGAGGGCAAGTGGATTAAGGAAATTAAATTTATTGGAACTTTGAAGAAAGTATGAGGGGAAATTTTGGCCCAACTTGAAGAAAGAATATATTTTAGTATATAAGGAGTTTTGAAGTAAAGCAAAAGCCCAAATTGAAGTTCATAAAGTTTAGTTTCCAACGCAATAAACCGCTCATCGCTATCTTGTCGGAGTAGAGAGTTATGGACGTTACAAGTTAGGCCGCCGGAGCAAGGATTAACCCTTCGCGAACGCGACCAAAGGGCCGCGAACGCGAAGAGGAGGACTGAATAATCCTTCGCGAATGCGACCCAAGGCCGCGAACGCGAAAGACAAATTTTAAGTTGGTTTCCACCGACTTCCACACCCTATATAAGGGCTAAGACCCTCATTTTTTACCCCAAATATTTCCCAAAAAGCTCAGCACATATATAGGGGTATTTGTGTCATAAAAAGTGAGGGATTGGGGTGCTTTTGAGTAGTGAGGCATTAATCGAGGCTCGGGTAGCGCATAGATGTGATCATAGTATCGTATTGTGTTGGATCTTGGCTTGGATTCAAGGTGAATATTGAAGATATTGCTGTTCTAGTGAGAACAAGGTATGAATCTCTCCTTATTGATATTGATTTAGGTTTATTTACGAAGATAGAGCTATTAAATGATCGTATAATGAATTTGTTGGTTGAGAAATCGGATAAACATTGTGTGGGATGTTTTATGGAATATTTTGGTACGGATAATGATGTTAGTATTGTTGTTGTTGTTGTTGTTGTTGGTTGTTGGTATTGTGATTTCGGGTTAGGAATATAAACAGGGGAGATGCTGCCCAAATTTCGGCAGATTCTAAAAGGATAATTTGGAGGCTTAAGACAAGCATATGACGATAAGTCTAACGATAGTATAAATAATTTTATATGCAGATTAAAAGACTACGACTGATCTTGTGTAGATTACGAGGCAGGAAGTAGGTTGGAGAGCCGGGAAGTAAGCTTCAGGTATGTTAAGGCTGTTCCTTCTTTTCTTGGCATGATTCCATATGTGATAAGAGTGTAACTGACCTTATGAATAGAGATTTGTCGAAGTAGAGCTTGTCATATTGTTGCCTAGTTTCCGAGTGTTATGTTATTCTTTCTGAGGGGCCATATTCCCTCCCTATGTCCTTGAGTTTATAGAGAGACAGAAGAGGCATGTTATAGTATCAATATTTTTCAAACGCTGTGCATGATATACGTATACACTTCTTTAGACGGATATCGGGCCACACGAGAGTCGATGATACAGGTGTACGCTCAACCGGGTCGGCCGAGACGGATATGCGGCTCGGTCACGGGTCGGTGAGACGCATTGCCTCGGCCGACGGGTCGTGAGACATATTGCTTGGCTACTTGGCCGGTGAGATTTTCGGTTGTCACAGTCACAATTACGATTGAGATATATATAATAGTATTATATTGCATTTTCATAGCGAGACGAGGTCTAGAGAGATCGGGGCATTCTTTTTGGCCTCCGATTGTATTGTTTTCGGTTCGATTTCGATTATCGTTGCCATACTCGGTACATTATCTTTGTGCGACGTCCCTTTTGTAGGGGCGTTGCAGATTCGTACTGCAGGTACGAATCCGATGATCGATGACCTCCCCGCAGTGTGATCCGACATTAGCTGATTGGTGAGCTCCCTTTCTATTTGGAGTTGCCCGAGCCCTTTTCGAGTCTTTTCCTTTTTGATTCAGTTATATGGTACAGTCACACATCTCCCTAGAGACTTGTAGACGAGTCCTGTATATAGTGTGTCTGTGTGATAGCTTTGTCGATTTGTGTATGTCTGTTGGATACTGTTGGCCTTGTACGATCATAGCAGCCTCGTCGGCTTGCTCAGTTGTGTATATATATTTTGGGTGTGTATGCCCAGTTTAGATAAGATAGTCAGTATTTATATATATCACTGTATGCGGCCTCGCCGGTGTTATTGTGTGTGTGTAGGTAGGCACTGTTTAAGCTCTGGGGTTACTCCCGAAAGTTTCGTATTTTGAGGGTTCGCTCCGGTTTAGTTTGGCATCGAGCGCTGGTCACGCCACTCCAGATTTGGGGCGTGACATCTTTTCGATTTGGTTTTAGTTTAATATATTTACAAACCGAAAATCGATAAACCGAACCGATAATTCCCAAAATCGAACTGACCGATAAACAACCCTAGCCTGTTGCCTTGTTGTGTGATTTAGGCTTGTTTCCCTTTGTTATGTTGTGACTTGTGCATGCATTCATCTCTCTTGTTTATGTCACTTATCATCGAACAGGGAAAGGAATCATGAGATTAAGCTTGAGACTTTAGTTTGATTTCGACATTGTTGGTTATAATATCTTGCATTGCATACACTTTCACTTCATATAATGCATTGATAGCGAGCAGGACTTCAATCGATGATAGTAAGTGAGGCACAGAAACATTCGAGGTCCCGCCGGACGTATATAAAGAGACGAGAATCATGGATCCGAGGTTGTTAGCGGAGCGGAATGTGATATGCTCGAGGGTTCTTGCCGGGACGAGAGAGTACATGGACTTTGCGGGTCCCCCTAAGGTCATGACTATTGAGATGTCGATATTTCATCTTTAGCATGTGTATACAGGTTTGAGGTTCTGGCCAGTGCATTGCATGTGCATTCACTCTCACATCCATTATTCATTGATGAGTTGTACTTGGTGTTGATATTGAGATGCTTTCATTGTTGCTTGGTTTGTTAGCGTGCTTGTTTGCTTACATGCCTATTTGTTAATTCTTTCTTTATATATGTGAACTAATTGTTGTCGGCCTATGATACCTACTAGTACATAGTGTTTATACTGATGCTACCTTGATGTACCCTTATCTGAGTGCAGAGTTTGCTACAGGTTCCACTTCAGCATACTTGTTTGCTTATATGCCTATTTGTTGATTGTTTCTTCATATATGTGAACTAATTGTTGTCGGCACATGATACTGACCTTTGTACATAGTGTTTGTGACAAGCTTTATCTTGTTGTACTCTTTCTGAGTCTAGTTTGCTACTAGTTCCACTTCGGCAAAGACTCGCGAGTGATCATTTCGAGGCCCTTAGTACGAGTTTCCAGGGTGAGCTACAATCTTGACCAGCAGCCCGAAAAACTCTTCTTATAATATCCGTCCACTGGTCCGAGACAGTATCTTCAGATTATGTGACTTGATATTCAAGACTTATGCATATTTAATGGCTCTTGTACTTAGACCAGATTTTGAGGCACTGTAGTATTATTCCGCACTTAGTATTTATATATATATATGATTGAGACTATTTAGTACTTATATTTTCTTCCGCTTGATTAATTGAACCTTTGAGTATGGGAAGGGTTCGCCCACCGGGGGGATTATGTGGGTGCCTGCTCGATCCACGAGTTGGGTCATGACAGAAAGGAAGAACAAGTTCGCTGGTTTTGATTTTGAAGAGGAAGTAAGAAGAGGACAGTTTAAGCGGTTTTGATATGGAGTACATTTTTTGATTTTGAGATAAATGGATTTTGATTTTGAAATAATTAGGTTGGCGGTTGGGGTTAAGTTGAGTATTTTTTTTTTCGTATTATGCAAAAGTTTAACAAGTTTTAAAAATTACAACTTCATTTAACTTAATGAAAATTTTAGGTGGGTTTTAGTTCATTCTTTTCACAATAAACTGCTTTAATTGAGAATTTGTTACGACATGACGACAATGTACAATTGGAAATTTGTTATGACATCATGACAATAAATAGCTTGTACAACTATGCGGAAAATCTTTTGCAATTAGTGAACTGATAAGCAAATAACATGTGAGTTTACGGTGACGTCATCATCGAGTAGCCATGACACAGAGCTCACGGATCAAAAATAGTTGACGTCATCATCGAGTAGCTATGCAATCATTCTTTCAGTGTAAGCACGAGATGCAAGTAATTGAATTTCCAATTACATTCTTTGCATGTCTAACATGCACCGGAGGGGCTGTGTCGACCAGTTTTAATGTGGTGAATCTATATATTTCAATGCATTTAGTATTTTGGGTGTTCCTTGTCACACCCCAATTCTGATAGGGCATGATGGGCACCCGACCCTTACTTAGCGAACCCGCTGGTTCTCGTTATACTCACAATCTTACTGGACTCTTAACCATGAAATGATATGCATAATGAAAGCTTTTCAAAACATTCCTTTCGTCTTTCTTAAATAAAGTAAAATCTGTAATAATATGAATCCTTAAAGTAATGCAAAATGATATGTCGCTTACATAGCCGCTTACAAGACCGACATACTATATACATGACTTCGTACGCAAAAGTCTCTAATGTAGAACATGATATCAAAACATAATTTGGGACGGAGCCCCAACATACCCATAATGCATCCGACTCAAATCATAAAGAAATATTTACGACTCGGCATACTCAAAGTGAAATGGAGTTACCAATCCGGTGATAGCTCGGGAATACCCTACGTCGTCCTCTGTATAATCTTTCCTCGCAAAATAATGCGGGGCGGTGTGGCATGAACAACGGCGCCCCTAGGCGGTATGACGTCGATTCGAACAATGTGCAGTATGTAAGGCATAAGAACATCAGTACGAGATGAATTATGAAAACCAGTCTCAATATTTGAATGCATCTGTGGCTAATATATGAGAATATCTGCGTAACTCTATATGACTGAAACTGACTCTGTGGCATATGATAGGCATAGGTTATAATATAACTAATAGTGCTGTGAAACGTACAACCCGGTCCATAAATACTATAATAGTGCAAGGGAAGGTACGACCCGATCCATATATAATATAATAGTGCCGAGGAACGTACGACGCGATCCATATATAATATAATATATATAAATGCATGTAAGACTCGGAAAAAGATACTCTGAACTCCTTCGGTGACATAAGAAGCTAGTATGATAAGTCTCTGGGAGTCATGGACATAAAACATAGGAGGCCAAGGATACAAATATCTCTATACTATCTAAGAATAGAGTCTTTGGAACTCGCTTGCTCACTGTGTTCGTTCATATGATAAGGATCATGCCAAAATGAAAGAAAGGGATAGCCTTAACATACCTTGTCCGCTTCTTAAGCTAATTCAAACTTAAGTCTCGGTCTTCCCAAGATCTACAACAACGTTAGTAGACACCAAACATTAGCTATAGGTACTTAGGAATCCAACCCTAAGCTAGCACATCATTTTTAGAGATTCGGACAGCATTTCCTTCATAAATTCAACAAACCCCGAGAATTCAACTCGGCCAAATCATCAACAACAATACCAACAACCATATTAACAACATCAACAATTAATCCTATTGATCAGCCTCAACAATATAAAAATAGTTTCAATAATTCAAACAATAATGCGACGAGCGGCAAGCTCGGCTTGTCAATTAAACAATAGTTTTAAACCCCATCTTCATTCCGAAATTTCTCAACAATATTAACAACAACAACCAGAACAATCCAACAAGTATATACATCAATAACAAGGTGCCATGTAGCAATAACAATCACAAACATTTCACGATGAGCGACAAGCCCCGATACGATTATCAAATACATTTCTCCAATTTTTCTTTCCTTCAAAATACTTATCAATGGCAAAAACAATATGCTTAAGTTATTCCAACAATTTCTAGTCACAACACAACCCAAAAATATACCTCAAATTAGCCCACGCAACAACAACAATAACTTAACCGATTTCCCGCAATTAATTTCGTAGTTCCCATCTCACAATTTAACTATGACCTAGATGTATTTAAATATATCTAGCAGAGGAGAATTCTTACCTTATGTGCCAAGAAATATTCTTCTTCCACCTTACTTCACTTTTTAAAAAAAAGCTAGGATTTTCTTTAATACTCTTTGAACTAGATTTTGTAAAATATTTGCTGCATTCCGTTGAAACACAAAGAAGGACAAAAAGTTGCTAAATTCAGTTCGTGAAATCTAAAGAAGCAAGAAAAGGTTGCTGGTACTTTATTGAGTCGAAAGAAGGGCAAGATATGTTTGCTATTGCTTTGTTGAATTGAAAAACAAAAATAAGAAATGAAAATTGGCTGACATGTGTTGAACACTTTCAGCAACGATGAAAAAGTTGCTTCATATGTATAATGGTGTAAATATCCCCAAAAATTCAATTCTAAAAATGATATGGTATGTATATAAAAATATTATTTCATCCCAACATGATAAGAGGTGAATTAAATGCATGTCCCTCCTCTTTACACATGTCACTCCTATGCCACCTCCCCTTAACAACTCATCACATTTCAACACTTATTTGTACATTTGTATAAATGCATTTAGTGCCACGTGCCCATATAATAATTATCCGACAATCCCAATTAATTTCTTGATCTCAATTCACTTAAATATTGATCACTTTTAACACACTTCATATACTCATTGTCATGTTCATGTGACATAGCACTACTCCATACCCCTTTTGGTACACACAAAATATCATTTCCAATCACTGTCATTTCACTTTCGAGTCTTAAATAATTTCGGGACTTTGTCCTTTATACACGGAGCTCTTGATTTGCATGTTTGAATATGACCAAATCCTCCGACTCGGGTAAATTTGCTCACGTTGGACGTTTCAATTTCCTAGTCCAAAAGTATGAGATATTATAGCTTGGACCGTATTTGTATTCAAATAAATTTCATACCTTGACGAAACTTATTTTCTTCGATTTATTTAACTTCTAATCCTTATGATACCTCTGTACCATCACTCTAACCACCTATAATCTTGGGTGATAACCTCATTTTCCGTTACTAACGTCATTTAACTCGCAAGCTTTCCGACACATGAAAGCACGAGATGTAACATCCTTCCCCCCTTTAGAACATTCGTCCTCGAATGTTTAGCCTATAGAATCTTATAAAAATTTCGGCAGAGTCTCGTCTATAACTGTACTAATACCAACCTATCATACAACAACCCAACAATGCAAAGCCTTACAAGCTACACGAAACAATAATAACTATAGCCTCACACGACCAAATAGAATAACTATAAGTATATCACCTACCTGAAGTCTGAACTGCCTCGGAAGATGAGAATAGGTGTAGATATTTGGATTTCATGTCATCTTCAGCTTCCCAAGTCATTTCCTCAACGTTATTATTCCTCCAAAGCACTTTAACAGAAACCATATCCTTAGTTCGCAATCGACGAACTTGTCTATCTAATATAGCCATTGGGGTTTCCTCATATGATAATTTCTCAATCAGCTGAACATTATCTACTGATACAACTTTCGAGGGATCTCCTATACATTTACGAAGCATGGACACATAAGATACTCAGCATTAGAATTTCATATCCTAATTCTTCTTGTTTTGGAGTCGTCCTTCTAGTAATACTGTAGAATAGGAGCTGTCTTTCCCTTGGGTAGGTTTACCATCGCATATTGGTTCCTCTTGTTCTCTCTTCTAATTTTTATAGGTCTACTTCCACTCTTTATTTAGGTCGCATAGTCCGCAACGTACCTCCTTCTTGGAGTCATCATTTTAATCCTCTGACATGCACTATCTATAGCATTCCCTTTGAATAGTTGAAAATGAGTTTCCTTCTTAGTAATGACTCTCGGTTGCAATACTCCCTTGATTCCTCAGGAATATCCTTTCAAGAGATATGAGTGAGTCACTTTCCTGATATGATCCTCCTTGATACTCGAACTCGTCGATCCTTTTTCTTGCTCAATAATGGTATTAAGTCTCACATGGTTTGCAAATCTCTCCCACTCCCTTTCTTCCATATGACCATGATAATGGTATTGATTCACATCTGTAGAGTCTAGATAAATTCAATCCGAGATGTCCTGTCATAGGTGTCCCTCGTCGACTCATTAAAGGCTTCATAATTTTTGAGAATTTCATAATCCTCTGGTAAACTATTGGAAATTTGCTATAACCACAATGATACAAAAATGAAAGTTCCAAGGCGTAATATTTTGGTAAAACCCCCTTTATTCGATGATCCTATCGAATTCGTAAGTAATTTAACACACCCCAGAGCTATCGTAGGAAACATATAACATATGCTTATATTATATTCAGAGTAATTGTCCTATTTGTCCTTAATGATAATTTCAACTCAACATTTTGACTTAATTTACCATATATTTTCCCCCAACTAACCCGTAGTATCACAATAACACTATTCTTGCTTACCTGTTACTCCTCTTTTTAAGTACCCAATTGGTTTCATTCTTGACATGTAAATACTTGCAGGTTACATAACCGTTCTTGTGTGATTCGTGTATGAACATTTAATCTTATTTGTAGACTTCCCTTCCTTTGGTTTGTTCTACTTTACGTATCTCATACACACCAAAACTCTTTTGTCTATCTGTTGTAACTTATCTCGTCATACTCTTTTCTTTCCTTTATTTGTCCCTTGATTATCACATCTTATATTCTACTATAGAAAACTTTATGTCCCTTCTTATTTGTCACTTATAAATCGTAATATCATTAACAAACGACTCTACTGTCAATTCCTTTGCCTCTATTCTAGTATAGCATCACTATCCTTTACAATATTCCTTGAGTTATTTGCTCTCAATGTCATGTTGTTCAAGGTCTTCACGAATGATTTTCAGTACAGTCTCAGATACCCGCTCGATTCTTATTTATTTATTTACTAGCTATTAGATTTATTTCTGCATAGCTCTCACTTTTTGTTTTAGAGTCTATATCTATCACATCTTAGGATTCATCGTTTCAATCTCTACACTTGTATTTTCCTTACTGACTTCCCCCCTTTAAAGGTCTTACTTATACCATTCTAAAATCCGTTTCCTCACTTCCAATCTTGAATTCGTATTCATGCAATTTCCCATAATTTATAGCTATAGTAATTCATATGTGAAGTCTTAACATACTGATCTTGCAATTTTGTGATCAAGTAATACAACCAACATAGCAATCCAAACAAGGATGTATTTTACGTAGCTCAACCATTAGTTATGAGTCAATGTCTACATATGCTCTAACTAACAACTTTTGTCCCATAGGGATACTCAAAATAGTAGTATGTCTAGCTATCTGTACCATCCATGTATGTCACTTATCCCATTCTTCGATACTCAGAGTTCACTTATAGCGTCATCTTTCCCTCTCTTTCCCGTAATCGACTTATAGTAACCATAAATGCATTTCCCCTTAAACCCGCCATCTTTGTTTTCAAGATCTAAATCTCATGCGCGACTAATACCCCTTATGCCTCATACTCTTTTACTCTTGTGTTGCACTCAACATTGATTTCAAAACCAATCATAATCATATCGTATTTGTCATTGATGATAGCCTTGCTTTATCGCTTAATCGTCATACGGTAAACTCATAACTCATGGCCACATTTTTCTTTCCAACTTATTCCTTTATATACTTTACTCGTTCTGTCTTGGTATAGGATATTCATAGGAGATGCATCTTCCTTTTCTCATAATACGACTACTTCTTAAGCGCGCATACTTCGTATATTTCCTTTTCTTTCTATATCCATACTTATTCCTTTACATTCTTTCCTCCTCAATTTATCTTATTACCTCTCGTTTTATAATCAATCCTTTATTCCTCGCACAAGGAACCCTATTCTTAACTCAGTACCGCCTTGTCCTTTAGAATATATTACTTCTATATAATCCATTCTTCGCTTCCAAAACTTATTATGTTCATTCTGATCATCCCCTATCATCCTTATTATGCTGATCCTTTTCTTAACAATCGTTCTATTTCGTTATTCACCTTTCCGTAGTCTTGGTCTTTTACATCCAACCAAAGATATCACTCGTGATCTCGATTATACAAATCATAAACTGTTACTACTTTGCCATATCACTTTTCTCTGATTTCTTTTTCAAGTTGACTTTCTTTTTCCTTTTGCTTGCTATCATTTCTGTCATTGCGAAACCTCTATGCTAGACTTTCCCCTAACAAGGTCTTATAAGCTTTCTTATCTACTGCCCCATGGCTCGCTTATTGGTTTCACACCTGCATTCACTCTTTATTCATACAGAACATGTCATATCTTTAGTCGTTTCCTTGTTATACTTTACTTACTTTGTATTATAGTTCTTGCTACATTCTCATTATATTCTGATCATAATCAACTCTATAGAGTGCCACTTCTTGATCTCATTCGTAAGCCTGCTTATAAAATAGAATAAACCTCGCGAAATAAGCATACTTAACCTGTTACTCTTTCTAATCAGCCCTATTACACTTACCACATAAGTAGTCTTACCAATGTATTCACATTCGCTATAATCGTATTTCGTACCCCTGTCATGCTGTTACTTTATTTTGCTAATAGACTTGTCGTATTTTACTTATGCTTATCTATCCAATCAATACTTCAATATCACACTCTATTGGAGTCACCCTTTCTCTTCTATGTCATGCTTTAGTACTATCCGTCTTCCTAATTTACTCTAGCATTTCTCTTTACCATATCAATGTTGATCTTATAGTTACCGTTGCTATCAATTCAACAACATTTAACTCATCTCTTGTAATGATACTCCTAACTTAATCCCATCCTGCCATTACTTTTTTTCACAACATCTTTTCCCGTTAGGACATATTACAAGCTTATATCTTATCTCCTTTAAATTTTAGGAAAATTTCGACGGAGTTTCCTCTATATTTCTTACTATCCAAAACCTGCACGCAGCAAATACCAACAATGCCTCACAGGGCTATAATATATATATATATATATATATATATATATCTCTACCACACCGGGCTCCCAATTTTAAGTAAAAAATACAAAGATGTCGAAACTTACCTCATATATCCCACATCGAGATGTACCTGATCCGTAAAATGATGCCGCACCGTTATACCTTCCTATTTACTTTCCCTTTCATTCTTCAGCTTTACATTTCAATCATACCTCAATATTCTTACCTTACCCGACATACACCTTTCATGTCGTTGCTTACCTTTGTACTGATTCATTCAATTTGTTTAGTTCACAAACTGATAACTGAAGTTATCATCAAGAGATACATTTAATCAATTCCTCTGTTGTACAAACACTGACTTACCTCTATGACAACCAATCCATTATCCTATAAATACACATTCTGATAATGTACCCTCAACGAAGTGACTTACCTTTGTAACTTTCAATATCATCAATCACTTTCTTCTGTCGATACCGTTCTTCTGCTGAAATCAAGGGTTAGTAAAAGGAATCTCATTTCCTATAGCTTGGCTCTATCGCACGATCTTAGATATGAAAGAAAAGTAACCATCCTAAATGCCCTGTAGCCCCCGTTTTTATAAATGTGGCGCGCAACACACCATAAACAAGATTCTACTAGACACGACTTTGCAGACAACCCCTAGGACGAACTGCTCTGATACCACTTTGTCACACCCCAATTCTGAAAGGGCATGATGGGTACCCGACCCTTACTTAGCGAACCCGCTGGTTCTCGTTATACTCATAATCTTACTGGAATCTTAATCATGAAATGATATGCATAACGGAAAAGGGCCAAATATACCCTTTTACTATGAAAAAAGGTTTAAATATACCCTTCGTTATAATTTGGGTCCAAATATACCCCTGTCGTTATACTATAAGTTCAAATATACCCCTCCACCATTAAGTTTGTCCAAAGTGGACATTCAATCCTACGTGTCAATGACATTTGATGAGGTGGATGCCACCTCAGTGCCCTAACCCATTTTACCCCTCCCTTCTATTTATTCTTCCACCACTAAAATTTTCTTCCCTCTACCACCATGCCATTAAAAATGGAGATGGATTTGCCAAAGATCTTGTCCCGGACTGTGTTTTACGAGGGGAAAAAATTATCGACTGTGAACTCCATGTGTTGCTTTGCACGATCTTTTCAAAATATCTTTTGGTTCTTAGTTGCGTTGTACATCATCAATTAAGTTGTTAATTAAAAACATCTATATCAAAGGGCCCAAAAAAGAGAGAGCTTCATCGAATTAAAAGATCTTTGATGACACCAATAGTAATATAGTTTATAGCGAAAACAAGGAAATCTCATGGTTGCTACTTAACAGTCTTGATTCCCTTGAATTCTGGACTAATTGCTTCTGCCGACCTTCAGTTGATGCGACTTTAATGGTGGTGGAAGGGAAGACAATTTTAGTGGTGGAAGAACAAATAGAAAGGAGAGGTAAAATGAGTTAGGGCACTGAGGTGGCATGCCACGTGGCATCCACATCATCAAATGTCATTGACACGTAGAATTGAATTTCCACTTTGGATAAACTTAATGGTGGAGGGGTATATTTAAACTCATAGTATAACGACAGGGGTATATTTGGACCCAAAGTATAACGAAGGGTATATTTAAACCTTTTTTCATAGTACAAGGGTATATTTGGCCCTTTCCGTATGCATAATGAAAGCTTTTCAAAACATTCCTTTCGTCTTTCTTAAATCAAGTAAAATCTGTAATAATATGAATCCGTAAAGTAATGCAAAATGATATGTCGGCTTACATAGCCGCTTACAAGACCGACATACTGTATACATGACTCTATCGGCAAAAGTCTCTAATGTAGAACATGATATCAAAACATAATTTGGGACAGGGCCCCAACATATCCATAATGCATCGGACTCAAATCATAAAGAAATACTCTGACTCGGCCATACTCCGAATGAAATGGAATTTACCAATCCAGCTGATAGCCTGGGAATACCCTACAGTCAGTCTCCCGTATAATCTTTCCTACAAAACAATCTGGGGCTGCGTGATGAATACAGCGCCCCCAGGCAAAGGGACGTCAGTACGAACAATGTACCGAGTATGTAAGGCATAAGAACATCAAGTACAGATGAATCATGAAAACCAGTCTCAATATTTGAATGCATTTGTGGCTAACAACTGAGAATATCTGCGTAACTCTATATGACTGAAACTGACTCTGTGGCGTATGATAGGCATAGCTTATAATATACCGATAGTCTTTGCGTGGAATGTATGTGACCCGATCCATATATAATATAATAGTACCGAGGACCGTACGGCCCGATCCATATATAATATAATTATGCTGAGGAACGTACGGCTCGATCCATATATATAATAGTGCCGAGGAACGTACGGCCCGATCCATATATAATATAATAGTGCCGAGAAACGTACGGCCCGATCCATATATAATATAATATATATAAATGCATGTAAAACTCGGAAAAGGATACTCTGAACTCCTCCGGTGACATAAGAAGTTAGTATGATAAGTCTCTGGGAGTCATGGACATAAAACATAGGAGCCCAAGGATACAAATATCTCTATACTATCTAAGAATAGAGTCTTTGGAACTCGCTTGCTTTGTGTTCGTTCATATGATAAGGATCATGCCAAAATGAAAGAAAGGGATAGCCTTAACATACCTTGTATGCTTCTTAAGCTAATCCAAACTTAAGTCTCGGGCTTCCCAAGATCTACAACAACGTCAGTAGATACCAAACATTAGCTATAGATACTTAGGAATCCAACCCTAAGCTAGCACGTCATTTTTAGAAATTCAGACAGCATTTCCTTTATAAATTCAACAAACCCCAAGAATTCAACTCGCCTAAATCATCAAAAACAATACCAACAACCATATTAACAACATCAACAATTAATCCCACCGATCCAGCCCCTCAACAATATAAAAATAGTTTCAATAATTCAAACAATAATGCGACAAGCGGCAAGCTCGGCTTGTCAATTAAACAATAGTTTTGAACCCCATCTTCATTCCGAAATTTCTCAACAATATTAACAACAACAACTAGAACAATCCAGCAAGTATATACATCAATAACAAGATACCATGTAGCAACAACAAGTCACAAACATTTCACGACGAGCGACAAGCCCCGATACGATTATCAAATACATTTCTCCAATTTTTCTTTCCTTCAAAATACTTATCAATGGCAGCAACAATATTCTTAAGTTATTCCAACAATTTCTAGCCACAACACAACCCAAAAATATACCTCAAATCAGCCCACGCAACAACAACAATAACTTATCCGATTTCCCGCAATTAATTTCGTAGTTCCCATCTCACAATTTAATTATGACCTGGATGAATTTAAATATATCTAGCAGAGGAGAATTCTTACCTTATGTGTCAAGAAATATTCTTCTTCCACCTTCACTTTTTTAAAAAAAGCTAGGATTTTCTTTAATACTCTTTGAACTAGATTTTGTAAAATATTTGCTGCATTCCGTTGAAACACAAGGAAGGACAAAAAGATGCTAAATTCAGTTCGTGAAATCTAAAGAAGCAAGAAAAGGTTGCTGGTACTTTATTGAGTCGAAAGAGGGGCAAGATATGTTTGCTATTGCTTTGTTGAATTGAAAAACAAAAATAAGAAATGAAAATTGGCTGAAATGTGTTGAACACTTTCAGCAACGATGAAAAAGTTGCTTCATATGTATAATGGTGTAAATATCCCCAAGAATTCATTTCTAAAAATGATATTATGTATATAAAAATATTATTTCATCCCAACATGATAAGAGGTGAATTAAATGCATGTCCCTCCTCTTTACACATGTCACTCCTATGCCACCTCCCCTTAACTATTCATAACATTTCAACACTTATTTGTACATTTGTATAAATGCATTTAGCGCCAATGCCCACATAATAATTATCCAACAATCCCAATTAATTTCTTAATCTCAATTCACTTAAATATTGATCACTTTTAACACACTTCATATACTCATTGTCATGTTCATGTGACATAGCACTACTCCATACCCCTTTTGGTACACACAAAATATCATTTCCAATCACTGTCATTCCACTTTCGAGTCTTAAATAATTCCGGGACTTCGTCCTTTATACACTGAGCTCTTAATTTGCATGTTTATATATGACCAAATCCTCCGACTCGGGTAAATTTGCCCACGTTGGACGTTTCAATTTCCTAGTCCAAAAGTATGAGATATTATAGCTTGGACCGTATTTTCATTCAAATAAATTTCAAACCTTGACGAAACTTATTTTCTTCGATTTGTTTAACTTCTAATCCTTATGATACCTCTGTACCATCACTCTAACCACCTATAATCTTGGGTGATAACCTCATTTTCCGTTACTAACGTCATTTAACTCGCAAGCTTTCCGGCACATGAAAGCACGAGATGTAACATTTCTGGTCCTCCTAATTAGGAGATTATTTTGTATTTGACTATGTTGGGTTGTTAGCATTTTAATATTAAACATATTATATTAAAGTGTCAAATTTATCAACATTCACGTTAGTGGTATTTAAGAGGAAGAATGTAGTCATAAGTTCTTTGTAACTCTTTCCCCATTAACTCATTATTCATCCACTTTCCTCTTGTAACCTCCAAATCATAATTTTCCCACTATTTACTCACATTATTATCCCACGACTCATCCTATTCATTCCAAGGATGAATTTCTCACCTATAAATAGAAATCATCCTTAGCTTTTGGTGTAAAAAAAAAAAAAAAAAAAAAAAAAAAATGAGATGAAACAAATATTGTGTCATTGTGTAGTGATAGAGAGTTGAGAGTTTAATTCACTACAAAAGAGAGCGATTTTTTATGTTGAAGGAAGGTGTTCTTTTGGTGGAGCGTTGGACTCTTCAACTGGTCCGGAATTGTTTGAGTCACACGATGTTGACGGGCTGTTGTATCCTGGAGGAAACAAGTCAGAGTATTACTGCTGGACCGGTGAATCTGCTTAAAGAGAGCGAGATATCCGCACCTCAGCCTGAAGAATATTTATTTGCTTTGTTCTTCATTTTTCATTTTATTTTTTAACTGTAAATTATTGTAATTTGTAGTATATTCACCAACAATTTTAGGAAGATTCACTTTGTTACAGTTTAAAAAATCGCGGATATCAAGATGGGAGAGTTCAACATCATTCCGTTTCGACGTCGCTAGATCTTTTTAAGAGATGGAAGGGTAAAATATTTTTTTTTCTACTTGCTCAACTCAAGCGGAGGAAAGGTAAAAAACTTTTACCTTGTATATTTATGAATAAAGTGATATTACTTTTTAAGAGTATAAATTGTTATTCAAATGCTCAAAATAGTGGGGGGTAAAGAAGTGAGAAAATAGTTATTATGAAAGGTGATTTCTGCACCTCTGAGAATGCTTTAAAAAATGTGTCAAGTGCATGTGTTAATCATGAAAAATTCACATGTTATTTTTGCATCAATGGTTGATCACTTGTAGATCTTTGGCTCTAAGATTAGTGTTGTTAAATTAAACTAAAAATATGTGTAGCAGTCATTTTGATGTGAGAAACTTGAGTGAGGCAAATTCATTCATGAAATGAAAAATGTATAAAAAAAACATGTGATAAATTTTTTTTAACCAGTCACATTATGTTGAGAAAATTGTGAAGTACAATTTTGTGGATTGTACATGTGTTGCAATTCCTTTTGATTACGTGTTAATTTATTTCCAATTCAAAGTGAGAAATTGCGATAAATCTAAAAGGAGTATGCTAGTCTAAATATGAGATATGTGACTGATTGTACTTGACTTGCTATTGTTTATGCAGTAAAAGTACTTAGCAGGTACAAGCATACCGAGTATATTTACAATTGCTGACTCTATCATGGAGGTTGAATTTATTGCTTAAATTTCAGTTGTACTCAAAGCTTTTTTTTTTTTTTTTTTTTTTGGTGCGAGAAAAGAACACTTGGTGCTATGTTTGTTGGAGATTAAAAAAATTACAATTGCTAACTCTACCATGGAGGCTGAATTTATCGTTTCAACTTCAGCTAGTGAAGAAGAGAATTGGTTGAGAATTTATTTTATTTCAAATATCTTATTTTGAAAACCAATTCCTTCTATTTTAATTATATTAATTGTAATAGCACCAATTTTTTTGGTAGAGCTCAAAATTATTATTATGACTGTAAATCCAGACTTATGAGGAGAAAATAATATATTGCGAGATCATATTTGATAAGTGGTACCATTAACGTTGATAATGTCAAATCTTGTGATAATCTTGCAGATGCACGAACTAAGACCTTAGAAAGAAAAATGGTCTGGATCACATCGAGGGGGACGGGATTAAAGCCTATAAATTCACGAGTCGTATATGAGGAAACCCAACCTGGGGACTAGAAGTCCTATAACCAAGTTCAATGGGAAAAACGAATCATATGATGACTTGTGGAGAAATGCACTAATATTATTATTATTATTATTATTATTATTATTATTATTATTATTATTATTATTATTATTATTATTATTATTATTATTATTATTATTATTATTATTTCCTCCCTAAGGTGTGAGTGCATTTTCCTGTAATGATTTGTGGAGGTTGAGTCTATGAACTCTTAACGAAAATCTGTAGCTCGTATGAGTGGGGTGTCAAAGTTATAGGAGCATCCTTGACAGAATTTGTCCTATGTGAGTGTGGAGTTGGCCGCTTCTTATGAGAATTGGGCTCGTTTTCAAAAGCACTCATGACAATCGGGATAGCACGGGCTGTAATGTGCTGGCTATTAAAGCTTATGTCAACACCTTGATTATTATGTGTAAGCAGTGATACTTTAAGCAGTCATAGTTCAATGCGGAGCACACTACTGACTCTGGAGTAGGAATTTCTATTTTACTAAGTGAAGGTTTAATGCATAGCACACCTTCATTATGCATAGTAGTCCGCACATTACTGACACTGGAGTAGGAATTACTATTTTACTAAGTGGAGGTTTAATGCTGAGCACACTTTCATTATGCATAGTAGTATCCCTTCAACTAAGTTGGTGATAACTCTCTTATTTTAATATTAAAATGAGTGGGGGATTTTTTGGTTATTAGCAGTTTAATATTAAACATATTATATTAAAGTGCCAAATTTCTCAACTTTCACGTTAGTAGTCATTCAAGAGGAAGAATGTGGTCATAAGTTCTACGTAACTCTTTATCCATTAACTCATTATTCATCCACTTTCTTCTTGTAACTCATGTAATCTCCAAATTATAATTTTTCCACTATTTACTCACAATATTATCCCACTGCTCATTCTATTCACTTCAAGGATGAATTTCTCACCTATAAATAGAAATCATCCTTAGCTTTTGGTGTGAAAAAAAAAAAAGATGAAAGAAATATTGTGTTGTTGTGTGAGAACATGTTTTAAAGTGAGGTTAGTGTAGTGAAAGAGAGAGTTGAGAGTAAGTTTCCAATTAATTCACTACAAAAGAGATTAATTTTTTTTATGTTGAAGGAAGGTGTTCTTTTGGTGGAGCTTTGGACTCTTCAACTAGTCCGGAGTTGTTTGAGTCACACGATGTTGACGGACTGTTGTATCCTGGAGGGGACAAGTCAGAGTATTACTGCTGGACCGGTGAATATTATACTGCAGTGGGCTTCAATCTCTTAATGAGAGAGAGATATCCGCGCCTCAGCCTAAAGAATATTTATTTGCTTTGTTCTTCATTTTTTCATTTTATTTTTTAACTGTAATTTATTGTAATTTGTAGTATATTCACCAACAGACTATTTGGGGTTACCCTCAACAGTAAAACATAGTATAAAAGAACTGTACTAGTAATATACTTGGGGGTAGTTTGGTTTGTAGATTAAGTTATTCCGAGATTATAATTTTTGGACTAGTTTATCCCACCTGGAATAAAATAATTAGTTTGATGGGATAAGATGGATATCTAAGATTAAGTTTGGATAAAATAATAACTAGTTTCGTGGGATAAGATGGATATCCAAGATTAAGTTTGGGACTAAATTTATATCAGGACATAATCGTGGGATATATCTCCTTATCTCATGAACCAAACGACTTATGGTATAAAAGATGGTAAAGGATAAATCAACTGTATTTTTATTAAATGCATTAGATTCTAATTGGTGATATTAGGACCGGAACTATAGATCCTTGGTCAACAGAGTGTCCCGAAGAGCGCAGGCCATTCAACTTAAGAGAAATTGCGCGTCCTAATATGAAATTTCTAGCCAATGCTTTTACTTTTTGCTCACATGTAATTTCTATTAATTCTTGTTTTTTTCTTAACTAGATGGGTGCAAAAAAGCTCAAAACCAATTGCATTACAACATGAGGAAAACTGAGCATCTGTTTGGATACTGTTGATTCTACAAATATTGTAGTCGATAATGCCACTAGCAATTTCCTTCTTCGAAATTTCAAGAGGCAGATAAATATTCGGCTTTGACAATGCCAATGTTCTGCGACTTAAAAGTTAAAACCATATTGATATATATAAGTTATGCCACTTTGTGTTTTGATGATTTGACAAACACTTGAGGGACCAGGTTCTCAATCAGGTCCCTTGAGTGTCGTACGACAAGAACGCACTATATTTGTAAGGCTGTACTAGTCATTTGACGAAAGATGACACAAACTGCTGATTTCTTGAAGGCTAATATCAAAAGATGAAATCACCCTATCCATGGTCACTTACTTCTCACAAGTGGAGAGTACATTCACGGTTTTGGTTAAAACCAAAACCCGAAAATTTAACCAAACCGAATAAAAAAACCGACATTTGGTTTGGTTTAGTTTGGTTTGGTTTTAAATTTAAAAATAGATAATATTTGGTTTGGTTATGGTTATATAAAAAATAACCGAATAAATAACCGAACAATACCGATAATTATATACATAAAATTTATAATTATTTATATGTATAATATTAACTTTTCATAAATAATTAAAGATATTTTATACCTTTTAATTATTAATTTAATTTTGGTCTACTTATTTTTAAGGCCCATGCCTTAAAAGAATATCTCCAAGTCCCCAATATATATATAAGTCGTAAAGGTTAAAAAGTAAAAACCACTACTATCTCTTTTCATTTTACTAACACTTGTTGCATAAGAAATTTGAAGAATGTAGAGAGAGAATATTTGAATTTTTCTCTCAACCGAACCAAACCGACAATAACCAAACCGGTGGTTATTATTTTACTTGGTTTGGTTATGGTTTTAGATATTTCTAAATTGGTTTGGTTATGGTTTTAACCAATAACCGACCCAAACCGAACCATGAACACCCCTACTCACAAGCTCCCCAATATATATATAACAAGTTACAAGGTTTAACCTAACACTTGCAAATAAGAAAATTATTTTCTCTCAAGTGTAGCTGCCACTGCTCTCTAGGTGCTCTCAAGAACAAAAGCTTCATCAAACTCAAGGACCAGGTCCCAACAACTGAAGATGTCTTAAGTCTTAGGTTTGTTAAGTCTTTTGTCTTTTCGTTCTCCATTTGTAATCCTACAATATTTTCAAGAAGTGTCATTGTAGGAAGTTTCGCAGCCATTGTTATTTTGTTGTCTTGGTTAGAGTTAGTCAACGACAGTAGTTTTCTTGGCTAGAGTTAGTCAAGGGTAGTTAGTTACTTGGCTAGAGTTAGTCAAGGGTTGTAGCTTACAATAGAGTTATTGTAAGGCGTGAGGGATTAATAATGTTAATTCCTAGGTCGCAAAGGTTGAAATATGAAAGTTGCTCATTTAGTGAAACTGAAATCCTACTCCGGTGGGTTGTGGTTTTTAATCCCTTGAGCAAGGAGTTTTTCACGTAAATATGTTGTCTCATTTACTTTCTGTTGTGTACTCAAGGGAACAGATAAAGAACCTGGTTCTCTATATTGTTTGGTGGACTCTTAGTTTCTATCAATTGGTATCAAAACATATTTTTTTTCAAAAGGTTAACACCTAGAAATGATCTTCTTCATGGCTGCTCTACCAAATCTCGAGGAAGGACAATCTCAAACAAGACCCCCATGGTTTAACGGAAAGTATTATGGGTGGTGGAAGACAAGGATGCTGATTATATTATGGCTAAGGACTCAGAGCTTTGGGACATCATCTATGATGGTCCTTTCGTTCCCATGAAAACGGATACGGAAAGTTCAAAGTCAGTTCCAAAAATAAGAAAAGAGTACTCTGAAACTGACAGAAAAGCCATTAAAGAAGAACTATAAGGCAAATAAGATTTTGATTTGTGGCATTGGGCCAGATGAATACAATCGTATTTCATCTTGTGGATCTGCTAGGGAAATATGGAAAGCTCTTCAAACGTTGACCCATGAAGGAACCACTCAGGTAAAGTAATCCAAAATAGATCTGCTTGCCACTGAATATGCGCTGTTCAAAATGAAAGAAGATGAGTCTATCTATGATATGCACACTCGTTTCACCTCCATAATCAATGAGCTTCATTCTCTTAGAGAAATTATTTCCACTAACAAAGTAGTCCAAAAAATACTCTATGTTCTGCCAGGTCTTGGGAAAGCAAAGTTAACGCTATCACCGAAGCAAAGGACCTACAGACACTGACTATTGACAAGCTTATTGGGAATCTTAAGACTTATGAGATGAGGAGAAACATGGATCTTGAAAGAAAAGAGCCAAGGAAGAAGAAGAACCTGGTTCTCAAAGCTGCTAAAAGTGACTCAAGCAGTGATGAATCTGAGATGGCATACCGCACTCGAAGGTCACATAAGATGATTCGAAGAAATGGTGGGATCCCAAAGAAAGGTAGCTATAGCACGAACTTCAGAGGAATGATTGTTGTCACAAATGTGGGAGGCCTGGACACTTCATCAAAGAATGTCCTCTTCACAAGCTCTTCACAAGAAGGATTATTACAAAAATGCTGATAAGTCAGCTAAGATGAACCACGTCCCTGACAAGAAGTTTAACAGAAAGGATGCTGTTGATAACATGGTAAAACAAGCTCTGGCTGCCTGGGGAGATTCCTCCAGTGAATATGAAGCTAATATCGAAGTCCTGGGTAGTAAAGAAAAGTGGGATGCTATATTTCCAGGATTGGGATTCGTAAATATGTTAATAGATTCTTGATCTATATCTTCCATTTTTGGGTGTGTGTGTTATGTCTATGTAACCGGGACCTCTCATGAGAAATTGGATCCTAGAGCTGTGAGATGTGTCTTCACTAGTTATCCGACATCACAAAATGCTTTGATCCCATTACAAAAAGAAAGTATGTATGCAGACGATACCTCTATGCGGGCTATTGACAGTGAATATTCAGGATATGAGTCAGTCTTTGCACTCATGGAAAATCTGAAGATGATGACAATGTGAATGATGAGGTAAATTTTTTTGATGTACAGAGAAAACTGAAAAATTACTCTAAAAAAATTGACATCTTTAGCAAATTTGTTGGTTCATGCCTATCATAGCCTTATCAATGAGAAAAGTACTCTAAGTGAAGAAATTGATGAATTAGAACAAGTAAGGGATGATTTGGTAGTCACTGTTGTAGATATGATGGAGCAAGTTGAGGAAGTAACTAGAGAAAATTCTTTGTTACAAAGCCAATGAAAAAATGGATGAACACTCTATCTAAAGGGAAACAAGAGGCAAGTGAGACTTACCTTGAGCTTGAAAATGAGCTTAAGAAAACCAAAATAAGTCTTATTGCTGAGCTAGAGAAAAATAAGCAACTTCAAGAGGATCTGAAAATAGTTAAAATTGATCTTGACAAGTCACTTCATTGGACCTGGTCCTTTGATGTGGTTCTTTGCTATGTACAAGAGTAATGGTGGAAGGCAAGACACTGGTTTTCAAAAGACCAAAGCCCTCTACAATCCCCATAGCAAGTATATACTGTGACTGATAATTGGCTATGCAGTCATTGTGGTCAAATTGGCCACTACAAGGGTACATGTAAAGGCAAATTTCAGTCTTTGCAGGAAAACAAAAATTTTGCTGAAAAGAAGTCTAAGGTTGAGGGACCAGGTTCCCGAAAGAAGAAGAATGTGCTGCCTGTATGGGCAAAAGAATGTTAATTCACCTGTTCTATCAGTACAAGGAACCCAAGCTGGTTTGGGTTCCTAAATCTAACAAGTGACTCTACTTGCAGGCTGAAGTGAGAGGAGACAGTCAAAAAAGGTACATGGATAGTGGTTGCTCGAAGCATATGACTGCAAGAATGGATTATTTCCTCTCACTTAAGGCCTTCCAAGGTGGGAGTGTGTCTTTTGGAAATGGCAAAAAAGGATACCATCTGGCATTGACAAAATTGGCATGACACTCTCCCATGCGATAGAAAATGTTTATTATGTAAATGGATTGAACTACAATTTGTTAAATGTGTCCCAAATATGTGATAAGGGAAATGAAGTGAAGTTCTTGTCATGCTCTTACACTGTCACCAATCTCAAAACTGGTGAAGTAGTGGTTATAGCAAAGAGATTCAAGAACATCTATGTTGCAGATTTTGATTCATTAAATGGTGGAGATTTGACATGCCTTAGTGCTATTGATGATGATCTTTGAGCTCCGGCACTGACGACTAGGAGATGAAAATTTCTCTTTCTTTGAACAAACTTGTTACAAAGGACCTGGTCCGTAGGCTACCAAATGTCAAATTCAAAGATCACAAGGCGTGTGATACGTGCATAAAGGGAAAGCAGGTGAGATCCTCCTTCAAACCAAAGAAGGAAGTGAGCACCTCAAGGCCACTAGATCTTCTTCACATGGATCTTTGTGGACCAATGAGGGTTCAAAGAGGAGAAAAGAAGTATATCTTTGTGATTGTTGGTGACTATTCCAGGTTCAATTGGACTCTGTTTCTAAGAACTAAGGATGAAACATTCCCTGTGTTTGTGGACTTTGTGAAATAGATTTAAGTGAAGTTGGGGAATCAAGTGGTGAGCATTAGATCTAATCATGGTATTGAGTTTGAAAATGCCAAGTTTGATGAATTCTGTGCTAAAAATGGTATAAGTCACAATTTTTCTGCTCCTAGAACACCTCATCAAAATGGTGTTGTGGAGAGAAAAAACAGGACACTTGAAGATATGGCAAGAAAAATGCTGATAGCAAATGGTATGTCCAAAAGTTTTTGGGCTGAGGCTATTAACACTACTTTCCATGTGATCAATAGGTGCATGATCAGGTCCTTACTTGAGAAGACCTCCTATGAATTGCTAAATAGGAGAAAGCCCAAGCTGACTTACCTAAGAGCATTTGGATGCAAATGTTTTGTTCTCAACAATGGTAAGGAAGCTTTAGGAAATTTTGATGCAAAGAGTGATGATGGATTATTTCTTGGTTACTCCTCTCATAGCAAGGTATACAAAGTCTACAACAGAAGAACTCAGTGTGTGGAAGAAAGTGTGTATGTGATCTTTGATGAATCAAATAAATTGGGTGACAAAGGGACACACGATGATGGAGATGTAGATAGGGAATTGTTAAAGGCTTCTGATGAAGCCATTGAAATCTCAAATGAAAAGACTAAATTAATGAATTAAGTCAAGCAGGGCAATGAAAAAGATGCAGTAGAATCTCCAGAAGGCACAGAGGAACTAGGTCCCTCTATTACTCCACTCGAAGCTGAACATCAAGTAGCTGATCTTTGTGTCAGGCACTTCTAGTGATGAACAAAAGAAGAAGAAGTCATGCCTCTGTATATGTCTGATGTGCCGCGAATTTGTGGCACATTCGACGCCATTTTACTATGGATTTTGGGTATTCTCAATTAAGTCTGGTTCATTTTAATGTGTTGTTGTTGTGTTTTAGGAAGGCGATGGCCCAAAAGCAAAAACAAAGAAAAAAGGAAAAAAGCCCAAAAATGAAGATTCGACGGTCCGTCGATCAATCGACGGACCGTCCTTTGGAGCATCAATAAGTTAAATTTTCCAGTGATGGCCTAAGTTGAAGAGGACAAAAGACGAAGCCATCGATAAAGTGTCGACTGGATCGACGTTTCATCAATTGTCTCGTCAAACAGACTTGTCCGCTAGAAGAGAGAAAGACGGAAGAATCGCGGAGCGTCGAACTGGTCGACGGCACCGTCGAATGGACCATCAAACTGAAGAACTAAAAGACGACGGAATCAAAGTCCTATCGAATTGATCGACGGTCCGTCGATTCTACCACCAGGGGCAGTTTTGCCAATTGCTGATGTGCGTTTTTGGAGCTTATTTAAAGAACATTTTAGGTTATTGTATACATCGACTTTTTTTTTTTTTTCTCCAACATTTAACACTTTTTCCATTGGTGGATGAGAATTGAAAACACCACTTTTGGAGCTTAGTGAAGACAAAAAGATTCCATTCCCACCATCTTTATTACACTTTGTAAGCTTTATGTCTCCGTTATTGCTTACTACTTTTGTGACCAACATGTGTGAGTAGTTTCTTTAATCAAAGTAGTGGACCCAAATGATGGGTGTTATGTAATGGGTGTCTAACATTGTATATATATAATGGGTTGTGATGTGTTTTATTATTTCTCATATTCATTGTTAGTTAGTGGTTGCAAACACTTACTTATGCACAAACCCTAGTTTTGTTTGGAAAGATGAACTAGGGTTTGAGTTGAAATAATATAACAAGGACTCGGGGTGCTAACCCTCGTTTAATGAACTCACTTAGGGATAAGATGAGTTCTACTTGGCATATTTAATCGGTTGTACTTGCAACTTTTCTATATTTGGGAAAATCACGAAAAGAAATACTTTATAAGTATTGGAAAATATTAGGAAGTGCATTAGAGATTAAGGCATACAAAACCACCGCCCATTAGAAATATATCATATTGATACCCGTAGCATAACATCTAATCACAGCGGGGACACAACTTTGGTTCTTTTAATCCAAACAATTTTCAAATACTTCAAAATAGCGAATACAAACCAAAACCCCTTTTTTTACACTAGTCGGATTAGAACTAAAGTCTTTAGAGATTAGTGACATATATAATTAGTATTCATTTCACATCTTATTCCTTGTGGGATTCGACCCTAACCTAGTTGGGTTACTATATTTGACACCGACCGCCTTACACCATAATTTAGGTGTAATTTGAGCGTATCAAATTTTGGCATCGTTGCCAAGGAATACGGTTTCGAAATTACTGATTGTTGTGTACTTCTCTTTAAAATACCGGTTCAACTTGAACACAAAGCTTTGTAGGCATTATAAAAATTAAACGTGGATTGGGACGAAGCAACCAAGTTGCAGTTGTTTCAAATGAATGAAATGAATGAGTTTCGGTATCATGCCTATGAGAGTGTGGCTTTGTATAAAGAAAAGTTGAAGTATTATCATGATGTCAAACTTTTGAAGAGAAATTTTTAACTGGGTGATTCGGTGTTGCTATTTAACTTAAGGTTGAAGCTCTTTCTGGGCAAATTGAAATTCAAGTGGTCCGGTCCTTTTACTTTGATGAGTGTTTCACCTAATGGTTCGATGGAATTGAAGTCCGAAGATGGGACTCGTACTTTCAGAGTGAATGGCTATCGGGTAAAGCACTACCATTGGATGGTTGATGGAGACAAGATTGTCGATGCTCACCGGTTGAAACATGGCACTGGACCTAAAATGGTATCACATCGTGCTGCGATGTTAAATTGTGCGCTTTTTGGGAGGCAACCCTTGTTCATTTTCGCATTATGTTTTCCGTTTTGTTGGTTTTTGCTTTTGTGTTGTTTTGATGCTTGTTGATGTGTCTAGGATCCTAAGTGTTGAATTCAGAAATTGCCAGGAAAGCAAATGAACGGTGCGTATTCGATGGACCGTCGATCAGTTTGACGAGCCATAGAATGCGCCGTCAAAATGGACCACCTGAAAGATTCATCACTGGAAATAATGGCCTTTCGACGACAGGTTTGACTCTTCGTCGAATTGAATGACGGTCAATTCGACGGGCATTTTTCTCCCTTGAATTTATATAACCCGACGCGTCCCTTTCTCTTCCCACATCTTCTTTTTCAAATCCTCCCTCCTCTTCCACCTTTCCCTCTCTTAAATTCACCCGTTAACCACCATTCCTATCATTAACCATTATTCTTTTCCTAGTTTGCTCTCATTCTGTAGTATTGTAACCCCAGTAGTAGCTCCTTGTGAGTTCATCATTCCTTAAGTGCTAAAATCAAGTCTTCTTTCAACTTTAAGATATGCCTCCAAAGAATGCAGTCAAGCGGGGTGGTGGTCCTAAAAAAGGCCGAGGTCGGGGACAATCGACCCTTACTCTTATAGATAAACCCTCAAACTCTGAACATCAAGAGGTGATACCAACGACTAGAACGAGAGTACGGATCACCATTCCTCCCGCAGCATCACCTGCCCCAAACTCCTCAAGTCTGAAGAGGGGGAGTCATCCTCCATATCCGCGAGTGCTAGCGAGGCAGCAACAGAGCAACAAGCCGCTCATGAACGGAATTCAGATGAGGAACAAGAGCGGCTGCGGCTGCAGAAGAGGAAGATAGCTGCAATCCGATTCCCTTATGATGGGTGCAGAATGTACTACATAAAGGGGGCGACTACAGTCACCGGGGGTAATAAAAGAAGGAATATTCAAGAATAGGAAAAAATCAGTATGAGCGGATTAGAGAGTTACCCTCGGATTACTGATCTCATCCAGCACTATCATCTTAAGGCATTCACACAGCCTCTAGGGGATTATTGCCCGACCATGGTTCGGGAATTCTATGCTACCTATAGAGTCTTTGCTAGAGTAGCGACACAAGAACAAAAGAGGTGTACACGTTAATATCTCAACCCGCACAATCAACAGGTTTTATTTTAGGGATGAATTCATTGAGAAAACCACAGTGGAATATGATGATAAGTTTGAAAGAAGAGCTGAGCAATATGTGAGAGAATGGTTTGCGACAATGATAGCTCGAAGTCCGGCGGACAAGGCCCCATGGGTGAATAACTTGACTGCCAAGATACATAAGGCTGATATCAGCTTGGAAGATAAATTCTGGTAGAATTTCATCATCTATCGCATTCTGCGTACGGGAGCGGATAACATAGTCACACCGGATAGAGCAGTAGTTATGGCTACCATGCTATTTAAGTACCCGATGAACTTGGGTGAGTTGATCAGTAGAGCCATTCGGGCACGCGTACCACAGGAGGCGACAGCTTTGATATTCCCGTGCCTTATCACACAGTTGTGCAGGATGGCCCAGGTGAGACACATTGATACATTCGCAGCCACTCTCCCAGCAACAAAGGTGTGTGACATCACACGGAGTAGGGATGAGACACTCCGTACATCTCAGGCCACCAGTACTTCACTGCTATATTTCTCGGATGAGCAGACTGAGAACGTTATAGATTCAGTGCCATAGGGCACAGTTGATCTGGGCACTGAGGGCCTTTCCACACCATCTGTAGCTGATGCTACCACTTTTTCAAAGGCCTCACCTCGGCCTGCTGTCCTATCTTCAGCTCCTATTCCTTTTTCCATAAAGCATCAGCCTCCGAGGATATCTTTGTCCTCAACAGGGCGAACTTCAGAGAGTTGCCATCAAGGCAGAGCGAGCTGATCAGTAGGTGACCCGGATATTATAGAAGTTGGGTAGGTTTATTCGCAAAGAGATTGCACCAGAGTTGGAGCCTCTTCAGGAGGCTATGGAGAGGTATCACGCTAGGGTGAATGCGTGACTTGACAGTTTAGAGATGCGGATACTCACTATTGAGAAGAAAAGTGAGAGTGGTACTTCTGGGGATGGGAAGACCGAGCTTGCACAGCTCAGAATTGAGGTCAAGGCCCTTCGTGCACGAGAGCAGGTTATTGTGGATGACCCGACACCACTTGTGCCAGTCGCCAGTATTTCAGATTTGATCAAAGTAGTTGACTTGGTGACTGAGGAAGAGACTAGGGAAAGTCTCAAGATAAAGAGGACTGAGACATTAGCTGATGATGATGGTGAGGAGGATGATAATGAGGATGAGGACCCCGAGTTTCAGGAGAGTATTCATCGATCGTGCCTAAAAACGAGGTTCACTGGGAATCTTCCAGCACCAGTGTTATCCCAGCACCAGTCGGGCCGATTACGATAGCTCCTCAGGACCTGCAGCCACAGGGCCAGTCAACCCCACCTCCTGGGTCCACTAAGCCAGCAATAGAGAGAGTTTCCATCTGCACTGATACGGAGGAGATACCTCAGCAGTAGTAGCGAGATTAGAGCATCTCAAGTCAGCCCCTCCACCATGGGGTGATGGTATGATTTTGATGCATTGGGGACAGTGCATCCTCTTTTTGCTGGGGGTGGGGTAACCTGATGTATCTTGTAGTGTATATATGTGTTAAATCTTGCTTAGAGTAATTGTGACTATAGTGGTTGTTGCATTTTGAACTTATGGCATGAATTTTGAGAACAAATTGGAACGAAAAGGATGTTTTTGAAATTGGAAATGAATTGATTTGAAATTGACCCCTCCGAAATTTTATGGCCTATCATAAGTTGTAATGAATTGACATGTATGGTTCTTTTGTGACATCATAGATATTAGAGTGTTTATGGGTTGAGTGTTCAAATGCTTATGCCATGGTGCGCGTGAGAACTTCCTGTGTTCATTATTGGCATTTGTGGATCTAGAACTTGCCTGGGAAGTTGTGCTATATTTCTTAGGATAGTTGGTTGTGAAGTGATCATAGAATTTCCTTGTAAATAGTCACTTTAGCCTTAAAAAACTCAAAACCATCATTAGTTCCCCCTTTTGAGCCTCTGACCATTTTTCTTGATTAGCCGTAACAAATCTTTGCCCCTCTTCATGAATTAATTCCATCTTTGCACCCGTTCCCTCCTTGACTCTACAAGAGAAAAGAGGCAAATCGCCTAAGTTGGGGGTGGCATATGTGTGAAGTAGATGCTAAGAGCCTAAATCTGGGGGTGTATGAGTTAAATAGTCGAGAACTAGGTGTGAATTTTTTTTTTTTTTTAATAATTATCTCATAGAAAGATTGTAAATTCTAGTAGGAATCAAATCACATCATAGTCAGAAGTTGAAGGATTAATCATGAATAGAATGGGTGTGCAAAAAGTGAGAATGTGTAGTGTCGAGGAGGATGAGTCACTGACTCCTAAATAAGTATCCTACCCGTCCCCGAGCCTACATTACAACCCAAGAACAAGTCCTATAGTGATCAGAACTGAACCATTTGAAAGTGTTAGACATTGAAATTAAGGGCAAGCATATGGTATCTGCACTTGTATATCATGAACTTCTTTGTGAGTGTGAGTGCTTTCTATTCTCATTTATCCTTATCCCGGTTCTTATCTTAAAATTGTGAGTGGGACATTCTCTGATCTAAATGAGGGCATAATGGTGAATACTTGCACGTATAAATGCTTCTGATAATGTGATGTCATTGATTGAAGCGTCATAGTCAATTCTAATAAGTTATGATGAAAGAACTTTGTTTTGAAATGAGGAAAGAGGGAGTTGATGTGAAAACGCACATGCCGGTAGTGATGAACAAACACCATTGTAGTTACTTTTACTCTATTTTTAGTTTAGTTGTAGTTTTTATTTTGCAGCTGGTTTTTCTGACTTGCTTGAGGACAAGCAAAGATCCTAAGTTGGGGGTGTTGATGTGCCATGGATTTTTGGCACATTCGACGGCTTTTTACTATGGATTTTGGGTGTTCTCGAGTAAGTCTAGTTCAGTTTAATGTGTTTTGTTGTGTTTTAGGAAGGGGATGGCCCAAAAGCAAAAACAAAGAAAAAAGGAAAAATTGCCCAGAAATGAAGATTCGACATTTTCCAGTGATGGCCTAAGTTGAAGAGGACAAAGGAGGGAGCCATCGACGAAGCGTCGACTGGATCGACGTGTCATCGTTTGTCTCGTCAAATAGACTTATCCACCAGAAGAGAGAAAGACGGAAGAATCGACGGAGCGTCGAACTGGTCGACGGCACTATCGAATGGACCATCAAACTGAAGAACTAAAAGACGAAGGAATCGAAGGCCGTCGAATCGATCGACCGTCCGTCAGTCTCGCCACCAGGCGCTTTTGCAATCGATTACATGCTGGAGTCTATTTAAAGAACACTTTAGGTTTTTGTACATAGATTTTTCTCCAACATTTAACACTTTTTCCATTGGTGGATGAGCATTGAATACACCACTTTTAGAGCTTAGTGAAGACAAAAAGATTCCATTCCCACCATCTTTATTACACTTTGTAAGCTTTATGTCTCCATTATTGCTTATTACTTTTGTAACATGTATGAGTAGTTTCTTTAATTAAAGTTGTGGACCCAAATGATGGGTGTTATGTAATAGGTGTCTAACATTGTATATATATAATGGGTTGCGATGTGTTTTATTATATCCCATATTCATTGTTAGTTAGTGGTTGTAAACACTTATTTATGCACAAACCCTAGTTTTGTTTGGAAAGATGAACTAGGGTTTGAGTTGAAATAATATAACAAGGACTCGGGGCGCTAACCCTCGTTTAATGAACTCACTTAGGGATAAGATGAGTTCTACTTGGCATATTTAATCGGTTGTACTTGCAACTTTTCTATATTTGGGAAAATCAAGAAAAGAAATACTTTATAACTATTGGAAAATATTAAGAAGTGCATTAGAGATTAAGGGATACAAAATCACCACCTATTAGAAATATATCATATTGATACCCCTACCATAACATCTAATCACAGCGGGGACACAACTTTGTTTCTTTTAATCCAAACAATTTCCAAATACTTCAAAATAGCGAATACAAACCAAAACTCTTTTTCTACACTAGTCGGAATAGAACTAAAGTCTTTAGAGATTAGTAACACATATAATTAGTACTTATTTCACAGCTTATTCCCTGTGGGATTCGACCCCAACCTAGTTGGGTTATTATATTTGACGCCGACCGCCTTACACCATAATTTAGGTGTAATTTGGGCGTATCAATGTCAATGACGGATCAAACAGACAGGTCCCCTGAATCCTGAAGTACAAATATCCAACTGGAAGCACAAAAGTTCTCATACACTCGACAATATGATTACTCCCTTAGATTTTGGAATTCAAACTAGGTCTAGGGTAAGAAATATGTGTGCCTTCATAACCTTTCTATCTCAAATTGAACCTAAGAATATCAAGGAGGCCTTAAAAGATGCTGATTGGTTAGCTGCTATGCAAGAAGAGCTCCATCAATTTGAGAGAAACAAGGTATGGCACCTTGTCCCCAGGCCTTCAGATAGAACAGTGATTGGGACTAGGTAGGTGATTCTCATAAGGTTGATGAATTTGGAAACACTACAAGGAACAAGGCAAGACTGGCGGTTCAAGGCTACAATCAAGAAGAAGGCATTGGTTATGATGAGACCTTTTCTCCTGTGGCAAGAATGGAAGCAATCAGGATTCTTATTGCTTTTGCATCCCATATAAAATTCAAATTGTTTCAAATGGATATGAAAAGTGCCTTCCTTAATGGGTACTTGAAGGAGGAAGTTTTTGTCAAGCAACCTCCTAGTTTTGAAAGTCATGAGCATCCCTAGCATGTGTTCACGCTTGACAAGGCTTTATATGGTTTAAAGCAAGCTCCTAGAGCATGGTATGAGAGATTTTCAAAATTCCTTCTAGATAATGGCTTTACAAGAGGAAAAATTGACAACGCCTTATTTCTAAAGAAAAGAGGAAGAAATTTGTTGATTGTGCAAGTTTATGTAGATGATATCATTTTTGGTGCCACAAATGATTCCCTTTGTGAAGATTTTGCCAAGCTCATGGGGAGTGAATTTGAGATGAGCATGATGGATCAGCTGAACTTCTTCTTGGGCCTGCAAGTAAAGAAAACTTCAAAAGGCACCCTGATCAGTTAACAAAAGTACATCAAGGAGTTGCTTAAAAGATTTGAGATGGAGAATGCTAAGACCATTGATACACCTATAGCCACTGCTACTCGGTTAGATAGGAATGAACTGGTTCTCATGTGAATGAAACCATATATAGAGATATCATTGGGTCATTGTTGTACTTAACTGCTAGCAGACCTGAAACTGGCCCCCACTAAAAAAGTCGCCTCGGAGGAAAGCGGTCCAACTCTGTCCATTTCAAAATTCCTCTAAAACTCTGAAAAGGTTGATGAGAAAGATAATGGAGTTGAGGTTTCTAGCCAAACTATGGGTACTGAAGATATTGTGTAGAGGATCCAAGCCGAATTGTAGAAAAATCAAGTCCCGTCGGCATGCATGAGTCTGCTGGTGATGATAGTGCAAAGGAACATGAAAATTTTGTTGAAAAAGGAGAATCGAAGGAAAGACCTCAAAAATCAGGTAATTTCAACCCTCTGGATAGTGATAAAAGAGTAGAGGACTCTACTATAGAAGTTGATGGAAACCTAGGTGAAAAGATTTTGGTTTGTCTAATATTTTGGAGAGTGAAATGGATATTATTACTGGGTTTGTTGATGCTTTACATGCTAAGGGAAACAGTGCAAGGAGTCAGAGGGAAAGGACTCAGGGGAAAGAGAGTCAGGGGGAAAGGGTTAATGTACTCGAAACTGGGGAATTAAATGAGAGACCTGGTCCCTCAAGGGAAAATCTGAATGTTGTTAACCATGGAGATGTGTCTACTATTAGTGTACCGTGGCGTGAGCCTCTGAGAAGGAACCTGTTTCCCCCAGTCCTTCTTAAGAGGTTGACTCTGATAATGATATCATTGTAAGTACTATGTTCAAAAGACCTTCTGGTCGTGCAAAACAGAGTGGTGGTTGTCACGACCTAAACTGGAGGGCCATGATGGGCACCTGACCATACTAGTCAAGCACCACCTGACATACATCTGTAACATCAACATAAACATAGGTGGGCCGATAGGGCCATCATATGACTCTCAATAAACTCACAAGGAACATGCATGTATCAATACGATTCGAAAGACTCGTCCGACCGTACATCATCCGACTATCTTTTGGACATCATTTTGTACATAACCGTTCACGTGACCCTCTTCGGAAAACATAACACAACGTGGCGGGACGGGCCCCGCCGCTAAACCCATACATATGTGCATACATATATATGTATACATACATACGTATATATATATATATATATATATATATATATATATATATATATATATATATATATATATATATACATACATACATACATACGACCATGCTGACTCCTGGCTTCTTCGAAACAAATGGAGTGCATCAACCTTATCCTCTGAGCTGAGATCCTAATAGATGGATCACCAAGCTATATCTCAAAACCTGCGGGCATGAAACGCAGCCTCCCAAGCAATAGGAGAGTCAGTACGAATAATGTACCGAGTATGTAAGGCATGAAAACAACATATACGTAAGAATCATGAAAAGCATCTGATATATATGAGTTAATCTGTATATCTGAATGACTGTATATCTAGAAATGTCTAGCATAACTGGAAGTGCCTCTGAGGGCGTATGACATGCATGCTTTCTTTCAAAAATCATATACATAGGCCATAGTATAACTGTTAGTGCTGTGAAATGTACAACCCGATCCATAATGTTAGTCTTTGCGAAACGTGCAGTCCGATCCACGTATCATATCGCCCCTCTGTGGGCATCATCATCATCATCATTATGTATCAACTGATCAGGTGGTAATGCGTAAGTAATGCCTATACCTTTCCCCATACCCTTTATACATATAATATACCCGTATATAACGCCTTCTAGTCATAGGTCAATGTGCATATGTATAAATGAATGCAATGCATAAGTGAGTTGAATAAATAGAACTCTCGGAGTGACATAAAGTCATACTACTTTCGATAAACATCTTTGAGCTAATATCATCAGTATACGTAATCTCAAGACCCATGGACAGAAGGAATAATCATAAAAAGGGGTACAGGAACATCAAAGACTAGAGTACTCCTCATAATTCTAAGAGTGGAGTAATATAGAGGTTCGTTCATTTGTTCATATCATAAGGATCATGCCAAAATGAAAGAAAGGATAGCCTTAACATACCTGATAATCTACTTCTCAATCCCACAACTAAGCTTAACATAATCCTCAACAAGTGAAATCTACAACAAGTGTCGCAACTATTAATGCTAATCTTATAACCTACGGAAAATCGGACAGCACTTCTCCTATTTATACTAAATCCCAAAGACCACTAAGGGTCATCAAACAGCCCAACAACAATAGCAACAATAACAACGATTCAATATAAGCTTCTCCGATTACTTTAACAACCATTTTGAGCGGCAAACTCGTTTTATAAATAACGAAACATAATTTGCATTCAATTTTGGTTCCATAAATTAGTATACAACCTTCATAAATTCATACTTATGCTTACCATATCATTTTCAGCCCAAAGCATCATAAAAACAACCTTCAAAAACAGTCCACACACCTAGCACCTTAACCTTTATCGTCAATCTCTTGTTTTCCATGTTTTCTTTTTCAATCAACTTAATTAACACATACATAAGCTGAATAACAACATCCATAAAATAATCCAATTATTTCTCATAATTTCTAGCCACAACAAACTATATATATATACTCAAAACAGTCCAGTAAAATACTGGCCAAGATTTAGGCTATTTCAATGTTATCTTGTGGTGTTTTGCTTCAAACGACTTCACCCACAAGGAATTAATCTTAAGCACAACCAATAACATGTTATACATACCTTAAGAAGTAGCTATGACTCAGAATCCAACCGTGATTTAGCTCACAACAACCCTTAATAGAATAACAACATCATAGACTTGTTGTTCTTTGGGGTTTCCAACACTTTGATGAATGATTGGATTGTTTTCCCTTTGATTTGGCTTAGGAACCTTTGAGATATGTTAGGAAAGGGTTTGGAGAGGTTTTGGTCGAAGTTTGTTGAAGAAATACTGAAACATGAAGTCTACAACACGTTTTAAAGAAGCAAAGGTCGGCCATCGCCTCAAGTGGGCCCTAAACTGGCTGCCTGCGCAGTCTCGCAAAAACACGAATGTATCTCTACTCTGAGGCCATATTGATAAACAGTTTAATGCATTGGAAACTAGTCTCGTAGACCTTCAATTTTATAGGTGGAACAGCCCGTAACTCCAAGTATATCGAGAGAAAATCTCAGTGACATTACCCCAAATTTTAGCAAACTTATGAACGTAACTTGTGACGACTTTTGTCCACTTTTATTTTACAACTCACTGGACTTCAAAACTTAACACTGATGATCAACTAAAATACCTCTTTAAATGACCTTCTTAGCATGTTAAGAACCCCTAGTCTTACCCCAAAAGTACGAGTTATAACATTCTCAAACTTACCGACTTTCGACGGAACTTACTCTTTCTGATTCATTTGACGTCCAACCTTCGAACACTTGCAAAACATGATTATAAACTCATCATATATATATATATATATATATATATATATATATATATATATATATATATATATATATATATATATAGGAGGATCATGTATAATCTCTTATGACCTCGATGAAAATTTCTCTTTCTCAATCTACGTCGATTAACTCACGACGAAACTCAACGTATAAAAGTACGGGGTGTAACAGTGGTAATGTGAGAAAACATATTACTTATAGGCTACCCACTACCAGGAAAAGGAACAAGGCTCAGCGCGAGGTTACCCTTAAGGCCAGTAAGGAAAAAAATGTGGGTAAGAAAAGAAGAAAATTAGTGAAGTGTGGTCTTAGAGATGAAGAGGATATGATGACTGTATCTGATAACGAAGAGAAAGTGAAACCACAGCTAGTAGGACAAATTCTAAGAAGAAACAAGAAGAAAAAGGAAAGAAAGTTGTGGCTGATGAACCTGAATTAGAAGTTAACAGGGAGAAGAGTGTGTTTGGCTCCTCTAAGAAAAGGAAACCCAGTGAGAATGAGGAACCTGGCTCCCCCAATAAGAGGCAAAAGACTAAGGAGTTGTAATTGCAGAGGCAAGAAAATCTAAAAAAGAAAAAGTTGTTACTCGGTAAAGTGTTTGACCCTGAAATTGCTGACGAACATGGAATGAACGAGCTTGTGGAGATGGTTGAATTTCAGAGATAGGAACATTTATTTGTTTCTCCTGGTCCTAATGTCTTTGAGAATGAGGTGAAGAAGCTCTGTGTCTCCCTAATGTACACTGATGACTCCAACTTGGTCATGACTGTAAATGAACAGGAATTTGAGATGGACAAAGCAAAGTTGGGTGAAATTCTTGGCGTCCCAATTGATGGATTAAAAACAGTTGAAGGGACGACATCATAAGCTTTCAAAGATATGATTTGTCAAAAGGGGAGTGTCTGCGACTAGTGAGGCTTTTTAAGCAACAACTTCAGCGTGAGTATTAACTCCTTTTTGATCTTGTCAACAAAGCGCTGCTTCTAAGGTTTGAAAGGAGATTTATGGCCTCGGCTGCAGACCTAGTCCTTCCCGAAGCCCAAGTAACTTTTCAATCTGTTAGTCTTCCTACTCTCATGATTGAGCATATGATCAAAATAGTTAATGTAAGAGAGGGCAAGCATGGTCTCCCATATGGCTTTTTCTTGACTAAGATTTTTGAGTACTTCTATGTTAGGACTGGTAAGGCTACTATGGGGACTAGAAAGCAAATGTTCACCGTGGGGACTTTAGAGGAATGTGCGTGTTTGGAAAAGAAGGGAGGTATTGGAAGCAATTCAACCAATTCTAGCCTGATTGAGGCTCAGGAGCAGGCCACTGTAGAAATTGAAAGGCTCCAAGCTGAGAATGCCATCCTGAAAGCATAGCTGGCTACAAAGGCACAAGAACCTGGTCCCAGTAATGAAATAGCAACCGCAAATGTTGCATTATGGGCTGAAAATGCTAAGATGAGACAAAAGCTTGATGTGCTCCCTGATCAAATGATCCAGGATTAGAAGGCTACCAGTAAGAGATGTGATAAACTCCTCAAGGCTTTTGCTTATTAGTTCCTTCCCAAATTCTCCTTAATCTCCATGTCCTTTTAGCCGATTCCTCCCCTGTTAAACCCCTATTTTGTTTACTTCTATCCCTTTGATGATAGTGGTACTTTTGACATTTTAATTATCATTTCTTGTGTTGTTTTGACTGCTAATTTTTGGCTATGCTTAATGGTTACTATTTCATGGGCATTTACTCTGGATTATGCAATGCTTTCTATCTGTTGATTCTTGTTTTTGCACATGTTGTGTTGCCCCAGTGGCCCTGAGTTAATGTCAATGAACTTCTTAAGCTTGTGCAGCTTTTAAAACTCTTTTTAATAATGCCAAAATGGGGAAGTTTTCTAGGGGGAATTTGATTGATATGCTGATATATTGATACTGAAAGTTCAAAGGGTAAAAGCAATGGATGTTAACATGTTATTTCAGGCTGATCTGCATGGGGAACCTGGTTCTCAGGGGGAATTTCATTTATGGGTTTGTCATCTTCAAAAAGGGGGAAATTGATAAGTTATGCCATTTTGTGTTTTGATGATTTGACAAGCACTTGAGGGACTAGGTTCTCAATCAGGTCCCTTGAGTGTCGTACAATCAATGCACTATAGTCAGAAGTCATGGTAAGATTACTTTGTTTCGACCTGAGAACCACAAAGACAATCGCAGTTTTGCTAAAGGTCAAACTTGCTAAAGGACAATATCAAAAGATGAAGTGTCTCTATCCATGGTCACATGTTTCTCACATGCTCGCCAATATATATACAACATGTTACAAGGTTTAACCTAACACTTGCAAATCAGAAAATTATATTCTTTCAAGTATAGCCGCCACTGCTCTCTAGGTGCTCTCAAGAACAAAAGCTTCATCAAACTCAAGGACCAAATCCTAACAACTGAAGATGTCTTAAGTCCTAGGTTTAACCTATACTACTTTCAAGAATTGTCATTGTAGGAAGTTTCTCAATTTTTGTTATTTTGTTGTCTTGGCTAGAGTTAGTCAAATGCAGTAGTTTTCTTTGCTAGAGTTAATCAAGGATAATTGGTTACTTGGCTAGAGTTATTCAAGGGTTGTAGCTTACAATAGAGTTATTGTAAGGGGTGAGGGATTAAGAGTGTTAATTCCTAGGTTGCAAAGATTGTAATTTGAAAGTTGCTCGTTTAGTGAAGTTGAAATCCTACTCCGGTGGGTCGTGATTTTTAATCCCTTGAGCAAGGAGTTTTTCATGTAAATATCTTGTCTCATTTACTTTCTGTTGTGTACTCGAGGAGACAGTAGTTCTCTATATTGTTTGGTGGACTCTTAGTTTCTATCACATATATAAAATTCTTTGCTTTGTCTGCCTCTCGAAATTTTGAACTTTGTAGTTTTGATCGAAGGTGATGAATTTTACAGTTTTATCCCACTAGAAAATGGTGTCATCGAAGCTGATGGTTTCATCTGCCTCTCAAAATTCTGATTGAATGAAATTGTTAGTGGCATCACCATTTCTGCCGTATGTCGCAAATTTACAGAATCAACAATATTTGAACAAAAAAGAAGTTTTTCTCATTTTCTAATGCAATTGGTTTTGGAATTTTTTGCACGTCTAGCAAAAACAAATCAAGAATTACTAGAAATCAACGTGAGCAAGAAATAAAAGCGTTGGCCAGACATTTTAGGACTGAGAGATGCCATTTCTCTTGAATGAATGGACTTTGGTTCTTCGGGATAGTGAGCTAACCAAGTAGTTAGGGCTCGTTTGGTATGATGGATAAGCAAAAATAGTCCTGGGATAAAAATTTAGTGCCGCCTTATCCAACATTTGGTTGGGATAAAAACTCGGTATAACTAATCCTGAGATTAGTTATCCCGGGATTATAGTGTTTTTTTTATCCCACATTGAAGGTGGAATAACAATCTCGGGATAATTAATCCCGGGATTAGTTATCACGGGATAACTTATTTTCTAACCAAACGAGCCCCTATAGTTATGACCCCGATATTGCGAGTTCGAAGCTGATATATTTAAGAAAGTTACTACTGATCTTGTTGATTATTCTTCATCGTCCCTTGTATATTAAATGTAAAAGAGTACATGTTTATCACTATTACAATTCTTTTACGTGTTTTATCATAAACTTTGAAGGTGACCACAAAGATGACAAAATAATCTTCCAATTGTTCTGTATCAGACGTCTTTCGTGGAGTCGATTTTCCTTTGTAATATGTGATATCTGTTGATCATTCGTGTGAACTGAAAAAACATTATAAGAAACAGAACTGACTTTGGAAGCCCCCTCACAGTTTAGACCAACCAAACTGTTCAACCTAGCTTATGAATGGGGATAAGGGCTGGTGGCTTCATAAAATTCTGCCCTTATAATTTTTCTTAGAACTTTGCCTCGCTTTCCCTCAAACATTTATGTAATCCTGTTCTTAAATTATTTTGGCCCAGCTATATTCTTGATTGTTGATCACAGGGTTGATCTGATGTTGATTTAAGATGGCAGATATCAATGGATTACAATAATTAGCTGGCTGATTGTCCTAATGAAGTTGGAATATAGAACTAGAAGTGTAAGATTAAGCTAGGCTGGGCTGTAGTTCACGTATTTGGCAAACCCAAGCGTTAAACAGCTCCGTTTAGTGGCTTGCAGGCAGTGGTCGACTTGTTATTGGTAAGTGCGATTCTGTGAGTTGACAACAATACACCATGGCATGTGTGAGTCAAGATTTTACTAGTGACCCAGAGGAGCAATTTGAATTACTGCAGACTGGTTTCCTCCCATATATCCCTGCTGATGCCTATTTCCTACGATTGAAGAAAATAGAGAAAACTGCTAATACCACCGATGTCGTAAACGAATGCCCTACCTGATCCATTTCAAATCCAACCGGAGGCTAAGGTAATTAATCTTAGGCAAGCTAGTAGCACACAGTCTCCTGTTAAAAGTTACATCTAGAAGCTTCTGTAATCAAACATGGCTAGGACACAATGTATGCGTTGTCTAAGACATAATAATCAAACCAGGCCAAACTGGTTCAATCCACTATAAATCTGATAGTATTTTTAGTCTAATGTGAACAAACAACAATACTTGTGTAAGAATTGCTACTAGGAGAGCTTGGCTATTATACACTTACGATACAAATAATCTCACGATATAAATAATTTCATTCTGCATTCAGCAGGGATGGTAGTTTACGAAATATAGTAAATTACCTGTTACAACCAATTAAATGATGCCGACATATAACAATTATTTACAATTGGTGTATGTAAGTTAAATATCCTCTAGAAATAATCAAGCGATCTCCAGGAATGTGGGTTATTGGTTTACTGTGCAGTGCTACTTCCAAAAATATTATCCAAAAGCACATCCCACATGCCAGAAAGTTTAGTTGCTTGCTCATCAAACTTCCGCTTGATATCAAGAATTGGACTGGAATCCTCTGTAAGATAAAGAAATAAAAGTTATCATTTTGAAGGAAGCAACACTTTTATATAAAATTTTAGAGATTGCTCGGAAACTTACTAGTTTTTTGGATGAGGCTTTTGTTGATGAGGACCTTAAGGATATCATTTCCCAAGTTCTCTTGTTCTTCTTTAATTCTTCTGGCAGATACCTCAGTAGAAGTGCTGCAATCATGTAACTCAATTGACTCCAAAGGACAAATTTCCCCAAGATCTTCTGGAATTTTTTCCAGGTAGATGCAATTCTTCAGAACTAGGCGTTGTAGATGAGGAAAATTATCACTGCTAGCATCCCAATGCTTTAAATTTGTCCAACTAATTAGAAAGAACTTAAGCCTTTTGAACTTTTCTTCATCAGTTAATCTCCATACTTCACCGTGGCATGCATTACTCTTAAGTTTGAGCTCTTCAAGATTTGGCAACATAACAAGACTTGATATGTCTTCCCAAGGAAAATGACTCCCGCTTAAGTTTAATCTCTTAAGTGATGTCGGGAAAACAATCCTCTTGATCGAGTTCGACTGATAATGTTTAGAGTGTGGATTATAGAAGCATTTTAGGGCTTCAAGATTACCCAAAGTGGACATATCAATGACGCATTCGCGCATATGCTTTCTGCTGCTTTCTGATGGAGTTTCGCGAATGCTCAATCTTCTTAGATTTGGAATGCCGCTAAAGACTTCACTTGTACAACTGGAGAAACAGAGAGTAGAAAATTCCTCTAGATTTGACATCCCCAAGGCATGATCCATCCTTCTTGTAAGAATTCCCGTGATACTTTTAGGACTGGACAAATAACTGCTCTTCTCCAGATGGATATGCCTTAAGTTAGTAACTGCCCATATCTTACCTGGTAAAATTGCAGCTCTGTCGTGCATTCTTATTTGCCTATAAATTAAAGTTTGCAAATTTTGAAGCTCTGAGATTGATGCAGGAAGATTGCCCTCGGATGCAACTGCAAGGTATCTCAAATGAATTAACTTTGGCATCTCAATTGGGAATGAAGAGAACTTATGATGGAAGATGTCCAATACTCGGAGAAGCTTGAAGCGGGAAAGAAGGTCAAATTTTGGAGAAAGTGATGGAGGAACTATAAATTCACCAAAAAAATAGAAAGATCTGGCAAGAACGGGCGATAGCTTAAAGCAATCATTTGAGTAAGTTTTGGTATGGAAACTGAAGCGACGAACATCATGCTTTCTTGTTTCAAGAGTAGGGATTTGGGGATCAGTTCTCATAACGTGCATGAACTTTGTCATTTCAGCTTCTCTCAAACAGAAGTCACGCAGTAGGTCATGCATTCCACAGGCTTTTATCTCACCATTCCATCTTCTCCTTCTAACCATTATCAAGTTTCTAGTGATGAGATCCTCCAAATAATCTTTTGCTACTTCCTCCAAGCTTTTACGCCTTTCAGTCCTTATAAAACCCTCGGCGATCCATAACTGGATCAATCTACAAGCATCAACTTCAAAATCCTTAGGGAAAGCACCCATAGAAAGGAAGCAAGGTTTGAGCTGATTAGGCAAGTTATTGTAACTTAAACCGAGCACTCCTAAGCATTTATCTGGATCGCTAGCTACTATTGCACTTATAGTTTTGGAAACATCCTCCCAACTTTCTAACGTCCTAGCTATGTTAGAGAGATGTCCAGCGATCACTAAAATAGTTAAGGGTAGTCCTTGGCATTTCTCTGCTATTTGCTTCCCAATGTCCTCCAACTTAGGAACGTCAAGATGTTCTGCTCCAAACACCTTATCATGAAGTAACTTCCAACTTTCATCTAATGTCAAGAGGTTCATTTCGTGTGGAGGGCTATCAGGATTTGCATATATAGCCACTTCTTTTTGCCTAGTTGTTAATAGGATTCGACTTCCATTATCGTCATCAGGAAATATTCTTGTCATAGTATCCCAAGTATCCATACTCCAAATATCATCAACAACAAGAAGGTATCTTCGACACTTTAATTTTCTTTGCAGTAGGACAGCTAACTGATCATCATCACTTCTGTCATAGATGTTATCTATCGACTTAATTAACTGATCCTGATCACTCTTGTGGCAGGTCATGGAAATGCAATGTAAACAAGCTAATAACACATCTCTTATATGAAATTCATGTGATATTGTAACCCAGGCTCGAATGTCAAAACGATACCTGATTGCAAGATGATCATAAGCTTGTCTAGCGAGTGTTGTTTTGCCAATCCCACCCATGCCTGATATTGTGACAATTTCTAGAGCAGAGGGAGATCCAATCAATCTCTCAATTATTTTTGTCAAGTCATCATCAAGACCAACTATGGCATCTCCCAAATTTGGCATGGCATTACTTCTTGATGAAGAACCAATCAAGGAATTCCTGGTTTGAGTTTCATTAGCAGGCTCATTTTTGCTAAAATCAGAAACAATCTGCACCACTTCTATCTTTGTTGCCTCGATCTTTTCCACTGATGGTAGCAAGTTTTTTAGTAAAACTTCGCGTGCTACTCCAATTATCCAGGATAAGCCTTTGATTTGACAAATCTTTAATTCAACAACATCTTCTACTTCATTAGCAGCAGCCCTTATCTTTCCTTCCAAATATTTCATCATTGCAGGGTCAACCTTGATTTTGCTAGTTTCTTCAAGAGTTTTTTGAAAATATTCAGCAGTATCACGAAGAGATTCGATTATTTGAGCAGTTTGACCTTGTATTAGTAGTGGATTCCTCTGCTGAAGTTGCTCAATAGTTTGAAGTAGAGAAATTACAGCAGTATAAGCCATCAACTTAAGATCAGATTATATAGAAACAATGGCAGGTTTTGGGAGATGATAAAGCTCAATCCAGTAAGGAGAAAGAATTGGAATATTTTTGACTAATATGGAGAGAAAGGAACAATGAACTTTTGAGAAAGTGAAGACTAAAGTATACTTGTAGTATAACACCCTTGCATTTCCAACACTGGCTTTGGTGTATTTCAATAAACTATGTGACTATTGGTCAATTAAAAAAGTCAAGGATGAGATTATTCAATGTGCAAATGTAGACCGAGTGTGAGTTTGTTGCAGAATGGCAATGAATCAGGTCAGTCTTCTATTTTTTTTTTTTTTCTTTTTCTATCCTTTTCTTCTTCTTGTTCCATCTCAGATCAGTCAAAGTTAGGAGGGCAAATAGAAAAAGTAATACTATTCTATTCTGTCCACCTTGATTTAATGTGATATTTTACTTTTTGGTGGTAAATAACTTTACAACAACAACATAACTGGTGTAATCCCACAAGTGGGGTCTGGAGAGGGTAGAGTGTACGCAGACCTTATCCCTATCTTGGAAGGTAGAATCTTTGTTTCCGGAAGAACTTCGGCTTAAGAAAAAAATGACAAAAGGTCAGATAAGGATTGACGAGGTTGGTAAATAACGTTATCAAGAGAAAAACAAAACTTAGTGATGGTAATTAAATTTGTATAAATGATTTGATGAAAGGCTTGGATATAAGTGTATCAAACTTTATTGGCCGGTGGCCCGAAATTTTGCTGAAGCTCTTTTATCCTTTGATATGAAATTTGGTTTAAGATTTGTCCTAGAACGGCTAAGTTCTCTGACAAACACTCTAGCAATGTACACGTGCACATATTTGTTTAAATTTATTGGCATATTTAGAGCAGGTTGTCCGAGTTCAACTATTTTCACTACTTTCAATTTAAAGTAATGACAATATATAAACATATTATATATCACATTCATCCTGATAACTCTAAATCTTGGATTTGTATCTACAAACAATATTGTGCTAGACTTCATAGTTGACCAATCACATGTTCTTGGGCGATGCAACAGTATAGTAAACCCATTGGTTTAATTGGCACAAAGTTGTTAGGGCTATTATTAAATGTCATTATTCTTTGTATTATATATGGGGTGTTGATTTGTTTAATATGGAAAAGTAGTTAACAAGTGGATCATTGTCTGGAAATCATAAAAATGAAATAAATAATACTCCAGGGTTGACAGGCAGCTTGCATTCCCATTGATGCAAGATAGTTAGGTCTATTAAATATCGTTTCCTTGTATTATATTCCCTCCGACCTAAATAAATAGTCACTTTAGCTTAAAGACTTTATTAAAATAATTGTCGCTTTAGGAATTTAAGATTAAAGTTGACAATTGTTTCCAACTGTCACTATTAAAAAACAGCCCAAAACCAATGGCCAAAACTGACGAACTATGGATCATCGGTTTGGGCCGCGTCGCTTTTTAGAAACTGACGGATTTCCTTTTCGCTTGGTTTCACGCGTTTGGAAATTTAAAAAAAAAAAAAAAATACCGACGTGGTCAATCAGTTTTATTAAATATTTTTTAAACATGTTATATTGATAAATAAATAATTTTAAAAATGTAAAAAATCGATGTAGTCTGTCGGTTTCTTTTAAAAAAATATAATTTAAAAACTAAGTAGTTCATCAATGTGATGAACAAATCGACTGACTGCGTCGGTTTTTTGGGCTTTCAATATGTCCGTTGATTTTTTGAGAAAACCAGCAGCAGAATGCTGCATTTTCTGCAACTAAACCTTCCAATAAAATGCACAACTTATATACAGCTACAACCAACAATAATGCTGCCAAATCAATCCTAAAAGAGCTACAACATCAACAACATCCTAATTATCAATCAGAACCACCAAATACAACACTAAATATTCATTAAAACAGTTTAAAAAGTCTACCAAAGTTCAAACTTTTCACCATTAGTTCTAAAGAGTTTCAATATATGTCCATAAATGAAATCCTAACTAAATCTCATTATCTAGAGTCTGGGCTTCAAATTCAACGTCATCCTCCTCAAAGTCTTCACCTTCTAGGTCGAGAGGAGGAGAACGGGGCACACTATTGGAGTGTGAAGCTTAAGAGAGTTAGTTAGTTGAGATTAGTAGTTAATGATGAGGTAGTTAGTTTGTTAGAATGCATGTGCACATCACGTGCACTGCACCAGAAAATGTATAAAGCCACACCAATTGGCATTGTATTCATTACAATCAATGAAAATATCTTCTCTTCTCTTCTTCCTAATTTTCTTTCAATTGCCATGAAATCCTAGACCTAAAACTATCAACAAAGAAGCTTAGCTTCACCGTTTTAGATTCAATAAATCAAATCTAACATTGTATCAGAGTGGGAAGACTAGACCGCATCAATTTCTAAATAAAATTTGTTTTTCTCTGTTTCAAGATATTGCAATTTTTTACGCAATTTTTTGTTTGATCACAATCGCAATTCTTTTTCAAATTGAAGCTCAGATATGGCAGAATTAACAGTAACAACTCTCGAACATAATCACCCACTATACTTACAACAATCGGATACACCTGGTGTAGCATTAATCGGTATAAAACTCACAGGTGGTTAATGAGGCTTGCATTAATGGTGAAGAACAAATACTGTTTTGTTGATGAAACTTGTTTGAGAAGTTCGTACAAAGGTGAATTGGAAACTCAATGAGAGAGATGTGATGATGTGGTTTTGTCATGGATTAGCAGCATTGTAGCACCAAGATTAGTTACGACTATATTCTATGCTCCAAATGCAAACATGTTTGGGATGATTTCAAGGAACGTTTCAACAAGTCAAATTTGACAAGAATTTATCAGATTTGCACTGAAGTAGCATGCCTAAGGCAAGGTACAGATTCTATCACTGACTATTATACTAAAATGATGAAATTATGGGATGAATTTGATGTGTTGATTCCCTCATCTTCATGTGGATTGTAGAAGCTAAACCTTCTATAGAACATTTACACCAGCAGAGGTTATTAATGTTTCTAATGGGATTAAATGAATCTTTTAATCATGTGAGAAGTGACATCCTTCTTAAATCTGAAGTACCTAGTGTAAATCAAGCTTATTCCACTGTAGTACAAGAGAAGAGTCAAAGACAATTAGGTGTAGTAGATACAAAGAAAGAAGTTCTCACTATGTTAACTGAAGAGGTCAAAATTTCAGAGAAAAAAGGCCAATAGATCCAATTCAAGGACCAGCTTGTGAGGTTTGTGGTTATAAAGGACATTAAACAGTAGATTGCTACAGGTTAGTTGGATATCATGCAGATTTTAGGAGTAAGAAGAAGTCAAATCAAATTGGTAGTCAGACTGGTCCAAGTGGTTATGATCAGAATCAAAACCAAATGCCACAAGGAGGTTATAAGCCAAGAGGTGCACATCAAAGAGAAATAAGTAATTTCAGGCCATATGCTAACAATGCTGTAGCAGCAACAACAGCTGGAGGACAAGGATATTTTCTTAATGAAGAGGAGCAGAATCAGTTGAAACACTTGCGGCACAACACTGATTTGAGTGAATGCAAAGCTAATAAGTGTCTAATGATCCAAATTTACATGATTGGATAGTAGACTGAGGAGCAAAGCACGTATAGCTTTATGTAAGGAGTTGCTTGAGGAGATAAAACATTTGAAAGATTCAAATTCTAGTACAGTCTAATTACCAACAGGCTCAAATCACAAGTACAGGAAATTTAGTTGTGTTAGGTGACATAAAAGTAAAAAATACACTTCATGTACTGGATTTCAAGTTCCTAGAGTTGCCAAACTCACTAGGGAACTACATTGCAGTGTCAGTTTTTCCCTAACTTTTATGTGTTGCAGGACATTTGCACTGGCCAAGTGATTGGGATTGTTAGACAATCTAATGATTTGTACTTGTTGAGAGATGGAATAAGAGCAGTAGTGAATGCCTCAATAAAAGGTTCAAGTCTGTTTGACCTTTGACATCTCAGATTTGGTCACCCTTCATTTATAGTAATGCAACATATATCAACTATCAAGGACAACCTGACGACTTCACCACAATAGTGTTGCCTGATATGTCCCATGGCTAAACAAAGTAGTTTACCAGTTCCTAGTAGTATGAATAAGTCAGATCATCTTTTCCATTTAGTTCCTTTAGATGTCTGGGGTCCATATAGAACTCCACCTATGACAAGAAGCATTACTTTGTTACAATAGTTTGATTCAGCATAAAACTGAGGTTCTGACTGTACTAAAAGATTTTCTGACTATGGTTTGTACTCAGTTTGGTATTAAAGTGAAAAGATTGAGATCTGACTATGGGACTGAATTTACTAATTCTAAATGTAGAAATCTTTTTTTCTTCTCTTTGAATTGTTCACCCAAAGTTCATGTCCTTATACACCTCAGTAAAATGGAACTGTAGAAAGAAAACACAGACATATTTTAGATACTGCTAGAACCTTGAGGTTTCAAGCTTCAATTCCTATAAGATTTTTTTTTCTTTTGGGGGGGGGGGGGGGGGGGGAGGGGAGGGGGGGGGGGGGAGTGGGGAATTGTGTTAGAACAACATTTTATCTAATTAACAAACTTCCTTCTGGAGTGTTGAATGGTAAGTCACCTTTTGAAATGCTATATGGAAAGGAACCTAAGGTTGATTACTTAAGGCTATTTGGTTGCTTGTGTTTTGCATCTGTTTTGCCAAGACAAGACAAGTTTGCACCAAGAGCTAACAAGGCCATCTTCATAGGGTACTCAAAATCTCAGAAAGGCTATGAGTTGTTTGATATACAATAAAAAAAAATCTTTGTTAGCTGGGGTGTCACCTTCATAAAATACATTTTTCCTTTCCAAAGGATTCATGATGATTCAGTGGATATGTTTATTCCACAAGAACCTGTTGTTGCAGATTGTGAGTAGTCATCCACTCAAATTTTGCATACTACACCACCTGAGGATCATGTACCAGATGCACCTGCTGTCGTTATTACTAAGATTGAAGATTGTGCTAATGCCCCTCAATCTTCCTCCACTGATACTACCACAGATGCACCTATCACTAATGAGAATGACACAGTTATTTCTGATCCTGAGTCCACTCCTATGGTTGCAAATAATGCACTAATAATGTTGTCAAAATGCCAAGTAGAGCTTCACAGGCTCTTATATGGAACAAAAACTATGTCATTTCCAAAAAGGCTAATCAGCTTGCTTGTATCCCATTGAAGATCATCTCTCATACAACCATCTGAGTCATTCATACCAGGACTATGTGGCAGTTTTTTCAGTTTCAATTGAGCCAACGTCCTTTAAGAAAGCTTCTAAGTTCCAGCATTGGAATGATGCTATGCAAGCAGAAATGGATGCTTTAAAACTCAATAACACCTGGACAGTGGTAGATTTACCCCTAGAAAAGAAGGCAATTGGCTCCAAATGGGTATATAAAATGAAACACAAGGTTAACGGTGAAGCGGAAAGGTATAAGGAAAGACTTGTTTCTAAGGGTTATAATCAACAAGAAGGACTAGTCTATCATGAACCTTTTTCTCCAGTGGAAAAAATGGTCACCGTGAGAACTGTTACTAGCCTAGCAGTATCTTCTAATTTACCTTTTTATCAGATGGATGTCAATAATGCTTTTTTACAAGGAGATTTGCATGAAGAAGTCTATATGGATTTACCTCAAGCGTTCCAAAGACAGGGGGAGTACAAGGTGTGCAAGTTGCTTAAGTCATTATATGATTTGAAACAGGCTTCAAGGCAATGAAACCTCAAGTTAATTGAAGCCTTGGTTGACACAGGCTACATTTAAAGTCCTTATGATCACTCTTTATTCATAAAGAAGTCCATAAATGATATAGCTATTACACTAATATATGTAGATGATCTGTTACTTACTGGTAGCGGCATAATTTTGATTCAAGAATTGAAGTCCTCACTGCATAGTAAATTCAAAATGAAGGATCTTGGTAACCTCAAATATTTTCTTGGAATTGAGGTGCTGAGATCAAAGACAGGAATTTTACTTAATCAAAGGAAATATACACTTGAATTGATATCAAATTCAGGGCTCAGTGATGCTAACCTAGTGAATACACCTTTGGAGGAAAAGGTCAAGCTTATTACTGTTGATTATAATGAACATGAGGGCATTACAAATGATCCTTCTTATCAACATGTCACTGCTTATCAAAAGATCATTGGAAGATTGCTATATTTGACAATTATCAGACCTGATATCAGCTTTGCGGTTCAGGTGCTAAGTCAATTCATGCAACTTCCTAAGGTGTCACATTGGGAAGTTATACTAAGATTGGTTAGATATATTAAAAAGTGTCCAGGCTAAGGTTTTTTGCTAAGCAGCAATTCTAGCAGAAGTCTACTAGCTTATTGTGAATTAGACTGGGCTGCATGCCGAAACACCAGAAGACCTGTAACATGCTATGTCATTAAATTGGGACAGTCCCTCATCTCTTGGAAATCCAAGAAGAAGCAAACAGTGATAGGAGCTCAGCTGAAGTAGAGTATAGAAGCATAGCTGCTGCCGTTTCACAGATTATTTGGTTATTAGTTCTGTTGAAGGACTTGAATATCACAGTCCCAACATCAGTTACGTTGTATTGTGATAGCAAAACAACCATTCAAATTGTTGCCAATCCCATCTTACGTGAAAGGACCAAGCACATTGACATCGATTGTCATTTTGTAAGGGAAAAATTCAAGGCTGGATGGGTGGAGACTCATTATCTTAGTACTAAGGAGCAACTAGCTGACTTACTTACAAAAGGCTTTGGAGCTTCTCAACATTATCTTTTGTTACACAAGCTTAGTGTTTTTGATATATACACAAACTCCATCTTGAGGGGGAGCATTAGAGTGTGAAGCTTAAGAGAGTTAGTTTGTTGAGATTAGTAGTTAATGATGAGGTATTTAGTTTGCAAATGCACTGTACCAGAAAATGTGTAAAGCCGCACCATAAAATGTGTAAAGCCACACTATTTGGCATTGTATTCATTACAATCAATGAAAATATCTTCTTTTCTCTTCTTCCTAATTTTCTCTCGGCTGCCATGAAATCCCAGGCCTAAAAATGTCAACACAGAAGCTTAGCTTCACTGCTTTAGATTCAATAAATCAAATCTAGCACACACCAAACGGTCCACATGCTATGTGGTTCTGCGGTTGTGCCTGGAGCGCTTTGAGGTTCTTGGCTATGATCCTGCTTTCTGCAACTCGTCATGCTTCGGCATTTGCTAATTTCCAATTAAGTGCTTCGATTTGCTGTACCATACCCGTGATGCGAACACTATCAACTCCCTCAGCTTGGCGAGAGGACCCTTTACCTCACAGTTCTGACTGGATGCGCTGAAAGTTGTTCCTTGGGCTTAGACCCTACGCTTTATCCTTTTGTTTTCCCCCAACTGCTTTACACCACAGTTCTATCTCCAATTCTGGTTGTGGCTGGTTGGCTCGCCATGGTCATCGGTTGGCTGAGTTGTTCATACTGAGTCTGGGTATTTAAAGATGTAAGTTAGTATTTAATGAACATATTATAAACTTATGATAACAATCAACCTAGGGGAAACTCTAAGAATTAAACAAAAACAAAGGAAAACAAAAGATAGATGAAGAATTGGGATTAAGGAATTAGAGATAGATACTTGACTCACTTGGTAATGAATCATATAGGCAAACCTAAGTATATGAAGCCTAGATCCTCCTATTTTGAATTCAACCAAGGAACCAAAGCAATGTGAACCAAATTAGAAGACTCAATTTGAATCCACAAATGAGCGATCTAAATGAATTCAATGGATAAGCAATTCACTTCACAACTTGGAAATCACACTTGAACAATAACCAAACAAACTATATTAAAATTCTCTCAATATGAGTTCACACAATATTCAAGCTAAGTCTTCCAAATGGATGAAAACAACTATTTATCCTAATGCCTATTACATCAAAAGGCCCTAAAGTGGCTCTTTTGTAAAAATACCCACATGGGTCTTCAATTGCATCCAAAGTCTCATAACTTGCAATTATGACCTCCAATTGCCATTCTAACTTCATAACTTGCAAGTATGACCTCCAATTGCAATCTTAGCCCCATAGTTTCACTTTTAGCCATTTTGCGCATCTAGCCACTTTGCAATGCATAGCCACTTTGCAACTCTTCCAATGCCAAGCTATCTTCCAAACATCATTTGCCCTCTTACGTGGGTCCACAAGTGTCTCCAACGTCCTCTTTAATGCCCTTGAGCCATTAGCATCAATCATGCCCTCTAGTATCATATCAACTTATATCATTACTTAAATAAAAATATTTTCACTTACATAAGCTTACATAAGCTTGCTCAGCTCTCGGCTTGACCCATTGTCCGGACCCTACTCGTTCTTTTTTTTTTTTTTTTTTTTTTTTTTAATGTGCATTGCAAGGAAGAGCCCATCTTGAGCGGGCTCATGTCCCGATTGTTTTTTCTGCAGAAAAAGATAAAACTAGTGACTCAATAATTACATATTGATCATAGATAACTTTTAAAAGTATAATATTACATACCAATTTCTTAGCTACGTATCCCTGACTCCTTGCACCTGCAGTGTGCAAAGAGACACCTTTCGGCGACGCAGGGTAACATTTATTATCTAGAATAAAATTGTTGAAGCTCAGGAAGTGAATTCTTTAGCCGCCAAAAGTGTTGTGATCCAGCCGCGTCACGGGTGGTCTTTGTGTCCGGCCATTCATGAATCTGAGAATGATATTTAGCGCGGCGCGAGGCCCTCGGCGCCCTGAAACTTTCCTGTTCTGATTTGGATTTGTTTTCAATAGCCCAAGCATTTTTGTATTCCTAAATACATTCCAACCACGAATTTTTGGAGAACTTTTGACGTGGAGAGAGCTAAGATCCACCATGGAGGCCGGAGTGCATTGGGTTTGACCTTTTCTTCTCCATACTATTTGTTTTGATGTCTCTTTGGATGATTAGTTATTTTTTTCCATGTCTATGCGGAAGTAAATTTCACGTTCTAGGATTGTGGTTCTTTCAAGATCGTTCCCATTTAGAAATTTATTTTGTTTGATTAACTTATTGTTGTTTAGTTGTTTATTCTTTCTTGATCTTAATTATTTGGTTGCTTGATCACCATTTGAATACTAACTATGGCTCATTAATGGAAATTGGAAAAGGGAATTGCGAGTACAATAAGAGTGAATAGAGCTTTGTGAACCTAGGCATCGAGTGGGGTCTCTCCTGATCAAAGAGACCTAATCTTGCAACAATGTGGCTATGTTAAAGGTGATTTACTATAAGTATCTTGGTATTCTATTGTCTACAAAGAAGATTTTAGTTATGCAATGGCAACCTCTGATTGACAAAATTATTGCCAGGATTTTCTCTTGGACAACCAAAAAACTTTTGTATGCTGGCAGACTTCAATGGGTGCAAACTGTCATTTTGGTATCCAATCTTATTGGACACAATTATTTGTGTTACCAGGCAAAGTCTACAAATGCATTGATGCTTACTGTAGAAGTTATGTCAGGCCGGGTGGTAATCTGATCACTAGAAAGGCCCTTGTAGCTTGGGATAGACTGTATAGTTCCAAATCTTGTGGTGGACTTAATCTTATCTACCTAAATTTGTGGAATAGAGCTGCGTTTGCTAAACACTGTTGGGATATTGCTAGCAAAAAGAACAGATTTTGGGTGAAATGGATTCATATGTTCTATATAAAGAACCAACAGTTATTTGACTGTCCAAGTCCAAGTCAGGCTAGCTGGATGATTAGAAAGGTTATGGATGCAAAAGTAGTGCTACAAAATGGTCAACTTCACATCAACCCTCAACATGGTATCATTAGATAGCTTTATGTATATCTCATTGGCAACCAACCTAAGGTCCCCCGGAAATGTGTCATGTTCAATGCAGCTAGGGCTAAAGTAGATTCACTCTATGGCTGCTGATGCATGGAAAATCACTAACTACTGATAGATTAAGGAAACGGGGTATGAATTTGGAGAAAACCCACTCATTATCCTGGAATGAAGATGAATCTAGGGAGCATATGTTTTTGAACTGTGGCTACACTGAAGGATTATGGCATAGAATTTTGCATTCAGAGATCACCAGTACAACATCTTTCATGGGAGGATCAGTTTCAATATAACATTACTGCTTCCAAAGAAAACTCCCAGAAGGCTCAACTGCTTAAGCTAATATACACAGAATTCATCTATTTTGTTTGGACTGAGAGGACAGTTAGAATCTTTGAGAAAATTGAGAGAAGTGTAGATAATATTTCCAAAGAGATTGTGTCTACCAATAATGTGAGAACACCTGCTGGCATTAGCTATCTTCTTAGTCAGTTTATATTTTGATCTTGTAATTAGCCTAGTCGGATGTAGTTATAGGTGCTGCTTCTTTTCAGTTTGAGATAGCTGTTGGTGTTCATTATTTTTTAACGACTTCCTTGGTAATTAATACAAGTTCTCTTAATTATTAAAAAAAAAAAAAAGTAACTCAATCTTTACACCTTTTTAAATAATCTTGACGATTTGCAAAGTAATATATGATTGAAGGACTTTAATTCGGAAGAAAAATAAAATAAAATTTTAGAATAAATTAGAACATTGCAAAGTATTAAAAGAAGGCCCGGTGCACAAAGCATCTCACATTAGCAAGGTGTGAAAGGGAAAAAACACAAGAAAATCTAAGACGGCTCAATAGAGTAGGGTAAAAGTAGGAAGAAACAATAAACAGGGTATGATAGGGTGGATTTTATTAGGGTGTTAAGGTTAGTCTTGCAATTCCATGCCCCTCCATTTTCAATTCCATGCCCCTCCATTTTTTATCTCTTAATTTTTGCGTGTTTGGTTTTTCATATCTTGAAACACCTTAGTGATAGTCCTGTCTCCGCCACCGAAAGAACCTTTTCAAATAATTTAGGTATTCATAAATTATATGAAATAAACAAAAAAAAAATTAAAACTTGATAAGAATTGAGCAGTTGTACTATGACTCATTGTCTATCCCATTTTTGACAGTATTCTATTTAAGCCCAAGTTTTTTTTTTTTTTTTTTTTTTTTTTTTAAATGCAAATTCACTAGGCGAGGTGTCTAGGACTACTGTTTTTAATTTATATATCAATAACAAAACTCAAAAGGAAAAAGTACAGGCAAGGGGGGCTAGGCTTTACTTTACTGATCCTATTGAGCTCAAGTAACCATTCGGTGGGTTGATAACTCAATTCATTTTGACTCGCATAAATTAAGTTCAAGCCATTCATTTGACACCCCTACTTTAGCGTAAACTCATCTTTGCTATTGGATTTTGCGCATGGTGTTGCCTCAATCGTCTGACTTTTAACATTTGTTATTCATGTTATAAAACGACATACCACCTTACATGAGATAAGAATAATTATTATTGTGTTTAATATGTACAGGTGTTTGCCTACATATATCATACAAACTCTAAATCAATAATTTAAGGATAAAAAGTCTCAAAACATTTGAATATTTGAAGTATTCGTTGACTTTGTATTCCTTAATTCTCCAAATTTTCGACATGTTTACTTAGTCGGTACTTACCCACGATCCTTTATATTCAATAATCTCCTCTTAAATTTAAGAAACTTTTTAGAGCCTATTATATTAATATAATATATTCATATCAGTGCCACCCATCTATTTCAAAGATTCTCTATTTTCTCTCTAGAAATCGAGAAGATACATCAGTTAAGCACCATCTACCAGGTACATCTTTCACTTTTCATTGTTTGATAATCTTAGATGGGAAAGAAGCACCACAAACTTTGGCTAACTGATCAATTAAAGAGACAGATTACGTCAATATCAATCATTTTGTACTTCATAAATTGATTTTATCATTATTTTTGCATGATCTACTTTTGCAATATATATTCAACATATGTTTTAACTATCCAATGCTAAACTTGTAGCACTATCCTCTCCTAACATTGTATTTATGCTATTCTTTTTTTCTTCCATCATTTTGTTTATGCTATTCATCAATGAAAAATTAATATCACACACCTAAAACTGCTTTCTTGTTTAATTAGGTAATCGCAAGACAACTATCTTTTCCCTCTTTATCTACAGATTTAGTGGCTAGGCTTCCTAGCTACTGAAAAAGAAAGGAAGGAAAAGAGATGGCTGAAATTATTCTTACTGCAGTCATCACCAAGGCTGCAGAAGTAGCTGGAAATATACTCTTTGAAGAAGGAAGGCTTATATTGGTTGAAAGAGGATATCAATTGGCTTCAGAGAGAAATGAGACACATTCGATCTTATATAGATGATGCGAAGGCCAAGGCAGTTGATGGCGATTCAAGAGTGAAAAACTTTATAAAAGATATTCAAGAGTTGGCAGGTGATGTAGAGGACCTCTTAGATGACTTCCTTCCAAAACTTCATGAATCCCAAAAGAGCAAAGGCACAATTGGTCGCCTTAAGAAGACGGCTTTATCCCTTTACATGTTTTTTGTGTCCATAAATTTGCTATGGAGATAGAGAAGATAAAGAGAAGGGTTGCTGAGATTGATCGTGTGAGGACCACTTATGGCATCATGGATATACATAGCAATAATCACCACGATTACATTCCAATAGACCGGAGAAGTTTATTCCTTCATGCTGATGAAACAGAGGTTATTGGTTTGGATGACGATTAATATGCCAAAAGCAAAACTACTTAATCAAGATTTTCAATATCGAGTAATTTCGATTGTTGGCATGCCCGGTTTGGGCAAAACAACTCTTACCAAGAAACTTTATAGGCAACTTTGTAATCAATTCGAGTGTTCGGCATTGTTCTATGTTTCACAACAGCCAAGAGTGGGAGAAATCTTATTTGACATAGTCAAACAAGTCGGACTGAGGGAAGATAAAATGAAAGAGAATTTGGCAGAAAACCTAAGTCATTCTTGAAAAGAAAAAGGTATGTTATACTCTTGAATGACATTTGGAATGTTTGAAATTTGGGATGATATGAAACTTGTACTTCTTGAATGTGATTCAAGAAATTGCAGTAAGACAATTATCACATCCCGGAATAGTAATGTAGGTAGATACATAGGAGGGTATAGCTCGCTCCACGTGTTGAAACATCTACATTCAGAGAAAAGCATTGAACTCTTTGCAAATAGGATTTTTTCTTTTGATAGTGATAATTATTGGTTGAATGCTCCACCAAGCTTGCAAAACATTGGTAGAGAGATAGTTGGAAAATGTGGTGGTATACACTAGCCATTATGGTGATTGTAGGCATGCTAAGAGCAAGGGAGAGAACTGAACATGCATGGAATAGGGTACTTGAGCCTATGGGTCAAAACATTCAAAATCAATGTGCTAAGGTATTGTCTCTAAGTTACAATGCTTTACCCACTGCATTAAGGCCCTGTTTCTTGTATTTTGGACTTTTCCCTGAAGGCTAAGAAGTTCTTGCATTTAATTTGACAAATATTTTGGGTGGCTGAGAAGTTTATAGTAGTAAGTGACAGCAATGGACACGAGGTTGAATATATAGCAGGGGATATCCTAAATGATTTGGTTTTAAGAGACCTGATTCAGGTTTCCAAAAGAACATTCCAAGGAAGAATAGCAAGTTGTCACATACATGATTTACTACATAGTTTGTGTGTTACATTGGCGAAAGAGAGTAACTTCCTTCTCACCGAAGACAATATCACATCTGATGATGTTGCTGCTAGACAGCAAAGGCTTTTATTCTATTTCTGGTGGTGTTGGTGAATTCTTCTCTTCAAATTCCAAGCCTAGGAAGCTTCGTGCCCTTTCATATATTAGTGAAGACATTTATATGTCTCGTAAAACTCATCTTAACTTCAAGTTATTGCGACTGTTGTCTATGCACATTCCTAGGAGTAACTCTAAGAGGGTCGTTAGTATTCCAAAAGGAATTGGGAATTTGAGTTGCTTAGGCTACCTCAAATTGCAGGGCCAAAACTTCAACGGAAAAATAGCACATAGTATAGTCAAGCTCAAGCATTTATTGACCCTATATGTTCAACAGACCAATCTTTGCATTTGTTTTGATGTTATGGAAATGAAACAATTGAGGCATCTTCGTCTTTCAAACTTTATAGCTCAGCAATTTTACAAATCAGGTGGATTTTCTTCAGGCAACGTGTTATTGCCTAATCTACAGACTCTAATTTGGATAGGCGATTACTATATGAAGGCATGATGGTTGCACCAATTGAAAAATTTAAGAAAATTGAGTTTAAAGGCAAAAAAGAAGTTCATGATAGAGGTATTTTCAAGTACTCCCGTGGCAATACTGTCAAAGCTGGAGGTTCTGAAGCTGTGGAGCAAGGCAGAATCCGGCCTGCAGGATTTCCAGCGAATCAACTTGTCTTCCTATAGTAATCTTCTCAAGTTAAGTTTGATAAATGCAGACTTGAATATTGTGAACTTTGAAGCATTGCCCACAAATCTTGTCAAGCTTTCTCTTTTCTCTGTTGAAGTAGATATGCATCACCTAATAATGTTCAGTAGACTTCCCAAATTAAAGATACTCAAATTTAAGAACTACTAGTTTGAATGTGATGAGAGTATGATAAACCTCTTTATAACTGCCAATAGCTTTCCTCAACTTGGAGAGTTGCACAATGTTGGAAGTAACTTGTGGGGAGATAGATATTGATGAGGTGACCATGCCAGAACTGAAGAAAGTAATAGTCTCTCATGCACCAAATATTAGGCTTTCTGAACGTTTGGCATGGCTGGCCATATATAGACATTATTACTGAACAATACAGGTTGGTTTCCAATTCAAATTAGTCAAGCATCTTTTAATTCTCAGTAATTGTTTTGTTCTCTTTAGGGAAAATAATACTGTTTGTCTATTTGTGCAAAATTATTACCTAGTTTCGCCCATATTTTGTTTATTACCTGAAGAAGCCCAGATCTGTCTCGTTCTTCAACACTGATTTCTCTCTCTCCACCCTTCTCTCTTCCCTGTCTAATGTATCATTCTTAACCAAATTCGAACGGCAAGATCTGGCCCAAATTCATCTTCATACTCATAATATCTTAATGTTTCATTCTTAACCAAATTCGAACGGCCATATTTGGAAGAAAAGAGAGACCCATCGCAGGAGAAACAATTTTCCGACCAGATCCATCGCTGCCAGACAGAGAAAAGGAGTGACTTCATCGGAGAATCTTTTCTGTCATATTCGTCAATAATTTTTTGATAAACTTTCAAATGTAAGATCTAAATTGGAAAGCATTTGTGTATTTATGACATCTTCTTCTTCTTCTTCTTGGGCGCAGTGAATTTGGTATTGAAATGGAACTCTAATGGCGGATAACATGTGTTTATTAGTGTAAATGTGTATATTCCATGTTTACACACATATACAATACAAATACATTGCTTAAGCATTATATATACATGTGTATAAATTTGTATATTTATGTATAAGTATGTATAGTTGTGTATAACTCTGTATAATATTGTATAATCATATCTACATATATTAAAAGCACAAATAATTTGCGCTAAATTTTGAACGACCTAAATATTCTCTAAATGTTGATCGACGTTTATACCCTTAAGTATGTACCCTAATTTTTACATGAAGTTGTACGAAAAGGACACAATTGACAATACACCTAAACATACCAAGTAGTAGTGACAAAGGAATTGTCCGTCACTTCTTTAATAAAGGAATTCTTTGACTTTTTAACCCACATTACAAGTTGTAGTAGTACCTTTCATTGGCATCTATTGTGACATTGCCACCATTGCCGCATGGAACAGGTGAACATTCCCATCTAATGTCATTCTCTTCTCTCTCTCTCTCTCTCTCTCTCTCTCTCTCTTTTTTTTCCTAGGACAAATATTCATATATAGGATCCAATTGCATATAACATGCTGCTTTCATCTCTTTAATTGGGATCTTGGATTTTGTTTTATTTTTCTTTTTGTAATGTTGATTTGATTTACTAAAATTCCTTAATTGATTATTAGTGTCGTACATGACCTATTGGAAAAAAGAATATATCTTTGCTTGAAGAATAATGATTTGAGGTAACTTTCAAATTTCTCTTCCTATCCATACAAGTTACATGGTAAGCATGAATGGATTTAGAATTACATGATAATTTTAAGAAAGGAAGAATGAGTTTTGGAACTAATGGTCTACAACAAGCCATAAGTATTTGTGTGGCTGTAATCATTTCATTAAAGGTAAAAAAGGAAGTTTAAGTTATGTATATAGAAATGTATCATTCTTTTTGGGACAGACTAAAAAGAAAAATCTATCACATAAGTTGGAACAGAGGGAGTACAACAAAGAAATGAAGTACCCTGAACTCTTCATTTAATAAATATTGAAGTGTTCTAATACATTCAGATCCTTCAACCAAGTAATACTTTTCAGAAGGCCCTTTCACAAGCAGTTGCTGGACAACTATATGTCCAGTAAATTTGTGATAAACTCCTCTTCTACATTATAATAGTCTAGGAGTTCTGAATCAATTCCTGAGCCGAAAGTCTATTGGAAACAACCTCTCTACATCCAAGGTATGGGTAAGATTTGCATACACTTTACTCTCTCCAGACCCATTTGTAAAATTACACGGTGTAAGTTGTTGTCAGGAGTTCTGAATCATTGGCTCTGATAAGAGACACATACTTCTTGTCATAGATTACTTGAGATTTTCTAACCCATTCACCCCCATTGTGCAACAAAAGATCAAAATAATGATCCTTCGTAGTGAAACGTCTGGACCAGAAAACCACAAAAAATAAACATAGAGGGCCCCATATCAATAAATTAAGAGCTTAAGGGAATCTATATTAAAAAGAAACAGAAAGACAAGCATCCCCACGAATCAGACCCTAATCATCAAATAAAAACAAAGTCCTCAAATTTTCAGTAAACCCTAACTCATCCCCACGAATCGGACCCTAATCATCAAATAAAAATAAATCATCATTCCCTAAATCAAATGTTTAACGGAAAAGCCCAAATCATAAACCCTAATTACAAAACTTAAAAATTAAACACGTACGGATAAAACTTACCTACTAGTAAACCAAAAAAATAAATCATTTAGCCACTTAAATGGGATAGAACTTACCTAATATATGCAAATTATGGTAGCCAACTTCAATTGTTCTTCGAAACCCTAGCTGGGAATCGCCTAGCTCCGGCAATAAGGAGTGAGAGAGTTAAGTGAGAAATGAGGGGTAATTTCATTTTACCCCTTCAATTAAACATGGGTCGGGTGTACTAAACGGATAAGTGGGTCATCGTGTATTTTTTTACAGGTTGGACTGCCATGTCAGCTCCACTGGCAAGGCGTTAAAATTAAGGGTATTTGTGGTCCAAAACATAGATGACAAGGGTAGTTTTAGAGCTCGTTTGGATTGACGCATAAGTTCTTTATAAGTTGTTTCACTTTTTAAGTGTTTAGTGTTTTTAAAATCATTTGTGCGTAGATAAAATAAGCCTAAAAAAATAATTGGGCCCGTTTAGCTTAACTTATCTAAAGCAGCTTATAAGCTGAAAACAACTTATAAGCTAAAAAAAATAAGTTGGCCTACCCTAACTTATTTTTTTTTTGGCTTATAAGCTGCTTCTTTTAAGCCCATCCAAACAGGCTCTTAGTATAAAAAACAAACGGAGGGTAAATGTGAGCTATTTCGTATAGTTCGAGGGCAATTTTAGCCTTTTTCCGTATACTCTATTATTAAGAAAAAATTTCTTGAATAGAAGTATCATCAATTAAAAAAGAGATAATGGTCAAAATACACCTCACGTATCACTTTTTTGTGAGTTTCATACCTGAACTATCAGGTATTTGCACTTCCTACCTAAACTATCATCAACTATTTGTCAAAAGACACCCCGACTAGTATCTGATGGTGTGGTGTGCATTCTCTTTTTTTTTTTTGTTTAAAAATGGTGCCAAATGGCACTTCATGCAGATAATTAAAGGAATTAATTGGAATTTTTTTTTTTTTAAAAAAAGAGATAATGGTCAAAAATACATATGAAGATACTAGTTGAGGTGTGTTTTGATAAATAGTCGCTGATAGTTCAGGTAGGCAACGGAAACACTTGATAGCTTAGGTGTGTATTGATAAATAATTGATGATAGTTCAGGTAGGAAACACAAACACATAATAGTTCAGGTATGAAACTCACAAAAAAGTGATACTTGATAGATATTCTTGGCCATTAACTCATTAAAAAGCGAATATCCCTTTAGCAATGAATGATGGATCAACTTTTCAAATCCTAGTCGTTATCAATGTAAGCATATTCCTGAAGGTGGTCATTTGTTTATGTATGTTTTGTAACTCTTAATACTCTCACGACAATTACTACTACTTTTTGAGCTATTGACTCATTGATTTTTTTATTTAAACAGAGTACGAAGAGTTTGTAGCTGGATCAATTTGGAAGACCACTATGCAATTTTTTGATTAGTTTTTTCTTTAATAAATTCTATAAGATTGTCAATCAGTTATTGCATTCACTATAAGCCACGTTTCACAGTTTAATTGCAGAACATATTATTCAGTCAATCCTTGATATCTTGTGTAAGTCATTAGATTTTTTGACTCCTGAGGTGAATGGTTTCACCCTTTTCTTTTTCTAATGAGTTAAGACAATTGCATCTGTACTCCTACAAGTAATCTTGCAACATATAGTACAGTACAAAAGTTAGTGTTGGAAAACATGAATAAGAACAAAAAAGATTTAAGACTTCAAAAACATGAACGAAGAACACAAATTAAGAGCTTGAAACACGTGCAAAACACTTTTCCAATAGCGATATTTGCTCCCCCTCTCCTCCACAAAATTGTTATGGGATTACAAGCGAATAACTTTAGTAGACATGACAAATCTTTGAATTTTTACCCAAACAAATAATGGAGAAATTCTATTAGGAAACCAAAACTCTCAACTTGAACTTTTGAATGTAGAATCTGGATGAGGAAGAGAGGTTTGGAGGACAGTTATAAGAGAAGGAACTCTTTTTTACAAAGTAAAGTTTGGATCACTTTAAAATGCAAGAGTAACTGAAATTATTGAGATATGAGTAATGTTAAATCCTTTCATAAAAGACTCAATTTTGAGTTTGAAAATTAACTTAAAATACTTTCCTATCAGTATCTAGCTACTTCTTTCTCCTCTTGGATTTTGGTCCACAGACTTATTACTAGCTCTACTTTATTGCTCTATATAAGAAGTCGATGTACTAACTTTTTTTGTGTATTAAAGCTAGCCACATACTTTAAGTTCCCGTAGACAAAAAATGTATAAGCCAGTATTTTGTCTTGTTATTCACTTTTCACTCTTCCTAGTAGCACCAACTTCATCATCCTCAATTATCACTAGTTTGAGTAAAGGTTCCTCTCTTTCTACTTCCCAATATACGGTGATTTCATCGCCCAATGGTGATTATGCTATTATGTAGCAGGTTTTCACACAGTTGGTGAAAATGCCTATAGCTTTGCTATATGGTTTACTAATTTAGTTGGTGGTGATAAAAATTACACCATAGTCTGGATGGCTAACAGAGACGATCCTGTAAATGGAAGGCACTCGTTGATTTCCTTAACCAAATCAGGGGATCTTGTTCTTACTGATGCTGGCCAGCGCGAAGTTTGGGCAACTGAAATGCAATCAAATGCCTTTGTTGAATTAAAACTCTTGAACAACGGCAACCTTGTTCTTCTAGCTTCACAAGACAAAATTATTTGGCAAAGTTTTGACACACCAACTGATACACTAGCTCCTTCCAGTCCTTCCAGGACAAGCACTAACCAAAAATTCAAAGCTTGTGCCTCTGAGGAGCTCAACCAATTACTCATCAGGATTTTACAAGCTACAGTGTGCTGATAATAATGTTCTCCAGCTTGTTTATGAAGGCTTAGAGATGTCAGGTGTGTACTGGCCACCCTGATGGCTAGCAAGCGGGGAAGCTAACTGAACCACCTACAACAATAGCTAAATTGCAGTTCTCGACCGTTTGGGCCAATTCAAATCGTCTGATGATTTCAAATTTAAAACTGCTGATTATGGTGAAGGAGGCATTCAAAGAAGATTAACACTGGATATTGATGGGAACATCCGAGTCTACAGCTTGAATACGCAGAGGACTAATTGGGAAGTTACTTGGCAACTAAATTGGAGGCCCTGCATGATTCATGGAATTCGTGCGAACAGTTTGTACACTTATAGTTATAATTCTGGTAGGAAATGCACTTGCCTACAACGTCATAAGATGAAAAATGTGACGGATTGGTCTTATGGATGCGAAGCAGATTTTAAACTCTCTTGCTCTGATAGAAATATGGTGGATTTTGTTCATCTTCATCACGTTGAATTCTTCGGGTATGAGGTTAAGCATTATAAAAATCACACCTTGGAGCAATGCAAACAGGATTGCTTAGATAACTGTGACTGCAAAGGATTTCAATTCAATTTTGAAATGGTGAATGGCGTTTATAGCTGCTATCTGAAGACATTGCTCTTCAATGGGTACCGCTCACCATCTTGGAAAGGTTCAGTTTACATTAAACTGCCCAAGGATGTCCGTAATTCAGATGAGGAAGGTCCTATAGGCAAATTACAGTGTGAACGAACACATGTTTTGCTGGACAGAAGCTACGAGAGAAAACAACAATCTGGATGGTTGAAGTCATTTATTGGGTTTACTGTTGCACTTGGAGTTTTAGAGTTCAGATGTCTTTTCTCTTATTTGACTACAACCCCCAAACGCTTTAAAGAAACATTTGATCTGGTTTATATTCCGGTTGTCAATAGGTTCAAGAGATTCACTTATGCCGAGCTGAAAAAAGCAACGTCTAATTTCAGAGATGAAATTGGACAAGGAAGTGGTGGTGTTGTGTACAAAGGAAAATTATCGGACAACAGAATTGCAGCCATCAAGTATCTCAAATTAGAAGCCAACCAAGGAAAAGCTGAATTTCTTGCAGAGGTAATCACAATTGGCAAGCTCAACCACATGAACTTGATAGACATATGGGGTTATTGTGTTGAGGGAAAATACAGGCTACTAGTGTAGGAGTACATGGAGCACGGTTCTTTAGCAGATAATTTACATGCCAGAAATATTCTTGATCAGCAAAAGAAGTTCGAGATTGCTTTGGGAATAACAAAAGGTCTTGCTTACTTACATGAAGAGTGTCTAGAATGGGTTTTGCATTGTGATATAAAGCCTCAGAATATACTTTTGGACTCAAATTGTGAGCCAAAGGTAGCTGATTTTGGTCTCTCAAAGCTATTAAATAGAGGTGGAGTGGACAATTCAAGTTTACACAATACGCGGGACAAGGAGTTACATGACTTCTGAATGGATTTTTCACCACCTCATCACCTCCAAAGTCGATGTATATAGCTATGGAATACTACTGCTAGAGTTGATCACCGGAAAGATCCCAAACCGCGCTCAATGTAATAACATGGATAATGATGAGATGAAAGACACGACAACGCTTGTTACTTGGGTTTGTGGGAAGATGCATGGAGTTGAGCAAACTGCCTGACAGATTCAATAAGTCGTGGACCCTACTTTGGATGGTGTTAACTATTTGGAAAAGATGGAAGTTCTTATAAAAGTAGCTTTGTTGTGTTCAGAAAAAGACAAAGATGCAAGACTACAATGAGATAGGTGGTGGATATGCTACAAGCGTAAATTATAGCATAGATGGTAATGACTCAGGTAGGAAAAGGAAACCCCTGATAGTTTGAGTGGGAAACTCGCAGAAAAGTAATAGTTCAGGTGTGTTTTTAACCATTATCTCAAATATTTATGAGAACGTAGTTGTGTGGTCGTTATAGCCTATGGCTTGCTTCTTATCCAACAACTCACCTCGACCTCATGGGTGAGTTGTTTTCTATTGTCTTTTTGTTAAGCTTATGACAGCAAAAAAAAAAAAAAAAAAAACAAGTAAAGTGACTTGAAAGACTGATTTTTATTGATCTTAAAAGGTTGCTTAAATACACAAAGTCAGTCACTGACTGCTGCTAAAAATATGCTAAACAAGTCTACTGCTAACTAAAAAAGAGGAACTGAACTTAAAGATAGCCAACAAACTTTCAAAATAAAAACAACATCAAAAATATCTGTAAAACAGATCAGCAGATTCTAGCGCGTGCTTCTCAAATCTTGCAGCCCAACTGTCAATAATTTCAGCCTTGAATTCAGGTCCAGTAACCCTACTTGCAACAACATTGCAATTTTTGAGGCAACTACAACACTCTTCCCGCTTCAAGAATTTCAGACTCCAAGTTTGCTTCTAAGAAGCTCAAATCAGGTAACATGAAACGGCTTCGTAAATGCATCAGCAATTTGATCTTCTGATTTGCAATAAACCAGTTTCACCTCTCCCGCTTCTTGCACTTCCCTAAGAAAGTATAATCGGATATCAAAATGTTTTGTTTTCCCATGAAAAATTGGATTATGAGAAATTGCTATGGCTGCCTAATTATCCACAAATACTTCTGTGCTTCCTTGTTGCTCTAGATCAATATCTAACAGGATCTTCCTTAGCCAAAAAGCTTGATTAATCGCTATTCTTTGCAACAATAAATTCGCCTCGTAGTTAAGCGTACCATGATATCTTGCTTCTTTGAGCACCATGAGAAACATCCCAAACCAAGACTAAAACAATAGCTTGAAGTGCTTTTTATGTCATCAACTAACCCTGCCCAATCACTATCAGAAAAACCTTGTAACTTGATAGTCTGACTTTTACAGAACTTAACACCATAGTCCAAGGTTCCCTTGACATACGAGCCGTGTGTCTACGAGCCGTGTCCAGTAGAGTCTTGTTTATAGGTGTGTTGCGTGCCACACTTAAGAACAGGAGGCTGCGGGCATTTAGGAATGAATGACCTTCTTCTATCCTAGATCGGGCGATAGAGTTAAGTCACAAGATATAATATTTCCAATGCTAACCTTGATTGTTTTGTAGTTGCGAGATGGCTTTTACGGAAAAAGTTCGGTAGTCCAGGGGCTTCCAGAGCCAGTCATTCTTATGATACAGACCCATAGGAGAATGTGCCTTCTATCGAGACAGATCCATCAGAAGTCATATCCTCCATAGAAACAGATCCGTCTGAGATCCAGAAGGAACCCACTGAATATGTAAGGGAGAGATAAATATTGGGAGATGACTATCTATGTAGTTCCAGAGTGACAGTATCTTCAGAACGAAAGTCAAATGAGAATAGTGGTAAGCCTGGGAGAGTCAGTATAATTGGCATAGTTGTAAACGGTGTGGGTGTCATAGAACAACCTGGGGAAGAGCAACCCGGTGAAAAACTCCCCCAACTCCCATTGGACCGAATTGTGCCGGATCAGAGTTCTCGAGTGGGACCAAGGTAAGGATTTTCGTCGTTGGAACTTTAGGATGCCAATACTTATGTAAGAAAGTAAAGTGTATCGTTCGGTCATTTTGGAGTATTACAAGTAAGTTATGTAATATGAGTGTTAATTGTAATAGTAAATCCAGATTCACCTATAAGGTGTTAAAGAACAACAAGATAAAGGGGAAGTATGATTTACGAGTACGTAAACCTCCGTGAAGGGAGCTGATTGATGAAATGTTTAGAAGGAGAAAGATGGAATTCTAGAAAGAGCGTTCGGGTATAACTTACGAGACAAGCTTTATCACTTTACATTCTTTTGTAGTAATCAACCCTGTGTGGTTGAGTTGTATATCACATGTGTTTCAATATGTGGCCTTCTAAGGCATGAGATGTGTTTTCTGGGCTGTGTGCAGGTTTGGGATTGTTATGTTTACAGAGGAAACGCTGTCGAAATTTTTCGGGAATCTGAGAGAAATTGTGGAAACTTTTAAATAAGATTATGGCGAGAAGAAAGAAAGGGCCTAGTAGTGAGTGAATAGAAATGAAGTTAGTAGTCAATTGCGGGATACATGTAGCAAGTATGCATCAAACTGGAAGGAGCGATGATTAGGTATAGATAGGATTAGAAACATGCAAAGGGAAAATCATGTGCTTGGGGTGGAAAGAAGTTTTATATACTGAGGAGAACTAAAGAGATGAGCATTCTAGAAGAAGTTTGCAAGTTAGAAGAATTTGGCTAGCCCTTTCATGTTTTGGAAGATTGAGTTATGAAATGAACTTGATACATACGTATAGACCTATGCATGTAATACCGATCCAGAATACCAAGTTGGATTTCACCCGATGATTCTAGCGGGGAAAAACTTTTATGTCACTATGAGCCAGCCCTATTGACCTTAGCGGTACCTCGAGGTAATAGATCGAAATGGATATGCTTAATAAAGCTCCTTGCCTAGCAATTAGTTGACCTTATGACTGCAGTTTCGTTCTGTGTTATAGTTCAAGTTATTTATCCTGGAACTTACCCGAACGGTTACATGATAGGAGTTTGTCATTTCTAATATGAAGGAAAGTGAGGGACGCAGAAAGAAAGGGATTCAAACTATGTTAATGAGATAAGGTTGATCAAGAAACCGAAGAACGATAAGTGACGAATGTCCAGTAGGTGTGATAGGCGTGATAAGAAAAAGAAAGATATTTTGGAAGCAGAGAAGGAAATGCAGAAGTGGGGCAAACAAAAAGAATGTCTACTAAAGCAGTAGCCCGATGAACAAAGTACAAGAGAGAATCAAACCCTGTGGATATCCTATTACTAAGTGAGAATATTAATAGATGTTACAAAATGATTGGGATTTTGAATCGTATTATAATAAATGTGCGACTAATTAAATTATGACAAGGAATATGGGACTATTTGTTGAGTAAGTTATCTTATGCATAAGGAGTGACTTCACGCATAACACCTCTTCAAAGAATTCCACAAGGGCCATATTTACCCTGTTATTAATATATTGAGATAGCAGAGAACAATGCTTCTATGATAGTGTGAATTGATTGAAGAAGAGTATGGAATGATTACCGTTGGACCTTAAGTCATAGTTTTATAAAAAAGATTGTTAAGGAAAGGTAAGGCAAGAGATGGCGAGTTTGTGAATGAAGCGGTACAGGGAACATAGGTTAGTTATGGGATGCGTCGATGAAAATGACTAATACGTAAGAAGATCTATGGGTCTTAATAGGATTGTCGAAAGAAGCATTAGGACGAAGGAAATTCCCTCATGGTTTAATGGTTGTAGCAATTAGATGACAATCAAAGGGAAACTAAAGAATTAGTCTTCAACATTCCGAGGCAATGTGGCAAGCGGAGACGTAAGGATGAGATAATACAAGATATAGGCCATAGAACGGAGGAGGGGCGGAAAGTTCAACGTGATGGTTGTACAATAAGATAGATTATGAGACAGAGTTAAAGGATGGGCATATGATGGAGAAGCAGTATTAACCTTAAGATGATGATAAGTGCAGTACAAAGAAAATTTCCTATATCGGGGCAGATTCAATATGTGGATGCGAGTAGTTACCAGAGAGAGTATTCTTACAAGGCCTGTTGTGAGGCATGATCATCATAGAATTTAAAACCCCTTAAAATGATAAATCATGAGAGTATTATGGCTTCTGATCAGGCGTAATATAAATGAGAATGAGACGGTATCCCCATACAACAAAGGGTTCATAGGTATGATTTCATAATGGGGTACACAGGTAATGATTATAGGATTAAGAGTAGGGGGAGAAGTAAAGGTATCTCAAATAATTAAGTATGATCAAGGATGGACGATGTCCAGGTATCACGAAGAACCATACCAGCAAAGCAACTTGTGTGTATCTTTTCAAAGGATATTCACGAGGTGCCAAGGGAGTGGTTAACGAAGATAGCTAATGTATTATAGACCTCGAATGTGTAGTACTAGACAAGCTTAGCGAAAAGTACCAAGAGATATGGCGATGCCAGTAATAAGAAAATGAAAAGTTAAGTGTTGAACAAGTAATTCAGTAGAAGATGGAAAGTACACAGGATAGACAAAGAGGTAAATAAGAAGAAAAAGCTATTTGTGGAGTCATCTAGCAAGTTAAGATAGAGCATCAAAACTTTGAGGCTTATTACAGGCCATCGAGATTCCAATATGGAAATGGGAAGTCATTAAATATGGACTTCATTACAGGTTTACCTCGTTCTCAACGTAAGTATGATTCTATAGTAATTGTGAATAGACTTACGAAGTCAGCTCATTTCTTACCAGTCAGAACTACATATGTAGCTGAAGATTATGCAAAGATTTATGTCAAAGAAATAGTACGACTCCATGGTGTTCCCGTATCTATTATTTACGATAGAGGGACACATTTTACCGCCAATTTTTGGAAGTCTTTTCAAGAGGGTTTGCGGACTCGCCCGAGTCTAGTACGATTTCATTCACGCATCGACGAGCAAGCTGAACGTATCATCCAAACTCTTGAGGATATGCTACGGGCATATGTATTGGATTTTTGAGGTAGTTGGGATGATCACTTATCACTTATTGAATTTTCTTACAACAACAGTTATCATTCTAGTATCCAAATGGTCCCGTACGAGGCTTTATATGGGCGAAAGTGCAGATCGCTAATTGGATGGTTCGAAGTGGGAGAAACTAAACTAATAGGGCCAGACTTGGCCTAACAAGCTATAGAAAAGGTCAATTTTATACAGGATCGATTAATAACAGTTCAGAGTCGTCAAAAATCCTATGCAGATAATCATCGATGAGACTTGGAGTTCCAAGTATAGGACTGGGTACTCTTGAAGGTGTTGCCAATGAAGGGCGTCATTAGATTTGGCCAAAAAGGGCAAGCTTAGTCCCCGATACATTGGACTTTATGCAATTGTACGCAAGGTAGGCCAAGTGGCTTATGAATTAGATCTAACTTCGAAATTGGAGTCCGTCCCGGTCTTCCATGTCTCGATACTTCATAAGTGCATCGGAGATCCTTCCAGAATCACACCAGTAGATGATGTCCAAGTCACCGAACAACTGTCTTACGAAGAAGTTCCCATTGCCATTCTAGATAGGTAAGTACGGAGACTCAGAACCAATAATGTAGCTTCAGTTAAAGTCTTATGGAGAAATAATAATAGAGAGGAAATGACTTGGGAAGTGGAAGAAGACATGAAGTTGTGTACCCACATTTATATTCACCTCCAGAGGAGACTCAGGCAGAGATGTCATTGTCCCTGTGTATGCGATCGTTCTTTAAGCTTGCTTTGGTCGCGCGCGCCACGGTTGTTGATGTTATTCTTCGTATCCTCGTGATAGGGTTCTTGTGATAGGATGGTAGTGCCGTATTACGGGAGAAACTCCGGCGAAATTTTGTAGAATCCCCGAGCTCTAACATTCGAGGATGAATGTTCTAAGCGGGAGAATGTTACATCTGCAGTTTTTCGGATTTGTTGCATCGTGAGTAGACTAACGTGAGCTTAAGGTGAACATGAAGACCTTATTGTAATGAGAGTATCGATAACTTTAAGTGCATACCATAAGATTTCGAAGTCATATGAACCGGTGAAACTAAGTTCGTTGAAGGAAATGAAATGTAAGTCATGTTTGGGAAGGTTTCGCAATAATCGAGCTATAAATTGTTTAGTAATGTCTTTAAAGGGGGGGGGGGGAGAGCTATCGGGTCTCTTAGATGATTAATCAAGTGTTATGAAAGTGCCAATAAGGTTCCACAAGGATTGGAGGTTGAACGAATCGACGAGAGTAAGTTTCAGAAAATTTTGGATTGTACGGTCATTTATACGGACCGTATAATTTATACGGCCCGTATAACTGTCCGTAGAATAATTCGTAAGAGTGGGTGAACATATAATTATATGACGTGGGATTATACGGACCGTATAATTTATATGACCCATATAATTGGTCGAATATATCAAGGTTGGGAGACTCGCTTTTTTCTAATTCTTGGGTGTTAGTTAGGGTTTGTATATATCCGACCCTTACACATTTTATTTCATTTTTCACCTTTCCCAAACTCTCGAGAGCTCTAGAACCTTCCCATACATATATTGACCAAACCCAAGAGAAATCAAAGATCAAATAGTAAGAACTTTCAAGATATTCAAGTGTAACTTGAGACTCATTGTTAATAATGTCATTGTTGTTTGGGAGTTATTTTTGGATAGAAGTCAAAATTTCCAATTTCGTTAGGTGTTGAAGTCTTTAAGACTTAACATCGGTTTCACCAAGTTGGTAACTTGATCCAAAGCTCATTCCTTATGAGATAAAAGGTTAGTTTTCATGTCTATTTCATGTTATTAAGCATGCTTGGTTGTTAAATAACTGGGGTGAGGAAGAAAGATGTAGATGATATTTAAGCTCATATATATAGATTTAATGGTATTTGCAGTAGTAATTAAATTATTTCTGATAAGCATGATTCTTAGATGTTATTAGTATAATATTGTGACACACCGAACCTCTGGTGGTACTAATGGTGTTGGAGGTTTTAAGTATTGTATATAAGTAAATATGGTATTGTGTTGGTAGCTATTGTTATGAATGACTTTGAAAAGAGAGTTTTGAGGATCGATGCTTTTTGTATACACGTATGGGCCTGTCCATCTAGAAGTCTTCTTGATTTTATAGTATTGTTAATAATGTCATTGTTGTTTGGGAGTTGATATAAAAGTTTGATTTTGGTAGAAGTTAGCCATGTGGCTCGAAATAGGGAAATGCTGCCCAATTTTCGTTAGCTTATGAATTATTCTAGTTTGAACTTAAAAGAGTAAAAAATGTTTTAAGACTTAACATTATAGAACATGAATCATTTTTAAATGTAGATTTCTCAAGATCATGAGAAGGAACGTTAAGTAGTTAAGAAGACATAAAGGTATGTAAAGCTAACCCTTCTTTCTTAAGGCATGATCCCATTGTTGTATACCTTCATGTGAATTCCATAATTTCTTCCATGATGACTTTATTCCTAGAATCACTAAAGCTCATAGTTCTTGATGTTCTCATGATACCATTGGTTCCATTCTATGATAGTTGATCCTCTAAGGAAAGATATAATGAAAATGATGATGATGATGTTGATGATATTTATGTACTCCTATGTATATATATCTATGTATGGCTATTAAGTAACACCGAGCTTATATGCCCGGGTATGATATCTATTGCGCGCGCACCATTGCAGTTGGGTACGGATAACACTGAGCCTTGATAGGGTTAGGTATGTATAACACCGAGCTCACTAGGCTGTGCCAAACATGTATAACACAAGATGTAGCCTCACGTAATAACTCCGGGTATGTGATACACCGAACCTCTATGGTCAAAAGGTATGGCACACTATATGTAAGTACGTGTATTTAATGGAAGGTTTTCGCTAGAAAACAGAGATTTCACATGGGTAATAATTCCTAAATATTTACGGAGTGTGAAAAAACGTTCTTCAAACAATGGTTTTGCAAGTTGATTATCAGGGTATAAATAGCCCTCCCATCTCATGGCTCTTCTACCTAATGTTATCTTTCATATCTTTGTTATGTTATTTCTTATTCCTTACACACTTCGGCAGGGTTGCTATTATTCGCACTCGACGTCCTTTTGCTCGCGGATGCCGATTCACGCGCTCTATCTGTGGACAAGTGAGATCTCTTGATCCTTAGAATTCGCTTATAAAAACAACGCAGACGTAGTTTGGTCGTTATAGAGGAGTTCCATTTGATTCGAGGAGCGTTAACCGTTGGTACTATTCTTTGTGTATACACATAAGAATGGGCACCGAAAGGCGGGGCCGTCCCGTTTCGTAGATAATGATACATGTTTCTTTCTGTATTTGAGAGGCTCGTAGGATGCATTTGTGTATAGCTAGATGTTTCTTAACCTTGTCGGCACGTATTATGTATATCATTTTGCTAGACTCGTCGGCTCGTGTATATGTATATGGGCATAGTTGACGATGTTGATATAAAAGTGTTCTGCCCGATAAGATTGTATTATTGATGCACAAGAATTGTGAGTTAGCCATGTGGCTCACCTAGTTATGGTTGTGAAAGTATGTTGAGAGGTGCCCGGGTGGATTAGCTATGGGTGGGCGTCATGGCCCTCCGGTTGGGTCGTGACAGTTATACCTCCGAGCATTGTTATGAGATAGCATTTTCATCAACAGTGACTCTATGAAAAATACTGAATCTGAAGAAAGACTTACTGAAAACAACATTATAGAACATGAATCAACATGGAACATCCCTAGCTACTAAGAATAGAATCATTATGGAGTAGCGTTACGTTTACGTTTCGTTCATAAGGATCATGCCAAAAGAAGGAAAGTTAGCCTTAACATACCTCAAGTTGTCAACCAAAATTCCACAATGAAACTATTGGCTGGCACTCCAATCCCTTAGTCACTACAGCACACCTAACATTCAACACCATAACAACAACCTCATATAAGTCTCTTTAATGTCACATGTCTACTCACCCCATGATTTACATCAAAACAACCCACTATACTCTTTGTATACAACACTTATACACTTTTTTCTTCCAATTATACCAAGTATAACATTCTTAATACAATCTCAACACCAACTACTATTCTTACAACAAGGTTTTAGCTTAAAAACATATTAATAACATGACTCGAGTTAGATTGCATCCCAACATATACTCTAATTCAAGTTTGAACATTTATTCCAACTCATTTCCCTCCAACCCTAGCATAACCATTATATAAACTCATAAACATGGAGTTAAGATAGAATCTTACATCAAAACTCAAGAACACTCCAACTCCAAGACTACTTCACCTTGAAGCATCCTCCAAAGCTTCTACAAGAGAGAGAAACAAGCTTTAACCATACTTTAGAAATCTTTAATACTTCATTTCCTCTTTTGATCCTTGATTTACTTAGGGGTTTGATAGATATGTTAGAGAGAACTTTCTAGAGGGTTAGTGATCAGGGAAAGTAGAGAAATGAAATTAAAAAAAAAGGGATACACGAAATATATAAAAATTATAAACTACAGCCAACATAAAAATACGGCCACAAGTACGGACCGTATTTTTAAATATGGTCCGTTTTTTTATATATGGTAGATATCTTTGACCGTAATTCTCAAGTTGAAAATCACCTACTCTGTCTAAGGAAGTAGGGACCATATTTCAAAGTACGATTCGTATTTCCAATATACGGTCCATATTTTGCTTGCAAAATCAACTTTCAACGAAACGTATTCTTTTCGATTCGTTCATCCTCTAACCCTTCCATCACTTGCCAAACATGTACTTAAACCCTCATATACTCAAGATGTACACGTCTAATCTCACATATCTTCGAAAATAACTCCGCTTTCCGAATCTATATCAACCAACTCATGAAGAAACTTAACGAAAGTATGGGGTGTAACAAAAGGATATGATGGTACATTGATAGATGTAATGGGAATGACAAGGGGGGGTGTAATTATGGAAGACTATAATTACAAAAAATATGCGTGTAAAGATAGAAAAGAATCTACACAAATCTAACTTAACACAGTAAAACAAACATGGAAAACAATCAATTAGAGATTTCACATGGATTTGAAATAATTCCTAAATATTTACGGAGTGTGAAAAAACGTTCTTCAAACAATGGTTTTGTAAAAATATCCCCAAGTTGATTATCAGTGGTTACAAATGAAATTGAAATATGTCCCTTAAGCCTATGATCTCTAATAAATGATGCTTTATATCTATATGCTTGGCCCTAGAATGATGCACATGATTTTTTGACAAGAAAATAGCACTACAATCTATATTATATTAAAAGCATGAACTCCCTAACTTGAAAGTTAAATTACTAAAATGCCCTTTAAAATAAACCCTAAATATCCACTTATTCAAGCGTTAAAAAAAATGCAGCGAAGCTTTTCATAACGTTGTGTCTGTTCTAAAATATTATTGCTTCAGCAAAGGGTTGCTACGTTTAGTTTTGTTCTCTGGCTTCTACCACTCAATCGACAGGAAATTATTTTCTTTTACCACTTTTCCTTAGAGTTTTGGTGCTATAATTATTCTGTCCACCTTTTTCCTTGTCTAAATTCTTGACGCGCTCTATCTTCGGCAAATCAACTATGTAAGTTCTCTCATTGTCTCCTTCGCTTTGTCTTCTAGAATTCATATTCTTTCTTTCAAGATAAAAACAACAACCCCATTCTACAAATGTTATTTTTCAGTTAAGTGATTTAGTTGAGGCCGTTTTGGTCGTTATATGGGTCTTTTTGGTATTTTGCTAATGTTGATTCGAATGAAAGCATTGATTAGTTCACTTATGACCCGAGGGGACCGTTGACATGCTTTTGGAGATGTTTAGACTTGATTCGGGCATCTTTTGGGAAATATAGGCTTAAAGTTAAGAATGGTTGACCGAAAGTTGACTTTTGGGCAAACGAACCTTTTTCGGAATTTTGTAGATTTCGAGAGGTCCGGATGGTTGTTTAGAACTTGTGTGGGTATTTGATTTAGTTCCCAATGCACTAGGATGCATTTCGGGACTGGCGTTGAAAAATTGAAATTAAGGCATCGAGGGTTAACTCGGTCAACGAGACGTCCGTTGGGAATTTCAAGGCCACGGGCGCATTCGTAGCACCTTTTCATGCGTGTCTAGGTGTATGGTATATGAGCAGATAGCCTCGGGAACTAGTCAAAAAATCGGATTGAGTTTTGGTTGGAAGTTTCTTGGGGAAGTTTTCGGTGATCTAGTGCCCGCTTTAAGCTTGGCACTAGCACACAGCAGACCGTAGTTTTTACCGGGATTGCCGGGGCGTTTGTAGGCCCGGCGAAGCTAAGCGAAGTACGGCTAAATTCCGGTGGAATGATGCTTTAGGCTTCGAATCGCCGAAGCGGTCGGTGACCCTAGGAGCGGCGCCGGCCGGGGCGGTCTTCTGATGCTTAAAGCGGCGTGATGGGCGGTAAAGTAGTAACATTAATAAAGTGTTAAAAGCCCTTGGTAATTCTCATTATGTCCCATTTCTATATTTGAGCTTGAAGGAACTATTCTTAAGGATATTTGGAGGAGAATCTTGGAGGTAAATCTTGCTTATTTCATCCCTCTTCCTTTAACCATAATCATATTAGATTCCCTTTTCCCTTAATAAACCCATGGTGATGGGAGTTGAAAAAGGGTTTTGGAAGAACATTGTCCCTAGGCTTATTAATGATAAATTGGTGATGTTTATATTAGATATTGACTAATCTAAGCTTAATGATCATATATCTTCCACTTTTACCGTTGAATTTCGTAATCAAAGACTTAGGGTTTATACCCAATTTGGGGGTTTTACTTGAAATCAGAAATTAGGCTAATCCTTGAGTTAAATCAACAATTAGTGGTTGGGTTATGATTACCTAGTATTCAATTTGGTATTTTGATCTCGAATTTCCCATTTTGTCCTTGTGGGCCTGTTTCCCCAATTTCTAGGGTTAGGATTGACCTAATTTGAATAATAGCAATATTAGTATCATTTTTCATGATTTCTAATATAGAATTTGTTTATGCTTCGACTACTTTGGTTCTGAGGTTCAGCGGAAGGGAAAGGCAAAGAAGTGAGTTGTTGGTGTTGCTGTTACACCTCAGAAATTTCCTGTTAACGTATAGCGAGTAGACTAACAAAGGGAATGACGTATACGATGTTTTGATAAGTAAGAAATAGCATTTGATGATTCTAAATAAGATTTCAAAGATATTTGAAGTAGGAGACGAAAGTTGTTAAGGAAAGTAAGGTATATGTCGTGTGTCGGGCAAGATTTATGAGTATCGAATTAATGAGAGTTAATGATGTTTTAGAGAAGAGATATAGCGTCCCTTAGATTGGTAATAAGGTGTTAAACAAGTGTTAAGAAGGTTCCATAAGAATTGGAGATTAAACGAACGAAGGAGGTCCTTTCAGGGAGAAGGAGTTATACGACCAACTTATACGGTCCGTATAACATTGTATGGTCCGTATAAGGGTTCGTATAACACCCAGCAGAGATGATGACTACTTAGTGGTGAACCACGACCACTTATACGGGGCGTGAAATGTTCCACGGACCGTATAAGTGTCCGTGGAAGTCCCGACGGCTGATTAAGTTGCAAACATAAATACATGTTCCCACTTCTCTAATTTCATTTTCTCACACTTCTTCATCTCTCTCAAGACCTCTAGAAGGTTCCATATACTTCATCTACAAGAAAACAAAGGAAATCAAAGATCAATATCAAGAATTCAAGTGAACCAAGTGTATAAAACACATCAAAGTTCATCCAAGCCAAGAAATGTCAAAGGAAGTGAGCTAGGGTTTTGGGTGCAAGAAGAGTATTCCACTCAAGACTTATTCTTCCATTATATAAGGTGAGTTTTATGGTATTTCCATGTTATTTGAGGTGTTGGAAAGTTGAAACACTTGGATTATAGAAGAATATATGAAATGGGTCATAAATGTGGGAATAGTGCCATTGTTGAGCCATAGCTTGGAATGAATCATGAATATGGATATGTTGTGATTATAAGTAGATTATAAATGACATTTAGAACATGAGATGAGTGTTATATATGAGAAAGCGTAATAGTGAACTGTGACCATGATTATGGAGAATTTGAAGTGAAATTGTGAAATGTGGATGGTGCAAATGAATGATGATTGTTGTTTATGATATTGTGAACGTTGTCATGGATGTTTGGGAGTTGATATATAATATGAGGAAAGTCGTATAAACAAAGGAAATGTTGCCCAATTTTCTCTAGCTTTAGTAAGCACGTTCTTATAATCGTTTAGCTAATGTTAATACGCATTCTCTTGAAGGTAGAAACGTGGGCATTGGAGGAGGACGAGCAAGCGATAGAATAGTTAAACGAAAAAGGTATGTGAGGCTAGTCCTTTCTTTCTAAGGCATGAATCTTATGGCATGATTTTCCTCTTTCTTCAAGAATTTCCTACATTCCGGAAAAGCTAAGAGTCTATGTTTATGAATAGCTATATAAGATAAGAGATGCATTACGAATACGATAATGATAATGATGAGATTAACTCTTAAGATTCTAGAGTTCATGATATGATGTTCCTACAAAGCTAATGGTGTTAACTATGATCCATTGATGTTTTCCTTTTGTGCACTCACCTTAAAACGTTAGTCCCTGCAAGGTGAGATATAATGATTATGATTACTCCATAAATTAATCGGGGGTTTACGACCATATGTCACCCCGACATAGCTATAGCTGCCTTCAAGTTCTAATGTATGTTTTTGTGATAAAGTCATGATATGCCTATGAGATGAACGATAATGATAAGTCTATGATATGTACGATGATATAACTCCATCGTGCCCAAATGGCCGGACATGTCACCGCGAAGGCGGGCTGCTTGTGATTCCACCGTGCCTAAATGGCCGGACATGTCACCGCTAAGGCGGGCCGCTATGATTCCACCACGCCTAGAAGGCCGGACACGATCACCACTAGTGGGCGGCATATGGTGGTTACCCGGACGCAGGTTAACGATGATAATGTATATATGATATGATGATGTATATGCTATGGTAACTCATATGATATGCTTATGTATGATACATGTATAAATATATCCACTTAAAGAGTACGCAGGGTACGTCATCATCTTATGCCTTATGATTTCCCTACTATGTTCATTTCATTCATGCCTTACATACTCAGTACAATGTTCGTACTGACGTCTGTTTTCTTTGGACGACGTGTTCATGTCCACAGGTAGACAGGGAGGCGATCCAGAATCGTAGGAGCTATTAGCTGATCTGAGAGCACTCTATTTTCCCGGAGGTGCCAATGATTATTCTTTTGGTATATTTGTGTATATATATATATATATTTTTTTTTTTTGGGCACGACGGGGTCCTTTCCCGTCCATATGTCTAGTACTCTAGTAGAGACTCGTAGATATATATGTGTGGGTAGTATGGTCTCACAGTTTCTTACCATGTGTATATATTATTTTGATAGCCGAAGGGCTTATGTATATAAAGGTAAATTTCTTTCAAATGCAAACATTTTTCTATGATTATGTGCATAAGAAATATGAATGAACGCAGAATGAGTAATAGGATGAGTGGTGCTCGGTGGTTAGCCTCGGGTACCCGTCACGGCCCTGGTCGGTTCATGACAAAAGTGGTATCAGAGCAGTTCAGTCCTAGGAAGTGTCTACGAGCCGTGTCTAGTAGAATCTTGTTTATGGTTTGTTACGCGCCACGCTAATAAATGAAGCTATGGCATTTAGGAAAAATGGCCATCTTTCATCTTAAGAGATCGTGCGATAGAGCTGTGTTATAAGATTTTCTCCTCCCTAATAGTGTGCTATGATTTTAGAAATGCCGCCAAAGGAAAAAGCTACAGCCGCCCAGAAGGGCAAGACTACGATGAGAAGGTTGGTAGAAAGAGAGCCGCCAATCAATGTAGAGGAGGGTGAATCACATAATGAGGCTCCATCTAATGCTTCTCCTACTCCGCCTATTATAGAGGAACAAGAAGAGGCTTCAGCTTTGGCTCTTATACATCCAGTTCCTCCACCGACTACCTCAGGTCAATAAGTGACCGAAGCTATTCATCTATTGACGCAGTTAGTTGCCGCCCAGGCACAACGGCAAAATGCTGGTCCAAGCGATCGGATAGCTAGTACCAGAGCCCGTGATTTTATGAGTTTGAATCCTCCAGAGTTCTTTGGGTCAAAGCCGGATGAAGACCCACAAGGCTTTATTGATTAAATGTTGAGGACGTTAAAGATTATCTATGCCTCCGAAACTGAATCTGTAGAGTTGGCATTGTATAGACTCCGGGATGTGGCGGTCTTATGGTATAATAATTGGATAGCATCAAGAAAAGAGAATGCGCCTCCTCCCGTTTTGCAAGAATTTGTAGATGCCTTCATTCGCCACTATTTTCTACCCGAGGTCCGCCGAGCTAGAGCGGATAGATTCTTAAATCTAAAGAAAGGAAGTATGAGTGCCCGGGAGTATAGCCTTCAATTTAATTCTTTGGCTAGGTATGCTCCGACTATGGTGGCCGACATGGAAGGTCGGGTGCATAGATTTGTGAGTAGCTTAGGGCCACATTTGTTTAGGATTATTTGACGGCTTCGTTGCAAGATGGGATGGACATCTCCCGCATTCAAGCTCATGCCCAGAATTTAGAAGGACAACAACATCTATAAAGGAGTGATTGTGATATGGATAGAGGGCAAAGCAAGAGGGCCGGATATATGAGGGCAGGTAGTGATTATAGAGGAGCATCAAGGCAGTCACATTCTAGACACTCAGGCCAGTCGGTGACCAGTGCAACTCCACGATTTACGGGTAGGAGATTTGATCGCCCCATTCCCCCAGGACAGGGTCAGAGTTCGAGAACTTCAGGCTCGCAGTTTGGGGGTGATTATAGTCAGAGGAGACCAGCGGTTCCCCGATGCAGCTAGTGCAGAAAATTGCACTCAGGGCTATGTCGCCAGGGCATAGATGCTTGCTATATTTATGGATAGACTGGACACTTGATGCATGATTTTCCTTCGAGGTATGGTAGAGGTGGGGTTCAGCCCACAGGATCGACCGGCTCTCTCTTCGGTGCGCCGGTAGGGGTATTTCCCGATTCCGGCGGAGCCGAGGTAGAGGCCGAGGGGGAGCATCTACTTCGTGTGCCACTCGGCCCGCTTGTATGCTTTGGCCGGACGACGGGACCTCGAGTCCTCCCCAAAAGTGGTTACAGGTACATTATCCGTATTTTCCCATGATGTGTATGCATTGATAGATCCGGGTTCCACACTATCTCATATTACTCCATATGTTGCTAATCGTATTGGGGTGAAACCCGAGCCAATTAAACCTTTTGAGGTATTCACTCCGGTTGGTGATCCCGTGATAGCAAAACAAGTGTACAAAGATTGTCTGATTGTGATATGAGACCGCCAGACTAGAGCTGATTTAGTTGAGCTGGAAATGTTAGATTTCGATGTGATTATGGGTATGGATTGGTTGGCCTCATGTTATGCTAATGTTGATTTCCGAATGAAAGTAGTTCGATTTCAATTTCTGGGAGAGCCCGTGCTTGAATGGAAAGGTAATACGGCATCTCCAAGAGGTAGGTTTATTTCCTACCTTAAGGCAAGAAAGATGATAACCAAGGGCTATATTTATCACTTAGTCCGAGTTCATGACACCGAAGCAAAGCCGCCAACTTTTTAATCCGTGCCGGTAGTGAATGAATTTCCAGATGTATTTCCAGATGAACTTCCAGGCCTTTCTCTTGAAAGAGAAATTGATTTCGCTATTGTTGTGTTCTTTGGACACCAAGCCTATCTCTATTCCTCCTTACCGAATGGCTTCGACAGAGTTGAAAGAGTTAAAGGCACAGTTGAAAGATTTGCTTGAGAAGGGGTTTATTAGACCCAGTTCATCACCGTGGGGAGCACCTGTCCTATTTGTAAGAAAGAAAGATGGCTCTCTACGAATATGCATTGATTATAGGCAGTTAAATAAGGTGACGATAAAGAAAAAATATCCTCTCCCAAGGATTGATGATTTGTTTGATCAACTACAAGGTGCCAAGTGGTTTTTCAAAATAGATTTGAGGTCAAGTTATCACCAAGTGAGAGTTAGAGAAGAAGATATTCCCAAGTCAGCTTTCAGAACGAGATATGGCCATTATGAATTTCGGGTGATGTCATTTGGGCTAACTAATGCTCCGACAGTGTTCATGAATCTGATGAATATTGTATTCAGGTCTCTCTTGGATTTATTTGTAATAGTATTCATTAACGATATTCTGGTGTACTCTCGCACAGAATCAGAACATGCAGACCATTTACGTATTGTTCTTGGAATTCTTCGAACTCAAGAATTGTATGCAAAATTTTCAAAGTGCGAGTTTTGGTTGAAGTCTATCACATTCTTAGGTCATGTTATTTCAGATGATGGCATTAGAGTTGATACTCAGAAAATTGAGGCTGTGAAGACTTGGCCAAGGCCTACGACGCCTATAGAAGTTCGTAGTTTTCTGGGATTGGCAAGTTATTATAGAAGGTTTGTGGAGGAATTTTCATCTATTTCAGCCCCATTGATGAAGCTAACCCAGAAGTCAGCTAAATTCCAGTGGAATGATGCTTGTGAGCATAACTTTCAGGGATTGAAGGACAGATTAACCTCAGCTCCGGTCCTAACACTTCCAGAAGGGCCAGATGGTTATGTTGTGTACTGTGATGCTTCTGGTGTTGGGTTAGGATACGTGTTAATGAAGTATGATAAAGTCATCGCTTATGCTTCAAGACAGCTACGGAAACATGAAAAGAATTACTCAACTCATGATCTTGAATTGGCTGCGGTTATTCATGCATTAAAGATGTGGAGACACTACTTGTATGGTGTGCATGTTGATATCTATACAGATCACAAGAGTCTTCAATACATTTTCAAACAGAAGGAGTTGAACTTGCGGCAGCGGCGGTGGTTAGAATTATTGAAAGATTATGATGTGAATATTTTATACCACCCCAGAAAGGCAAATGTAGTAGTTAATGCGCTTGGTCGCCGATCAATGGGCAGCCTTTGTGAAGTTCCTCCGGAGAAGAAGGAATTGATTCATGAGCTCCACCAACTAGCTAATCTTGGAGTACGTCTAATGGATTCAGGTGGTGCAGGAGCTAAGCCATTATAGAGACACATTTCATAAAAAGGAGAAGTCTCCATTTGAAACTTCTATAGATGGAATTCTTAGATACCGAGGCAGGCTATGTGTTCCGAATGTTGCCGAATTGCGTCGTCGTATTCTAGAAGAGGCTCATCATTCTCGGTATTCTATCCATCCAGGAGCAACAAAGATGTATCACGATCTTAAGCTAATTTATTGGTGGGATAGAATGAAGAAAGACATAGCAGAATTTGTAGCTCAATGTTCAAATTGCCAGCAAGTAAAGATCGAGCATCAAAAACCAAGAGGATTATTGCAAGCAATGGAGATCCCTACTTGGAAATGGGAGGTGATCAATATGAATTTTATTTTGGGGTTACCTCGTTCCCGAGGCAAGTATGATTCCATATGGGTAATCGTGGACGATTTCACGAAAGCTCATTTTCTTCTGTCGAACCACATACTCAGAAGAAGATTATGCGAGGTTGTATCTCAAGGAGATTGTGAGGCTTCATGGTGTTTCAATATCTATTATTACAGACAGAGGAGCACAATTTACAGCTAAGTTCCGGAAATCCTTCCAAGAAGGCCTAGGTACTCAAGTAAAGCTTAGCACGGCATTTCATCCGCAGACCAATGGGCAAGCCGAACGTACCATTCAAACCTTGGAGGACATGCTAAGAGCATGTGTTATAGATTTTGGTGGTAGTTGGGATGACCACTTACCTCTAATTGAGTTTGCATACAATAATAACTACCATTCTAGTATTCAAATGGCTCCGTATGAAGGTTTATATGGAAAGAAGTGCAGGTCTCCAATTGGATGGTTTGACATAGGAGAAGTACAACTAATAGGCCCTGAGTTGATTCAGCAAGCAGTAGAAAAAGGCAAGGTGATCTGAGATCGATTGTTGATAGCCCAAAGTCACCAAAAATCTTATGCGGACAACCGCCGGCGAGACTTAGAGTTTCAAGTCGATGATTGGGTATTTTTGAAGGTGTCGCCAATGAAAGGGGTGATGAGATTTGGTAAGAAAAGGAAGTTAAGTCCTCGATACATTGGACCCTATAAGATTATCCGCAAGGTGGGTCAAGTAGCTTATGAATTGGGCTTGCCTTCAGAACTTGAATCGGTTCATCCAGTTTTTTATATCTCAATGCTCTGCAAGTGTGTTGGAGATCCTACGAGGATTGTTCCAATAGATGATGTTCAGGTGACAGAAAAGCTAGTCTATGAGGAAGTGCCCATTGCCATCTTAGACAGGCAAGTACGAAGACTTCGAAACAAGGAAGTGGGTTCAGTTAAAGTCCTATGGCAAAATAACAACCGAGAAGAGATGACTTGGGAGGTGGAAAAGAAGATGAAGTCCACATATCCGCACTTATTTCAGCCCCGGGAAGAGATTCATGATGAGACATCGAGATTATGAGGTATGTATGTCTTCTTTTTATGCATATGGGTCGTGTGTGGCCAACTTATATTGCTATTGTGTTGTGGCCCTATGAGGCAATGTTATTGTGGGTTGTTGTGACAGGATGGTAGTGCCATATTACAAGGGAAACTCTAGCGAAATTTTCGTAGAATTCCCGAGTGCTTAACATTCGAGGACGAATGTTCCAAAAGGGGGGAAGAATGTTACACCTCAGAAATTTCCTGTTAACGTACAACGAATAGAGTAACAAAGGGAATGACGTATACGATGTTTTGATAAGTAAGAAATAGCATTTGATAATTCTAAATAAGATTTCAAAGACATTTGAAGTAGGAGACGAAAGTTGTTAAGGAAAGTAAGGTATATGTCGTGTGTCGGGCAAGATTTATGAGTATCGAATTAATGAGAGTTAATGATGTTTTGGAGAAGATCTATAGCATCCCTTAGATTGGTAATAAGGTGTTAAACAAGTGTTAAGAAGGTTCCATAAGAATTGGAGATTAAACGAACGACGGAGATCATTTCAGGGAGAAGGAGTTATATGACCGACTTATACGGTCCGTATAACACCCAGCAGAGATGATGACTGCTTAGTGGTCAACCACGACCACTTATACGGGCCGTGCAATGTTCCACGGACCGTATAAGTGTCCGTGGAAGTTCCGACGGACTGATTAAGTTGCAAACATAAATACATGTTCCCACTTCTCTAATTTCATTTTCTCACACTTCTTCATCTCTCTCAAGACCTCTAGAAGGTTCCATATACTTCATCTACAAGAAAACAAAGGAAATCAAAGATCAATATCAATAATTCAAGTGAACCAAGTGTATGAAACACATCAAAGTTCATCCAAGCCAAGAAATGTCAAAGGAAGTGAACTAGGGTTTTGGGTGCAAGAAGAGTATTCCACTCAAGACTTATTATTCCATTATCTAAGGTGAGTTTTATGGTATTTCCATGTTATTTGAGGTGTTGGAAAGTTGAAACACTTGGATTATAGAAGAATATATGAAATGGATCATAAATGTGGGAATAGTGCCATTGTTGAGCCATAGTTTGGAATGAATCATGAATATGGATATGATGTGATTATAAGTAGATTATAAATGACATTTAGAACATGAGATGAGTGTTATATATGATAAAGCGTAATAGTGAACTGTGACCATAATTATGGAGAATTTGAAGTGAAATTGTGAAATGTGGATGATGCAAATGAATGATGATTGTTGTTTATGATATTGTGAACGTTGTCATGGATGTTTGGGAGTTGATATATAATATGAGGAAATTCATATAAACAAAGGAAATGCTTCCCAATTTTCTCTAGCTTTAGTAAGCACGTTCTTATAATCGTTTAGCTAATGTTAATACGCATTCTCTTGAAGGTAGAAACGTGGGAATTGAAGGAGGACGAGCAAGCGATAGAACAGTTAAACGAAAAAGGTATGTGAGGCTAGTCCTTTCTTTCTAACTCATGAATCTTATGGCATGATTTTCCTCTTTCTTCAAGAATTTTCTACATTTCGAAAAAGCTAAGAGTCTATGTTTATGAATAGCTAAATGAGATAAGAGATGCATTACGAATACGAAAATGATAATGATGAGATTAACTCTTAAGATTCTAGAGTTCATGATATGATGTTCCTACAAAGCTAATGGTGTTAACTATGATCTATTGATGTTTTCCTTTTGTGCACTCACCTTAAAACGTTAGTCCCTCCAAGGCGAGATATAACGATTATGATTACTCCATAACGTAATCGGGGGTTTACGACCTTATGTCACCCCGACATAGCTATAGTTGCCTTCAAGTTCTAATGTATGTTTTTGTGATAAAGTCATGATATGCCTATGAGATGAATGATAATGATAAGTCTATGATATGTACGATGATATAACTCCACCGTGCCCAATGGCCGGACATGTCACCGCGAAGGCGGGCTACTTGTGATTCCACCGTGCCTAAATGGCCGGACATGTCACCGCTAAGGCGGGCTGCTATGATTCCACCGCGCCTAGAAGGCCGGACACGATCACCACTAGTGGGCGGCATATGGTGGTTACCCGGACGCGGGTTAACGATGATGATGTATGTATGATATGATGATGTATATGCTATGGTAACTCATATGATATGCTTATGTATGATACATGTATAAATATATCCACTTAAAGAGTACGCAGGTTACGTCTTCATCTTATGCCTTATGATTTCCCTACTATGTTCATTTCATTCATGCCTTACATACTCAGTACAATGTTCGTACTGACGTTCGTTTTTTTTGGACGATGTGTTCATACCCCGGGTGCAGAGGGAGGCGATCCTAAACTCGTAGGAGCTATTAGGCGATCTGAGAGCACTCCATTTTCCAGGAGGTACCATTGATTATTCTTTTGGTATATTTGTGTATATATATATATTTTTGGGCACGACGGGGTCCTATCCCTTCCATATGTCTAGTACTCTAGTAGAGGCTCGTAGATATGTATGTGTGGGTAGTATGGTCTCACAGTTTCTTACCATGTGTATATATTATTTTGATAACCGAAGGGCTTATATATATAAAAGTAAATTTGTTTCAAATGCAAACAGTTTTCTATGATTATGAGCATAAGAAATATGAATGAACGCAGAATGAGTAATAGGATAAGTGGTGCTCGGTGGTTAGCCTCGAGTACCCGTCATGGCCCTAGTCAGGTCGTGACAGTTGCGGTTCGGCTATCCAGGTGGGTTATAGCTTACCTTTAGTTAGACTTCGTATAGCGAAACACATATTTAGATTATATTATTAGAGACAAAATATGAACCTTCGGCTACGAAGTTGGGTTAAATATTGCCTTAGGTTGGGCCCTGTTGAGTGTTAGGACTAGCCACCCAGTTATGTGTGCTTAAATTGTTCTATTGTCTTTGGTTTGAGGCCATGAGTAGCTGATAGATATTGGAATCTATGTTATCGCCTTGATTGGGATAGAATTGACATACCCATTATTGGTATTTGTACTTAGATATGTTGTCCCACTGTTGGTACTTGTGATTCGATTGCATTATTGGCATACCCACTATTGGTATTGTGATATTGATATATTGTTGGCATACCCACTATTGGTATTGTGATATGATACATTATTGGCTTACCCCATTGTTGGTACTTGTGATATTAAACTTGATTGTTGATGTTGATACACACATTGCACACATTCTCACTCATTCATGATGCATGGCTGATGCCTGGTGATGATCTGGTATCGTTGATTGAGTAAACTGATATTGTGAGAAGGCCGATGTCCGAAAATCAATCTCGGAATCATTGATTGTATGAAACTGATATTTGATAAACTCTTTTACTTGAGTGATTGTGAGAAGGCCGATGTCTGAAGATCAATTCCGGAATCGTTGATTTTATGAAACTGATATTTGATAAACTCTTTTACTTGAGTGATTGCGAGATGGACGATGTCCGATGATCTATTTTGGCATCGTTGTCGCATGGTCGATTCCGATGATATTTTCGGGATTGTTGTTAGTGCATGGACTCTGCGGGTCCCCCAGGGTTGTGTCGGTGAGAACCTCCCGTGAGTAAAGATTAGAGGTCCCGTCTGTCTATTGGGCAAAGATCCGCGATGGGTAGCACTTAGACTTCGCGAGTCACGCTGGGTTGTGCTACCGGGACGTCGATATTTTCGTCCGGAGTATATGTGTACACCGCATTTGCATGGCATTGCATTGCATTGCACTCATACATTTACTGCATTGCATTACATTGTGACTTGATTTTGATGTTTGGTGTTGTGTTGTGATATTGGATTGGATACCTTCAGACTTGGCACATTTGGAATTAGATGCTCTGCGTAGGTGATGACAGATAATTGAAATTGATTGCATTGTCTTATACTTGTTAGTTTCCTTGCTTATCTACTTTATTTTCTGGATTGTGTTAGCTATGCTTAGTTGGCCGATGATGCCTACCAGTACTATTGTTTGTACTGACCTGCACTTGCTGCATCCTTTTATGAATACAGAGTATCAGGTCGGATCCACTTTCGTGACCTGTGGCTGATCGACTCTTCAGCTTTCTCTTGAGTTTCCAGGGTGAGCATGGCGTCCGCTGACCTTGAAGACTTTCCTATCAGATGTCCTATTTTTTTATCTCAGAGACATAGACATTTTATGTATTAGTATTCCAGATTGTATTATTCTCCTTAGATGCTCTTATATTATTCAGACTAGACCCTGGGGGATGTTTATTGTCATTCCGCACTTTCTACTACTTTTATATAGATATATCATGAGACTTACATATTTGTTCTATTCTGCTGTTTAATTTCATTATTTCGTGTATTATTCTTTGTTGGGTTGAGGGTTCGCTTACTGAGGTGGGAAGGTAAGTGCCCGCGCGGCCTAAGCAAAATGGGTCGTGACAAGTTGGTATCAGACCCCTAGGTGACCTGATTTTTAATACAAGAACGTGTCTAGTAGAGTCCCGCGGATCGGTATGATGAGCTCCGTACTTATCTGCGAGAGGCTATAGGACATTTAGGAAATCTCACTTTCTTCTTTCCTTCATGCTACTTTATTCAAATTGGTATACGGAAGGAGCAAATTGGTATCTGGAAGGATCAAATTGGTATCTGACTCTTATCTCTTCTCTCACAGATGGTGAGGACTCGAGTTACTATGGCCCGAGGTCAGGTGCCAGAGCCCGCAGCTACGGCTGGCACCCGAAGGCGAGCAACAGCTAGATGGTGCGATAGAGCTAGAGGTCGCGGGGCTACCCCAGACATGGGTAGAGCTCTGGTGGTAGGATAGCGCCGAGAGAGATCTCCGTCTCCCGAGCCCGAGGATGTGGCTCCAGCTCAGACACAGCCTAAGGTTACTTCTGACCAGGCCATGCATGATATTATGGCCAGAGTATTGCTTTATCTTGATACCCAGCAGGCAGCAGCCGGTGTTACTACACCCAGCGGGGATTCACAGACTAGGTTGGGGCGCAGACCCCTTAGTAGGGACCTACGCGGGTAGCACATCCCGCTGCAGCTATGGCTCCTCGCATTGATGCGATACCTACTCCTGGTGATGAGATTAGGCCTATGGAGGGCGCTGCGATGACTGCTTCTGATCAGGAGCTGGTTGGAAGATTCAGGAAGTTAGAGCCGCCGAGGTTTTCTGGTACCTCGTCTGAGGATTCCTATGAGTTTATTCTTGATATGCATGAGTTTCTGTACCGTATGGGGATACTGGAGACCTACGGCGTTGATTATGCGTCCTACCAATTTCGTGGCGACGCAAAGACTTGGTGGAGGTATTTTGTAGCGTGCGGTTTCGAGGGTTCTCCTCCTTTGATGTGGACTCGGGTCCTACCGGGCCTTCGCTCGAGTAAAGTATGTGCCCCGATCTTTGAGAGAGGCGCGTAGGGAGCAGTTTTTACACCTTGAGCAGAGGGTCATGTCCTTGGAGTCCTATGTGACCCATTTCCTCTATTTGGCCCGTTATTCTATTCCGTCGATCCCTACTGAGGCCGATAGGATCAGGCGCTTTATTGGAGGACTAATGGGCCCTCTACAGATTCCTTGCCTTCAGGTGGAGTCTATGGGGCTTCGTTCTAGTCCATTATCGAGGATGCTTTGATGGTTGAGGGCCTTAAGGCCCGTGCTTTTGGTGGTGGTGACAAGAGTCCACGTTAGACAGGCAGTTTGGAGGTTCTGGTTCGAGGGGCGCTGGTCAATTTTTGAGGCCACCTCAGCCCTATTTCGGTCATCCTTTGCATTCAGCGTTACCGGCCTCCTCTAGTAAGCCACCTAGGCAGAGAGCTCCTGAGAGTTCGTTCTCCGGACCGAAGAGACAGGGGTCGCTTCCATAGGGTCTTCAGCTTCCGTGTTTCAGCACTCGACTCCTATTACCTGTTATTCTTGTGGAGAGGTTAGGCATGTTGCCAAGAGATGTCCCCGACCTAGGCGGGATTATCAGCCGCTGAGGACTCCTATATCATCTGGTGGTCAAGGCGGGATTTCTCAAAGAAGCGATGCTCAGTCAGGCCGCGGTACTTCCCATGGTTCTAGAGGTGGGTCCCAGCCAGCTAGGGGTGGTACTCAGGGTGCTAGAGGGGGATCTCAGATTGGGCGTGGTGGAGCCCATTATTACTCATTTCCTGGTAGGCCCGAGGCAGAGGCCTCAGATGTTGTGATCTCAGGTACCATTTCTGTCTGTCATAGAGCAGCATCTGTGTTATTTAATCCTAGATCCACTTATTCGTATGTATCTGCATTTCGTGCCGTTGGTTAGGATTTACCTTGTGATAGCATAGATATACCTGTTCATGTGTCTACTCCGGCCGGAGATTCTGTGGTTGTTGATCGAGTCTACCGGTCTTTTTTGGTTACTTTTATGGGGTATGACACTTGGGTAGATTTGATGATTCTTGATATGGTGGACTTTGATATTATATTGGGTGTGTCCTGGCTCTTTTCCTATCAAGCGATCTTGGACTGTCATGCCAAGACAGTTACCTTAGCTATGTCGGGCATTCCTAGGCTTGAGTGGAGAGGTACTCCTAGTCCCGCTTCGAAGAAGATCATTTCCTTTCTTCGGGCGAAGAAGTTAGTAAGTAAGGGGTGTTTAGCGTATTTGGCGCATGTTCGTGATACGGCTGTTGCATCTCCACCTCTTGAGTCTATCCCTATTGTGAGCGAGTTCGTGGAGGCATTTCCGCCGGATCTGCCGGGTATGCCACCAGATCACGACATTGATGTTGTCATGACCCAGCTGGAGGGTCATGACGGGTACCCGGTACTAGCCTACCGAGCACCTCTGGTCTAACATCCTATAAACATTTCTAGGTGGGCCACATATGCTACTCGTGAATATCATACTTAATACAGTTATAAATAGCTATGCCCATAAGTGTAGGCCAACAAGACTACCAAAGTATTATACAACAATAAGGATAAAGCTAAGGAACATCTAGTTACATATATTTGTCTATGAGCCTCTAAATAGAATACGCAAATCCATAAAGATGGGGCAGGACTCTGCCAAACCAAATAGATGTACACAACCGAGTAGTACCAATAACTGCGGCTCCAAAAAAACTGGAGCGATTTCTGCTGACGGAGCTCCTAAAGATCAGGTCCGTCTCCCTGCCTACTTGCGGGCATGAGCGCAGCGTCCACAAGAAGGGACGTCAATACGAATAATATACTTAGAATGTAAGGCATGAATTATAACATAATAAGAAATATGAAACATAACATGAGATAAAGATAACCTGTACATCTGAATGCCTTTTAGGCAGATACCAACATGCTTAGCTTTTTCACAAAAATATTTTTCATACATAAATAAATGATAGTGCTGCGGAACGTGCAGCCCGATCCATAAATATTTTATATTGCTGCGGAATGTGCAGCCCGATCCATATATCATATCATCATTTTACATATATATATATATATTGCCGCAGAACGAACGACCCGATCCATTTATCCCATATATCCCGCGTCCGGGACAATATCCAGCTGATCAGGTGGTATTGCGTAGCCTCACCTTTCCTCATATCCCATATATACACACACACACGATATAGATATATATATATATATATATATATATATATATATATATATATATATATATATATATATATATATATATATGTATACTTATATAACATAAGTAGCATGCATGAGAGTCCAAGTAAAAGTTATCACTTTATCGGAGTGACATAAGGTCGGTAACCTCCGATTTATATTATGGAATAATCATCATCGCTATATCTCACCTTGAAGGAACAATGATTATAAGGTGAGATTAACAACAATGAATAGAATCAAGGAAATCATGGAATAAGCTCAATAATCTCATCATAGCATTAAAATCATAAACTTTGAAACTTCTAGAAACGGAATCATCATCATCATCATGAAACATAATCATCCTTGGCGTCATAAGAAACTTTAAGAATCATGAATCTTTAGCTCTTGGAAATAAGGGCATTATGGAGGACATGTATGGATTCACAAGAAAGAAGTCATCATTGTCATCATGGTCCTCGTAGAAAACATCTCGTCTTTAGTATCATAAAAACCTTGAGAATCATGAACTTCTAGCTTTTCGAGAACAAGGATGTTATGGAAGACATATATAGAATCGTAACGTAGGAGTCATGCCTTTAGAAAGAAAGGGACTAGCCTTACATACCTTTTTGTCTCCTACTACTTACGCTTATCCTCCCGAGCTCGCAAATCTACATTTGAGAGAATTCATACTATCGTTAGACTTATCGTCGTATACTTATATTAAGCTTTCAAATCAAACTACTCCATATCCTGTCGAAAATCGGGCAACATCTCTCCTGTTTATACGCCTAGTCCGAAATCATAATTTAACAACCAACAACAACAGCAACAATAATACCAACATCAACAACAACATTATCAATACCAAAATACTCCATAAAACATCCCACACGATGTTTCTCTAATTTCTCAACTAATAATTCGTTATACGACTATTTAATAGCTTTATCTCTATAATTAAACCTAAATCAATACAAATAAAGGAAGATTCATACCTTACTCCCTCTAGAACCGCGATGCCTTCAATATTCGCCTTGAACTCCAGCCAAGATTCACCACAATATGATATTATAACCGCAACTATACGCAGTCCGAACCCGAATCCGGAGACTATACTTAATTCGCATTAAAATTTAAGGTTTGGTAGATAGGTGAAATGTTCCAGAAATTTGGAGAGGTTTAGGGGTGTTTGGAGTGAAAAATGAGGGGGTAAGCAGAGTTAATCCCTACTCTGGCAGCCTGTCTTAAAATGATCATAACGCTTGATCCCGATGTCGGATTGATACGCGGTTTGTTGCATTGGAAACTAGACTTCCCGAACTTTATTTTAGACCTTTTCTTTGCCTCAATACTTCTCATATACTAAAAGATATCCTTTCTCCAATTTAGGCCAAAATTGCCCCTCATATTTTCTCCAAAGTTCCTACGAACTTAGTTTCCTTAATTCACTTGCTCTCCAATCCTCTCATAGGTCATTATATGAACTAAAACTTTCATAACCATAAGACAAATGCATATAATCATATATATATATATATATATATATATATATATATATATATATATATATATATATATATATATATATACATATGTATATATATATCCTTGAAGGCAACTCTAGAGTCCCTACTCAAAACAACCAACACTTATAGATTTCAATGTACAGAACTACGGGGTGTAACAGATTTTTGTATCGACGTGGACTCGGGCACTTATTCCATTTCCATCCCACCATATCGGATGGCACCTACCGAGTTGAGGGAGCTTAAAGAGAAATTGCAGAATTTATTGAGCAAGGGATTCATTAGACCTAGCGTCTCCCTTTGGGGTGCTCCTGTGTTATTCGTGAAGAAGAAAAATGGGACCATGAGGATATGTATTGATTACCGCCAGTTGAACAAGGTCACTAATCGAAACAACTATCCTATGCCTCGTATTGATGACCTGTTTGACCAGCTTCAGGGTGCTTCGGTATTTTCAAAGATTGATTTGCATTCCGGCTATCACCAGTGGAAGATCAGGGCGGAGGATATTTTGAAGATAGCATTTCAGATGAGATACAACCACTATGAGTTTCTGGTGATGTCTTTTGGGCTTACCAACGCTCCGACTGCATTTATAACCTTGATGAATGACGTCTTTAGACCATTCCTTGATTCTTTTGTGATTGTGTTCATTGATGACATCTTGGTGAACTCCAAGAGTAGAGAGGAGCATGAGAGCCATCTCCGTACTGTTCTTGGATTGTTGAAGAAAAATAGCTTGTTTGCTAAATTTTCTAAGTGTGAGTTCTGGTTAGAGTCTATAGTATTCTTAGGCCATGTTATGTCTAAAGATGGGATTATGGTTGATCCACAGAAGATTGAAGCTGTGAAGGGTTGGGCGAGGCCCACTATTGTTACTGAGATTTGTAGCTTTGTGGGTTTGGCTAGTTATTACCGTCGCTTTGTGAAGGGTTTTGCTACCATTGCTTTATCCGTGACCAGATTGACTCAGAAGGATGTTCTCTTCCAGTGGACGGATGATTGTGAGGAAGGCTTTCAAAAGCTCAAGCTTCTTTTGACGACAGCCTTGATCCTAGCCTTACCTGTGGAAGGTAAGGATTTCACTATATATTGTGATGCCTCTTGTATGGGTTTGGGTGCAGTGTTAATGCAGAAGGGTAGAGTGATAGGTTATGCTTCCCGTCAGTTAAAAGTTCACGAGAAGAATTACCCTACCTATGATTTGGAGTTATTGGCCGTAGTCTTCGCTTTGAAGCTTTGGAGGCATTACTTGTACGGTGTCCATTGTGAGGTTTTTATCGATTACCGTGGCCTTTAGCATGTGTTTACCCAGAGAGATCTTAATTCCAGGCAGCACCGATGGATGGAGCTCCTGAAGGACTATGACATCTCTATCCTTTACCATCCAAGTAAAGCAAATGTAGTGGCTGATACCTTGAGTCGCAAGGCAGTGAGTATGGGGAATTTAGCTCAATTGATTGTCTCCGAGCGTCCGTTGGCCATGGAGGTTCAGACTTTGGCCAGTAGTTTCGTCCGTCTTGATATTTTAGCCCCGGGCAGGATTTTGGCTTGTATAGAGGTGAGATCGTCTTTATTGGATCGGGACTCATCAGTTTGAGGATACTCAGTTGAGCAAGATTCAAGATAGAGTCTCGAGGGGTAAGGCCAAAGAGGCCGTGATTGATTCTGAGGGCATTTTGAGGATTAGAGGACGCATGTGCGTTCCTCGTGTTGGTGATTTGATTCAGTTGATCTTATTTGAAGCTTATAGGTCTTGCTATTCCATTCATCCGGAGGCGACTAAGATGTACCGTGACTTGAGACAGCACTACTGGTGGCGTCGGATGAAGAGAGATATAGTTGACTATATGGCTAAGTGTCGAAATTGTCAGCAGGTAAAATATGAACACCAGCGGCCCGGTAGGATGCTTCAGAGGATGCCCATTCCCGAGTAGAAGTGGGAGAGGATTACCATGAATTTTGTCACGGGTCTTTCGAAGACCCTTGACAAGTTTGATTCCACTTGGGTGACAGTGGATCGGTTGATGAAATCCGCTCACTTTGTCCCAGTTCAGGTTTTCTATACCGCAGAGAAGTTAGCTAAGATATATATTCGGGACATTGTGAGATTACATGGAGTTTCTATTTTTGTTGTATCTGATCGGAGTACTATCTTCACTTCCCGATTTTAGAGGGCATTTCACGAGGAATTGGTTACCCGATTGGACCTTAGTACAACTTTCCATCCCAGATCGATGGCCAGTCTGAGCAGACCATTCAGGTGCTCGAGGACATGTTGAGAGCGTGTGTTATTGATTTCGATGGTCATTGGGATGATCAGCACTTGCCCTTGGTAGAGTTTGCGTACAATGACAATTATCATTCGAGTATTGGCATGACGCCCTTTGAAGCCTTATATGGTAGGAGATGTAGATCTCCCATTGGTTGGTTTAATGGGTTTGAGGCTCGACTTTGGAGCACAGACCTATTGAGAGAGTCCTTTGATAGGGCGAGAGTTATTCAGGCCAAGCTTATGGCAGATCAGAGTCGGCAAAAAATGTATGCGGACCGGAAGGCCTGAGATTTGAAGTTTGCTATTGGTGACCAGTTTCTATTGAAGGTTGCACCCATAAAGGATGTTATGAGGTTTGGTAAGAGGGGCAAGTTGAGCCCCAGGTACATTAGTTCGTTTGAGATTGTGGATTATATCGGTGATGTAGCTTATGAGTTAGCATTGCCGCCAGTCTTGATGGGAGTTCATCCGATCTTTCATGTTTTGATACTGAAGAAGTACCATGCCGAGAGTACCTATAGTACCTGTTGGGATTCTATATTGCTTGATGAGAATTTGACTTATGAGGAGGAGCCTATCACGATCTTGGATAGGTAGGTTCAGAAGTTGAGGTCAAAGGAAATTGCATCTGTAAAGGGGCAATGGAAGCACCGTCCCGTGGAAGAGGCTACTTAGGAGACTGAGTTCGACATGCGTAGCCGATAGCCCCAGTTGTTCACTGATTTAGGTATTCCCCTACTTTCCTTCTTTTCTTCGCTCGAGGACGAGCGACGGTTCAATTGGTATCTGATGTAACGACCCGTCTGGTCGTTATAGTCTTTTTAGTATTTTTGCCCGTTCTCGAGCATTGATTAGCTCATTTTTGACCCGAGGGGACCTTTGATACGCTTCCCGAGCTGTGTAGACCGGATTCGGGCATCTTTTGGGAAATATGGGCATAAAGTGAAGAATGGTTGATCCGAAGTTGACTTTTGGGCAAACAAATATTTTTCAGAATTTTGTCAATTCCAAGAGGTCCGGATAGTCGTTTAGAACTTTTGTGGGTATTCTGTTCGGTTCCCAATGCACTCAGATGCATTTCGAGACTTGGGTTGGGAAATTGGAATTAAAACATCAGGGGTTAACTTGGTCAATGAGACCTCTGTTGGGAATTCCGAGGCCACAGGCGCGTTCGTAGCATGTTTTTATGTATGTCTATGTGTATGGTATGTGAGCAGATGGCCTCGGGAACTAGTCAGAAAATCGGATCGAATTGTGGAAGTTGGGAAGTTTTCTGCTGTCTGGTGCCCGCTTTGGCGGCACCAGCACCGCAGCAGCGATGTCGCTATGGCGATCCCAGTACCGCTAAAGCGGTTGACGGGCAGTTAGTAACATTAATAAAGTATTAAAAGCCCTTAGACCCTCATTATGTCCCATTTCGATATTTGAGCTTGAAGGAACTGTGCTTAAGGATATTTGGAGAAGAATCTTGGAGGTAAATCTTGCTTATTTCTTCCCTCTTCCTTTAACTATAATCATATTAGATTCCCCTTTTCCCTTAATAAACCCATGGTGATGGGAGTTGAAAGAGAGTTTTGGAAGAACATTGTCCCTAGGCTTATTAATGATAAATTGGTGATGTTTATGTTAGATATTGACTAATCTAAGCTTAATGATCATATATCTTCCACTTTTAGCATTGAATTTCGGAATCAAAGACTTAAGGTTTATACTCAATTTGAGGGTTTTACTTGAAATCAGAAATTAGGCTAATCCTTGAGTTAAATCAACAATTAGTGGTTGGGTTAGGATTATCTAGAAATCAATTTGGTATTTTGATCTCGAATTTTTCATTTTGTCCTTGTGGGCCCGTTTCCCCAATTTCTTGGGTTAGGATTGACCTAATTTGAATAATAGCAATATTAGTATCATTCTTCATGATCTCTAATATAGAATTCGATTATGCTTAGACTACTTTGGTGCTGAGGTTCAGCGGAAGGGAAAGGGAAAGGAGTGAGTTGTTGGTGTTGCGGTTCGGCTATCCAGGTAGGTTACGGCTTACCTTTGGTTAGACTTCATATAGCGAAGCATATATTTAGATTATATTATCAGAGACAGCATGTGAATCTTCGGGTACGAAGTTGGGTTGGATATTGCCTTAGGTTGGGCCTTGTTGAGTGTTGGGACTAGCCACTCCGTTATGTGTGCTTAAATTATTCTATTGTGCTGGTTTGATGCCATGAGTAGTTCATAGATATTGGAATCTGTGTTATCGCCTTGATTGGGATAAAATTGACATACCCATTGCTGGTATTTGTACTTGGATATGTTGTTAGCGTACCCACTGTACTTTGATTCGGTTACATTATTACCCACTATTGGTATTGTGATATTAATATTTTGTTGGCATACCCACTGTTGTCATTGTGATATGATACATTGTTGGTGTATCCCATTGTTGGTACTTGTGATATTGAACTTGATTGTTGATGTTGATACACGCATTGCACGCATTCTTACTCATTCATGATGCATGGCAGATACCCGGTGATGATCCGATATCGTTGATTGAGTATATTGATATTTTGATAAACTCTTTTACTTGAGAGATTGGGAGAAGGCCGATGTCCGAGGATCAATCCTGGAATCGTTGATTGTATGAAACTGATATTTGATAAACTCTTTTACTTGAGTGATTGTGAGAAGGTCGATGTCCGAAGATCAATTCCAGAATCGTTGATTTTATGAAACTGATATTTGATAAACTCTTTTACTTGAGTGATTGCGAGATGGCCGATGGCCGATGATCTATTCCGGCATCGTTGTCGCATGGCTGATTCTGATGATATTTTCGGAATCATTGTTAGTGCATGGACTCCGCGGGTCCCCCAGGGTAGTGCCGGTGAGAATCCATCGTGGGCAAAGATTCGGGGTCCCGTCTGTCTGTTCGGCAAAGATCCGGGGTCTCGTCTGTCTGTTGGGCAAAGATCCGGGATGGGTGGCACTTAGAATTCGTGATTCACGCTGGGTTGTGCTACTGAGATGTCGATATTTCCGTTCGAAGTACATGTGTACACCACATTTGCATGGCATTGCACTCATACATTTACTGCATTGCATAGCATTGTGACTTGATTTTGATGTTTGGTGTTGTGTTGTGATATTGGATTGGATACCTTCAGACTTGGCACATTTAGGATTAGATGCTCTGCGTAGGTGATGATGGATAATTGGAATTGATTGCATTGTCTTATACTTGTTAGTTTCCTTGCTTATCTGCTTTATTTTCTGGATTGTGTTAGCTATGCTTAGTCGGCCGATGATGCCTACCGATCGTTGTTTGTCCGACCCGCACTTGTCGTATTCTTTTTATGAATGCAGAGTATCGAGTCGGATCCACTTCCGTGACCCGTGGTGATCGTGCTTGCCCTTTCTCTCGAGTTTCAAAGTAGTATGGCGTCCGCCGACCTTGAAGACTTTCCTATCATATGTCCTATTTTTTATCTCAGAGACATAGACATTTTATTTATTAGTATTTCAGATTGTATTACTCTCTTAGATGCTCTTGTATTATTCAAACTAGACCCTGGGGTGTTCATTGTCATTCCGCTTATATATATATATATATATATATATATATATATATATATATGTGTGTGTGTGTGTGTGTGTGTGTGTGTGTGTGTGTGTGTGTGTGTGTGTGTGTGTATCGTGAGACTTACGTATTTGTTCTATTCCAACTGCTTAATTTCATTCTTTCGTGTATTATTCATTGTTGGGTTGAGGGTTTGCTTACCGAGGTGGGAAGGTAAGTGCCCTCGCAGCCTAAGCAAAATGGGTAGTGACATATTTTTTGTCTTTCTTTCTTTCTTTCTTTCTTTGAATGATTAACTCCACAATATTTTCAGTGAACAGCGATTCCATAAAGTCGGGGATAAAGTCAGTCTATTTGGTTTCTGCTTCGATATTTATTGTGTTTGCTAGTCTATATATCTTTTTTTTTTTTTTTTTTTTTTTACAATTTCTTTGGATTGGATATTATATATAATGTTGTTCATCTATAGTTTTTGGCATAATTCCTTCGTGTTCTAATTGATCCTATGTGATGATGCGCATAAATTATGATCTTTTATTAATCTACTGTGTATGTGATCGTTACAAACTTTATGTAAACTTAATTTGGTTAATCATATAATATAAACTAATGTGGGGAGTAAAAGATTGTATTATTTTAAGCAACAAGTTGTATAATTGGCTCCTATATTTTCTATCAGCAACAATTATAGCCATCTACCTTGACATTTTGAAGGAACAGTGGACCCCGACACTCACCTCCAAGTTTAGTTGTATTTTCTAATTTTTTACCTCACTTATTCGATCTTTGCATTATGGCTTGTTTACACCTCGATACTTTTTAGGATTAGTATTTACCATGATTTAATAAAATGTCTTTGAGAATGAAGAGGAGAATGGTGCCAATGTAAATACAGGATCATGAAGTTGTTATCTTATCCGACTTGTTATTTCATTTTCGCTAAGCGAACCTCAAATCAATACTGTGTATATTAAAATTAATGGTACTATTTTTCTGATTTATGTATGGCTCCGAACAATAGAACAAGAAGAGGCAGACCACCAAAGTAACGACTATCAAGATAGGGATAATAATTCATCTTTTGATCACTAATTTTTGGAAAATCATTTTTAAGGCTGAACAATTTAATGAATTATAGAAGAGAGATCATGAGGAAGAAAAAGAAGAAGAAGATTGAAGAAGAGGAGGAAAGGAAAAGAGAGAAATATTCATTTCGTGAATATAGCCGTTAGGCTCAAAATGCCATGTACATGATATTTATAACAAACTAACTTAACTAACTCCATATAATCTAATTATCTACTTATTAGTAAAATGACTAAACTGCCCTTATACAATGTAATTTATATTCTAACACTCCTCCTCAAGCTAGGTACCATAAACATCAAGTAGTCTAGCTTGGATTAAACACATTTAGCAATCCCAGTTTAGTCAGCAAGTATTCATGTTGAATTCTGTTCAGCCCTTTTGTAAGCACGTCAGCAGGTTGCTCATTTGTAGGCAAATACTCAGTTTTAATTAAGACTTGCTGCATCTTTTCTCTTCTAAAATGGCAGTCAATCTCTATGTGTTTTGTTCTTTCATGGACAAGATTGGCTGCTTTGCTATCCTTTGTAAACACATACAGGCAGTTTCAGCTGTGCTCCAAGATCTCTTATTAAGCCAGTTGACTGCTTCTTAGATTTCCATGACACTAGAGAATCTCGATTTGATCAAAAAACTAGTTATAGACTTCCTTGAGAATGAGCATGCAGCACAGTCAGCATCACAGTTGTTACACTCCGTAGTTCTATACATTGAAATTCGTAAGTGTCGGTCGCCCCAAGTGTGGATTTTGGAGTTACTTTCAAGGGAATGTATGGTTGCATGCGTTTAATTTATGATCATGAAGATTTAGTTCAGGTAATAAGCCATGAGAGGATTGGAAAGCAGGTGAATTGCGAAAACTAGGGTTGATGGTCCGACTTGGAGGAAGGATATCTTTTGGAACATGACTGGTTTTGAGACAAAGCAAAAGCCTAGAGTGAAGTTCATGAAGTTCAGTTTCCAACGCAATAGACTGCTCCTCAATAGGACATTGGGGTAAGGAGATATGGACGTTAAAAGTTGGGATGGCATGTCAGGAAAATAGCCTGCGCGAACGCGCCAGGGAGTGGCGTGAACGCGCTGAGCAAATTTTAGGCTCGGGGTTAGGGATGAAGATTATATGATCTGAGTATAAGAATATATATATATATATATATATATATATATATGACATTTAACTGAGTGTAAATTAGTTAATACGTTACTTGATGAAAAGCCCTCGTAACCGTAAGGTGGCGCCCACATGTTGGAGTTTTATAAAGAACATATGAAAAATTATATGAGTATTACATGGGAAGTTGAGCAAGTCTTAAGAAGGACCCTTAAGCCAAATGTGGGCATAAGCCCTCCGAAAGGAAGATCTAAGGATATGTTTTCGGATGATCTGACTTAAAGAGGCCAAAAAGCCATGATAGGTTTGGAATTTGGAATCACACCGCAAATGAAAGTTGTATATAATTGAATTAGCTTTCCAACCATAGGTTGTGGACCCTCACACGATATTGGGATCAAGAGTTATGAGTTTTTACTGAACAAACACGCAGGCAGTGAAATAAGCCAGCGCGAACGCGCCAGGAAGCACATTTTTTAGGTCGGTGCAACCCGAGCCTAAAAACTTATAAAAGGGGATTTACCCCCTTAAACAGCAACCAAACACCCTCTAAGCCTACCCAAACCTCTGAAAACTTCCATCAACTTTCACTCACCAATTTTCACGCAAATCAAAGTATAATCCCCCAATTCTTGTCCAGACAGCGTATACTTGCAATTATAAAATCGTATAGCGGCGTGCTTTGGCTCAAGTTCAAGAAGGAAAGTGAAGATATAGCAATAATATTGGAAGTAAGGTATGAATCTCTTATTATTAATGTTAATTTCGGTTTATTTACGGAGGTAAAGTCGTTAAACAATTGTATAGTGAGTTGGTTAGTTATGGAAATTGGAAAACACCGTGTGGGGTGTTTTATGGAATATTTTGGTGTTGATAATGATGTTATTGTCATTGTGGTTGTTGTTGTTGTTATTGGTTCTTTGAATAATAATTTCGGGCTAGGCACATAAACAAGAGAGATGCTGCCCGAATTTTGGCAGACTTTAAGGAGATTAAATTTGAAGGCTTAGGATAAGTATATAATAGTGAGCCTAACCATAGTATGAATGGTCTTATAGGTAGATTGCGAGACCGGGAATAGGCGGAAAAGCGGCGATGCAAAATTTCAGGTATGTTAAAGCTCGTCCCTTTCTTTCAAAGGGATGATTCCTATGTGTGATTCCACATATACTTCCATCATCTTCTTACCTCAAAAAGTTATAAGTTCGTCATTCTTAATAAGATTCTTATGGTACCAAAGAAGAGACGTTTTCTATGATGATTATGATGATGATAATGATTTCATGTTTAAAGGTTCCAAGATTATGGTTTCAAGGTGAATATGAATATGAGAATGTTGAACTATTCCTTGATTCTCAATTTTATTCATTGATGATGACTCTATTTCCAAAGGTTTCAAAGTGTATAAATTGACGCTTCATGAGAATTATGATCTCATTCTATGTCTTCCCTTGATGTTATTCTTCATTGATACTCTCACCTCATAATGCTAGTTCCTTCAAGGTGACACATGAAGATCATGATGATTCTATAATACAATCGGAGGTTACCGACCTTACATCACTCCGATAGAGTCATAGCTTTTGATTGGGCTCTTATGCATGCTTATGTTATGATGATCACACCGCGCATATACGGCCGGGCAGCACCACTACGATGGGCTTAATGGGAGGCTTATGGATGATTACACCACGCCTATACGGCCGGGCAGCACCACTACGGTAGGCGTAGTGGGCGGCTTATGGATAATGATAACACCGTGTCTATATGGCATAGGCAACACCACTAGTGGGCAGCGTGAGATGATTACCCCGGACGCGGGAGGCCCGAACACGGGCTAATGATGTTATTTGATTCAGACAGTTTATGTGTGTACGTATGATATGTTATAAAGGTAAAAGTGAGCATGCATAATTCCACCTCAAGAGGCACTCAGATGTACAGGTTACTCTTTTATCTCATGATGTGCTCTATATCTCTATCATGTTATTATTCATGCTCTGTATCCCTTACTATGTTATTATTCATGCCTTACATACTCAGTACATTATTCGTACTGACGACCTTTCTTGTGGACGCTGCGTTCATGCCCGCAGGTTCAGGTAGCCAGTCGAGTGAGCTAGACCTGTAGGACCTCTCCTCAGTCTCTTCCAGTGAGCTCCTTTCTGACCGGAGCTTCAGCCTTTTTTGGTATGCTATTTTGCTGTGTACATATCTGGGTATGGCAGGGCGATGTCCTGTCTTTTCTATAGTTTGTTTTCCATAGAGGTCTGTAGACAGTGATATGTAGCCGTGATGTTATGCAGCCTTGTCGGCGCTTGTTTTGTTGTACAGTATATGTAGCGGCCTAATCGGCTTGCGCTGTTACTCTCAGTATTTATGTTTATATAAATGCGTTGGCCGTGAGTTCTCGAGACGGTGTTTCTTGTGTTGATTGTTCAGGAGATAGTATAGCTCGGTTATAGATTGCGTATGGGCCCAAGTTAATCAGCAAGAAGTAAATGCAAGCATAGGAGTGCTTGGCCAGTAATGGTCGGGCACTCGTCACGGCTCAACGATTTGGGTCGTGACAACAGTATGCTGTGATTGTATCTTGTCTGTTGCTAGATAACAAAATCGCTTTTCCAGGCTGTGATTTGATATACCTTATAATCTTTAGAGCAGCTTCCATGTGAGACCTTTCTGGTTGTTGTAGGAATTGACTTAGATTTTGAACACTGTAGGAGATATCAGGTCTTCTTACTGTTAAATAGAGCAGCTTTTCTATTATTCTTTGATAGGCACCTTGATATTGTAATACTTCATTTTCTTCACATGCTGTCTTCTTTCCAGCTTGTTTGTCTTGTTGAGCAATAGTTTCTTTTAGATGTTGATCATATTCTCTAGTTGTCAGCTTGACACTAATGTCTATAGGTGTGTGAAATGGCTTAGCAGCACCTAATCCAGACTCTGATATTAATTTTAATGCATACTTTATTTGATGCACTAGAATTCCTTTTTTTGATCTTGCAAATTAATGCCAAGAAAGTATTTTAGTTCACCTAAATCTTTCATCTTGAAGGCTTTTTGTAACTCAGCATTAGTTTCCACTACTACATCTAGGCTGTCTCCAGTGATCAACATGTCATCTACATAGACCAATATAGCTATGAACCCTTTTCCAGTTTTCTTTGTATACAAAGAATGATCATACTGGCTTTTTTGAAACTTAAACTTGATTAGTGCCTCTGAAGTTTGGCATTCCATTGCCTTGGAGCCTGCTTTAATCCATACAGGGATTTTGTAAGTCTGCATACTTGTTTACGGCCCTCCTGACTTTGAACTCCTTATGGTAACTCCATGTAGATTTCATCATTGAGATCACCTTGAAGAAAGGCATTGTACACATCCATATGATGTATATGCCACTTTCTAGCTGCTGCCAGAGCTAAAATAGTCCTTACTGTCACCATTTTTACAACTGGACTAAATGTTTCTTGATAGTCTATGCCTTCCTGCTGACTGTAGCCTTTGGCTATTAGTCTTGCTTTGTATCTCTCTATCTCACCATTGGCTTTGTACTTGATCCTGAATACCCATTTGCATCCAATAGGAACTTTTCCATCTGGTAAAGTAACCAGTTCCCAAATGTGATTCTGTTGTAGTGCATCTATTTTTGCTTGCATAGCTTCTATCCATTTTGGATCTCTTGTAGCTTCGCAAAAGTTTTAGGTTCGGTAGTATTTGAAATTGCGCAGAGATAAAGGCTTTATAATCGAAGATAAGTGGTCATATGATATATATTTGGACATAGCAAATGGAACATCATCATGAACATTAAGAGATACAAACTCTTTCATCCAACAAGGTGGATGCTTCCCTCTAGTTATCACAAAATATTTCAATTGGTTTAAAAAACACAGCATAATCACTTAATTGATAAGACATCCAAATTAATTGAGCACAACATTGGCCAATGGCAATAGATTCTGCTTCAATAGTGAATAAGGAAACAGATCCTTGTTTCTTATTATTCCAGGAAATTAAAGAGTTTCCTAGAACTTGGCATGAGAGGTCAGATTATTTAGGAGCTGCTTGAAATCTAGCACACCTGCAAACACTAAACATAATATCTGGTCGACTGGCTGTTAAATAAAGAAATGATCCAATAATACCACGATACTTAGTTTCATCAATAGGTTTTCCTTTTTCATCCTTATCAAGAGTGCAAGTCAGACTCATTGGAGTTCCTATAATTTTTGATTCAGCCGTTCGGAATTTTTGAACAAGTTCTTTTGCATACTTAGCTTGACATATGAATATTCCTTTGTTAGATTGATGAATTTGAAGCCCCAAGAAGAAATTTAATTCTCCCATCATGCTCATTTTGAATTCACTTTGCATAAGATCAGAAAATTCCTTACACAAAGAAGGGTTAGAACTTCAAAAAATAATATCATCTACACATACTTGAATAATGAGATTTCCTGATGAAGATCATTTAATAAAAAGTGTTGTGTCAATTTTGCCTCTGGAAATTTGATAATTTGGTATTTTCCAACTTATTTCTTCTTTAATCTTAGATTTTTGACTTGTTTGATTGAGAAAATAGTGCATTTAATATCGTTTACTTCTATTTTATAGGTTTTACATGATTGAGAAGTGATCGGAAAGAAATCAAGTGAAAAACAAGTCAAAAGAGGTCAAATTGAAGAAAACAAGAAAAGTGGCTAAATTTTCAAAGAATGAACAGATCTGAAAATCCGAAATTTGAAGGCCATTTTCGTCACTTTTTATTGGGGAATTTTTGGGAACAATAAAATAAACACTTGAAGGAAAATATCATCATCTTTGGCCATTTTCACAAGACTTTTGGAAGCTAGGGTTCTTTAACCAATGCTTTGGAAGAGAAGATTGGAGCACTTTAATGAGGAAACTCTTAACCCTTTCTTCAATTCCTTGTTATGTATTGAATATTTAAGTGTGTTTTATTTTATTCTCTCACTTGCATCTTGTTTATGAGAACATCCATTATCAAGTGATGCACGCAACGTGATAGATTGACTAAAAATAATAAAAGAAAATTATCTAACAATTAAAACTGTAAAATAAAGTTAAAAATAAAGGAAATATGGGTTGCCTCCCATAATGCAACATTTTTAAGTTGGGCAATTATGGCTTCCTTGGTACCAACACATTTAAACCTTGGCATATGAATTCTTGATTTTTGAAAAAGAAAATTGATTGAAGTAAGGATTCTTGTTTTTAATTTTAGACTCAATTTTTTGCTCTTACTTTCACTAATTAGTCTCTTTAGGCTATGAGTGACTTTTTGAGTTCATTTGTTTCAATAGGTTCTTGGATACATATTCTACTTGAGTTTTCATGTGCCATGTGTGGTGAGGTTAATTTATGACTTTTTTACGCATTATTTGTGGTCTAGAACTTGCCCGGAATGAGTTTCAAGGCGAAATCCTAGGCTACACTTGGTTTGAAAAATGATTTTAGGCCTTCCTTGATCAGTTTTTTTGCCTTAAATTTCCTATCCTTGCTTATTTTCGCTAGTCAACCCCTTTTGAGTCTTTAACTTTTTCTTTGACAACCATGTTACAAGCTTTACCCGATTCTTTATTGATCCATCTTTTAGTACCCTACCTCCTTAAGTGCGTTGAAAGTGCAAACATAGGCTAAAAGCCTAAGTTTGGGGGTGATGGTTGGTAAAGTGTGATGTGAAAGTTGCTTGAAAGGTGAAAATGAAAAAAGAAAAAAAATAGTGGTTATCCTTGAAATTTAAAAAAGAAAAAGTAAAAAAAAGCACAAACAACAACAAAAAGAATGAATAAAAATTAAGGAAGAATAAAGAGTTGTGAATACTGAGAAGACTAGGTGGTGAAATGAAAAGATGAAGAAAATGGTGGAAAAGTTTTAAAGGAAGTGTGCTTTGATTGTTGAAAATTGTAGTGTTTAGGGAGGTTTTTGAGTCACTATTTCCAAATTATGCCCCTTACCTTAACCAAAAGCCTACATTACAACCCTTTAAGTCCTAATTGATTTTGAACCAAGTGTGTCTACATTAGTGGAGAAATACATGAAGGGCAAGCTTATGGTACTGCTTGTACATTTGAACATCTTTGCGAGAGGAGAGTTAATTCTTTCGTTTTGATATCCCATTTGTGTTTTAAGTTTCATTTTGTGACTTGGGATTCTCTCTTAATTGTGAGGGCACATGAGAACTTTAGTTGTGAATTTGTTCCAAATTTCAATTGAGAGGAATGAACAAAAGAATGTTGTTTTTGTGATAAAGAGGCAAATTTTGAAGCTTTAGTGTCATGACTTGATTGCTACTTTGATTAGTTTGGTATTTGCATAGTTAAAAAAAAAAAAAAAAAAAACAAAGAGAGTTTTTGAGAACTTGGTGATTCATATGTTTTGGATTAATTGTTAGTACCAATCAAAGTCATGTTTTTGTGCTTAAAGTAGATCTTTTTGACTTGGTATAATATTGGTGCACTATTTAGTTGAGTCTTTGGGAGGGAATTGTAAGTTTTGATTTGCTTAAGGAGAAGCAATAGGTTAAGTTTGGTGGTTTGATAATTTGGTATTTCCAACTTATTTCTTCTTTTATCCTTGATTTTTGACTTGTTTGATTGAGAAAATAGTGCATTTAATATCGTTTACTTCCATTTTATAAGTTTTACATGATTGAGAAGTGATCGGAAAGAAATCAAGTGAAAAACAAGTCAATAGAGGTCAAATTGAAGAAAACAAGAAAAGTGGCTAAATTTGCAAAGAATGGACAGATCTGAAAATCTGAAATTTGAAGGCCATTTTCGTCACTTTTTATTGGGGAATTTTTGGGAACTATAAAAGAAACACTTGAAGGAAAATATCATCATCTTTGGCCATTTTCACAAGACTTTTGGAAGCTAGGGTTCTTCAACCAACGCTTTGGAAGAAAAGATTGGAGCACTTTAATGAGCAAACTCTTAACCCTTTCTTCAATTCCTTGTTATGTATTGAATATTTAGGTGTGTTTTATTTTATTCTCTCACTTGCATCATGTTTATGAGAATATCCATTATCAAGTGATGCACGCAACGTGGTAGATTGACTAAAAATAATAAAAGAAAGTTATCTAACAATTAAAACTGTAAAATAAAGGAAATATGGGTTGCCTCCCATAATGCAACATTTTTAAGTTGGGGAAGTTTTATTTTGATAGATATTTTATGACGGGGAGCAATATGCCATGATGGATGATAGTTTGGTAGTTTGATTTTTTTTTTTTTTGGTATTTTTTATGACATTTATATCAGTATGATTTTTTTAAATTTTTTTTATTACTAGCTTCTTTAGTTTTTTTGTAGTTTAGTTGTAGGAATGGTGTTGGGATGTGATTTTTGCTCCTTGGCCAATTATGGCTTGCTTGGTACCAACACATTTAAACCTTGGCATATGAATTCTTGATTTTTGAAAAAGAAAAATGATTGAAGTAAGGATTCTTATTTTGACTTTTAGACTCAATTTTTGGCTCTTACTTTCGCAAATTAGTCTCTTTAGACTATGAGTGACTTTTTGAGTTCATTTGTTTCAATAGGTTCTTGGATACATATTCTACTTGAGTTTTCATGTGCAGTGGTGAGGTTTATTTATGAGTTCTTTTGCATTATTTGTGGTCTAGAACTTAACCCGGAATTAGTTTCAAGGCGAAATCCTAGGCTATACTTGGTTTGAAAAATGATTTTAGGCCTTCCTTGGTCCGTTTTTGTACCTTAAATTTCCTACCCTTGCATATTTTCGCTAGTCAACCCCTTTTGAGTCTTTAACCTTTTCTTTGACAACCATGTTACAAGCTTTACCCCGTTCTTTATTGATCCATCTTTTGGTACCCTACCTCTTTAAGTGCGTTGAAAGTGCAAACATAGGCTAAAAGCTTAAGTTTGGGAGTGATGGTTGGTAAAGTGTGATGTGGAAGTTTCTTGAAAGGTGAAAATGAAAAAAGAAAAAAAAATAGTGGTTATCCTTGAAATTTAAAAAAAGAAAAAAGAAAAAAAAGAACAAACAACAACAAAAAGAATGAATAAAAATTAAGGAAGAATAAAGAGTTGTGAATAATGAGAAGACTAGGTGATGAAATGAAAAGATGAAGAAAATGGTGGAAAAGTTTTAAAGGAAGTGTGCTTTGATTGTTGAAAATTATAGTGCTTAGGGAGGTTTTTGAGTCACTATTTTCAAATTATGCCCCTTACCTTAACCAAAAGCCTACATTACAATCCTTTAAGTCCTAATTGATTTTGAACCAAGTGTGTCTACATTAGTAGAGAAATACATGAAGGGCAAGCTTATGGTACTACTTGTACATTTGAACATCTTTGTGAGAGGAGAGTTAATTCTTTCCATTTGATATCCCATTTGTGTTTTAAGTTGCATTTTGTGACTTGGGATTCTCTCTTAATTGTGAGAGCACATGAGAACTTGAGTTGTGAATTTGTTCCAAATTTCAATTGAGAGGAATGAACAAAAGAATGTTGTTTTTGTGATAAAGAGGCAAATTTTGAAGCTTTAGTGTCATGACTTGATTGCTACTTTGATTAGTTTGGTATTTGCATATTAAAAAAAAAAAAAAAGAACAAAGAGAGTTTTTGAGAAGTTGGTGATTCATATGTTTTGGATTAATTGTTGGTACCAATCAAAATCATGTTTTTATGCTTAAATTAGATCTTTTTGACTTGGTATAATATTGGTGCACTATTGAGTTGAGTCCTTGGAAGGGAATTGTAAGTTTTGATTTGCTTGAAGACAAGCAATAGTTTAAGTTTGGGGGTTTGATAATTTGGTATTTTTCAACTTATTTCTTCTTTAATCTTAGATTTTTGACTTGTTTGATTGAGAAAATAGTGCATTTAATATCGTTTACTTCCATTTTATAGGTTTTACATGATTGAGAAGTGATCCGAAAAAAATCAAGTGAAAAACAAGTCAAAAGAGGTCAAATTGAAGAAAATAAGAGAAGTGGCTAAATTTGCAAAGTCTGGACAGATCTGAAAATCTGAAATTTGAAGGCCATTTTCGTCATTTTTTATTAGGGAATTTTTGGGAACTATAAAAGAAACACTTGAAGGAAAATATTATTATCTTTGGCCATTTCATACAAGTCTTTGAAAGCTTAGGGTTATTACACTCACAATTGGGGAATGAAGATTTAAAGACTTTTGATGAGAATTTCTTAATCCTTTAATCATTTCTTCTTTTCCTTGCTATGTATTGACTATTTAAGTGTGTAGTACTCTATTCCATTGCTTGAAACTTGTTTATGAAAATATACATTGTTAAAGTTTTGGATGAAACTCTTGTTATGCTTATGTATTTAATGATGTTTATTTCTAATGAAGTGGATCATTGTTTCTTTAATTAATCTTATTCTTGAATGTTTCTCAAGGGATTAGCTAACCCTAGGACTCGCCCATTTACTTCGATTTGAGCTCGGAAGAGGAAAATTGAGGTTCGAAAAGATTAATTAACAAGGATTTGGGGCTTTAAACCCCATTTAATAACTTGAGCTAGGAATAGGAAAGTTAACTTGAGATTCAATTGGTAGTGCTTAATATACACTCTAAAGCTTGGAAAAGTTTAGAGTGAAATTTATTAATTTGGTTGGAAGACTTTCAATAAAATTTTAGAAATCATTATCTATTAATATAAACTTGCTCTTAGTTGTAAAATCGTAAAATACATTGGACCGTTACTTGAGTGTAAATTCCCTTGAACCATGCTTGTGGCCGTTGATCATTTTACTTGCTTTCTAGGTTAATTTTAGCTTTGTTAGTTTTTAAATCAAAACCAAATATTGAAAAAGTGTTTGGCTTAGCTTAGTTGGTGATAGATCCTTAACTTTCTTAATCACCTTTATATTGTTCCCTGTGGATTCAATCCCGACTCGTAGTTGGATAAATTATATTGCAACGACCATGTACACTTTCTCTTTGAGGAGTGGATTTGGACATTATCAAAATTCCATGATCTATTAGGAAGGAATTTAGAGGAGACCGTATAAGGCCTTAATAAGTTTAAAAACATGATATGGATATTCAAGGTTCTCAAAACCTGGAGGTTGTTTGACAAACACTTATTCATCGATGAAACCATTTAGAAATGGACTTTTAACATCCATTTGAAAGAGTTTAAATCTTTTAAAGGATGCATAAACAAGTAGAATTCGAATTGATTCTAACCGTACTACAGGAGCGAAGGTTTCATCATAGTCGACAACCTCTTGTTAGGAGTATCCTTGAGCCACAAGTCTAGCTTTGTTTCTTACCACTTTTCCATCTTCATTCAATTTGTTTCTGAACAACCATTTTGTTCCAATGATTGAGCCGTTTTCCGTCTTAGGAACTAGATCCTATACTTTGTTCTTTTCAAATTGATCTTGTTCTTCTTTCATGGCATTTATCCAGTGATCATCTTTTAGTGCTTCATCAACCTTTTTTAGCTCCTGAGGGCCAAATTTTCACTATTTTTAATAGCCGCCCTAGTTTTCATCCCTTCATTTATGTTGCCAATCACAAATTTCTCTGGATAATCTGGTTTGCTTCTCCATTCATTTGGTACTGGTCCAATAGTTAGATCACTTGACTTGTCTGTTGAAGTAGTTGACTATGTCTCTTTGCTTTGTTCAGAAGATGGAGTGATTGTAGTAGTTGAAAGTTGACTGTCATCTTCATCTGCAGTTTTACCTTTCTCGACTAAGCGATTAGTATCATCAAATATTACATGAATAGATTCTTCAACAAATAATGTATGTTTATTGAAAACTCTATAGGATCTTCTATTGGAGAATAACAAAGAAATATACCTTCATCACTTCAAGGGTGAAACTTACCAATGTTATCCTTACCATTGTTGTGTAAAAAGCATTTACATCTAAATGGATGAAAATAGCTGATGTTTGGCCTTTTACGACTCCTTAACTCATATGGAGTCATTTTTAGTATAGGCCTTGATTAGATACCTGTTAAGGACATGGCAATCTGTACTCACAGCTTCTGCCCAAAAATGATGTGGTAGATCATATTCCACAATCATGGTTCTAGCCATATCTTGCAAAGTCTTATTCTTTCGTTCAACGACACCATTTTGTTGTGGAGACCTTGGTGAGGAGAAATTATGTGAATAACCTTGTTCATTACAGAAATCCTCAAATGCCTTGTTTTCAAATTCTCCTCCATGATCACTTATAATAGAGGTGATATAGTAGAGTTTTTCTCGTTGTACTTTCTCACAGAAAAACTTAAAATTCTTCAAAGTATCGTCTTTGTGAACAAGAAATATAACCCAAGTGAAATGAAAATAATCATCAACTATGACAAAAGCATACCTTTTTACTCCAATACTAGCAGTTCTGGTTGGACCAACTAGATCCATGTGAAGTAGCGACAGAGGTTTGGAGGTAGACACAATATCCTTAGAATTAAAAGAGTTTCTAGTTTGCTTACGTTTTTGACATGCGTCACAGATGTGATCCTTTGAATAATTCAGTTTGGGCAGTCCCAATAACAAGTCATATTTGGCAAGTTTGTCAATCAATCGCATACTTGCATGCCCAAGTTTCTTGTGCCATATCCAAGGATCTTCCCCCATAAAATCCAAACATATATGTCCAACTGGACTCTTCACAGAATCTAGTACATATGCATTCTTGTTTCTTCTTCAAGGAAGCAGTTCTATTCCAGAAGTGTCTTCTATGATACATCCTGTTTTTCTGAATCTTACTTCTAAGTCTGAATCACATAGCTGGCTGATACTCAAGAGATTGTACTTGAGTCCCTTCACAAGATAAATGTTAGTAATATCACAGGAATTATTAAAAGTAATAGTTCCAATACCAATAACAGTTCCAGTGGAATTATCTCCAAAGGTTACTAATCCTCCATCAAAATCAGTGACTCATTTGAACAAGCTTTTGTCTCCTGTCATGTGACTTGAACACGCACTATCTAGATACCATTTTCCTTTTGATTTCTCCTTGTGGTGTTCCTACAAAACAATGTTATTATTTTCTTTTAGGTACCCAGGCTTTCTTGGGTCCTTAAGGATTAGCTTTTTGATAATCGTTTTTGGGTCTCCATACCCAGCCAGGACCAGCTGCATAACGAAATTTACATTGGAAATATTTGTGACAAATATTACCATAGAAAAAACATTCATGAGAAAAGTGTTCTTAAGTGACTTGGTGGTTAGTTGACTTATGCATGGAAGGATCATTTCTTCTAGACTTCTTGTCAGCTGACTTAAAGTATCTAGTCGACTGATCTATCTTATTGTTACACCTCGGAGAATTTCATGTCGTCGTATGGTAGATAGACTAATGCAGTGTGAGAAGTATATGATGTTTCTATAAGTGAGAAGTAGTATTTAATGGTTCTAATTAAGATTCCAAAGACGTTTGAAGCAAGTGAAGAAAGTTCATTAAGACAGGCGAAGTATACGTTGTGTTTCAGAAGAGTTGTGTAAAGTACCGAGCTAATGATTAATTAGTAATGTCTTAAGGAAGATTTATGATGCCCCTTAGATTGCTAATGAAGTGTTAAACGAGTGCTAAGAAGGTTCCATAAAGATTGGAGACCAAACGAAGCGACGAGAACAAGATCGGAGAAAGGTGGATTATACGACCATTTATACGGTCCGTATAATATTATACGATCCGTATAATAGTCCGTATAACCGTTACAGTGAAGGTCCATCACTGATGGAGTTATAGGGTTAGTTATACGGACCGTATAAGGAAATGTATAATGGTTTCAAACAGAATGATTTTTGGGCAGTTTCACGGTCACTTATACGGACCGTATAAGTGTCCGTATAATACCCGACGGGCTGAATAATTTCCAAGTATAAATACACACTCCTACTCTTATTTTCTCATTCTTTCCACTTCTTTATTTCTCTCAAGACCTCTAGAAGGTTCTATATATTTCATTTTTAGGAATCCAAAGGAAATCAAAGATCAATATCATTAATCCAAGGAATCAAGTGTAAGAGAGTCTCTAGGGTTGCTTGAAGTCAAGAAATCCCTTTGGATTGAAGCTAGGGTTTTTCTTCAAGTGAAGCATTTCCATCTAAGACCCATTTCTACATAATCAAAGGTAAGTTTTATGATCATTTCGTGTTATTTGAAATATTGAGGGGTTGAAAGACTTGGATTATGGAAGAAGGTAGAATATAGAGCTTAAATGTGGAAGTGAGGGTGCTCTTGAATAATAGTTGATATGAATCATAACTCTTGAGATATTATGAGTATAATCTTGTTGTAAATAATATTGGGAATGTTAGAGAAGCATGATATGTGAATGAATATGATGTTGGGTGACCACCATAGTTATGGATGACTTTGAGAGGAAATTGTAAGAACTGAATAATGGCCAACTTAACAAGTTTATTGATTATGATATTGTGGGTGTGTTGTTGACGGTTGGAAGTTGTTATAGTATATGGAGAAAGTTATAGAAACAAAAGAAGTGTTGCCCAATTTTCGTTAGCTTTAGTTTAAACGTAAGCATGTTTCCGATTATCTAATTCTAGTACGAATTCTCTTGAATGTAGAATCGTGAACATTGGGGAAAAGCACTTAAATTGATAAGTTATAGCGACATCAAGGTATGTAAGGCTAGTCCCTTCTTTCCTAAGGCATGAATCCTATGACATGATTTACTTTATCCTCCATGACCTTCTTACATTCCGGAAAATATGAGTCAATGTGTATAGGGAGCCTCTTATGAGACAAGGATAAGAGATATGTCATGAGTATGATAATGATAATGATGATTCTAAGCCTAGAGATCCTAAAGCTTATGATATGATATTTCCATGAAGCTAATGACCCTTGTATGATTCGTTGATGTTATTCATTATTGCTAGACCCACCTTATAATGCTAGTTCCTTCAAAGTGAGGTATGATGATTATGATTACTCCATAATGGAATCGGGGGTTCTCGACCTTACGTCACCCCGATAGAGTTGTAATATCTAATTGATTTCTTGTGCATGCTTTGTGAGATGTACATGATAATGAGATAACACCGTGCCTAAATGGCCGGGCATGACACCGCGAAGGCGGGCAGCTTGAGATTACACCGTGACTAGAGGGCCAGACATGACACCGCGAAGGCGGGATACATATGATTACACCACGCCTAGAAGGCCGGACATGACACCACTAGTAGGCGGCGTATGATGGTTACCCGGACGCGGGTTAACGATGATGGTATATGTGATATGTATAACATGTGTTTTCTTTTAAAGGTTGTTGTGTTGTATCTTCACTTCGTGTCCCATTATTTCTCTATTATGTTAGTATTATTATTCATGCCTTACATACTCAGTACAATGTTCGTACTGACGTCTTTTCTTTTTGGCCGCTGTGTTCATGCCCACAGGTAGACAGAGAGACGGCGCAGATCCGTAGGAGCTTATCAGCAGATTCACTAGAGCACTCCACTATTCTGGAGGTGCTACTTATGATCATATTCTTTTGTGTATATATATTTGGGCACGACGGGGTCCTGTCCCGTCCTTATGTCTAGTACTCTAGTAGAGGCTTGTAGATACGTACGTGTGGGTAGTAGATGTCCCATGATGACTACGCTGTACTTTTGTATATCATTTTTGCTTCCATGAGGGCTTATATATATAGACATGTGTTTCTTTGGAGATTATATATGTTCAGGTTGAGTATGATGATTATCCTAATGTGAGGTGCTCGGTAGTCAACTCCGGGTACCTGTCATGGCCCCCTTATCGGGTCGTGACACTTATCATGATAATTTGACTTACTATTTGCATTATCAGATGTAGTTTTATAACTGATAGGTTTTTTCCCAATTGAGTTGTCACTACCAGTCGACTGGTTAGACCTAATAGAGCTATGACTGGTTGATTTGTGAAAACTATTAAGTTGTAGATGCAAATCATGAACTTCTTCTTGAAGAAGATCTCTTTCAATTTCACAAACTTCCAGTTTGATTTCCGAGTCTTTATTTTCTCTTTATAGTTTTCTATATTCATCAAAAACTCTATTCAAATCTTCTAAAGTTTAATCTAAGAGTTCTTGGGTTTCATCACATTTAGAGCAGGGATAAGAGCTTACCTCTCTTGGTTCACCAAATGCCATGAAACATTTGTTTCATTTTCTACTCCTTCATCTTCATTTTCTGAAATTACATCTTCACTCCAGCTACTGAAGGCCCTTTGCTTTTGATAGTTCCTAAATGATCTTCTCTTTGACTCCTGACATTCAGATGCAATGTGTCCATACTTTTCACATTCATAGCATTTCCCATCATTCCTTTACTGATCAGTAGAACTTTTTCCTTTTCGAAAGTTTGAACTTCCTCTTCTGCTATTTCTTGATCTCTTCATAGCTTCTACCACAGATCTAGATATCATTGCGACTTCTTCTTTTTTAAGATCATCATCAATTTCTTCTACATGAGATTTGAATGCTATTACCTTTCTCTTTTCCTCCTTTTGATGTCTGTTGATATGGTTTTTTTCAAAGGTCATTAAGTTTCCTCTGAGTTCATCATAAGTCATCTTGTCCAGATTTCCATCTTCAAAGACAATAGCCTTGGTATCCTAAGTCTTTGGTAAACTTCTTACAAGTTTATTACTTGTTGAGAATTTGAGTACCCAACTTCAAGAGACTTGAGTTCACAAATGATTTTGCTGAATCTAGTGAACATTGATTCAGTGTTTTCATCATCCTTAATCATAAAAGTTTCATAATCATGTTGTAGCGCATCAATCTTGTTTTCTCGAACTGTGGAAGTTCCTTCATATGTTAATTCCAACTTGTCCCACATTTCTTTAGCAGTTTCACAGGTTGATATCTTCCCATATTCTTCTCCACTTACCACACAGTAGAATAACGTTATAGCTCTCGCATTCGTTGCGATAACTTCTTGTTGTTCCTTTGTAAAATCAAAGGATTCCACATCAAATTTATCTTTAGCATCCTTTGAGTCAGTAGTAGGAATAGGTTTTGGTCCCCTTTTTGATTATCAGCCATGCCTGATAATCAGTTGACATAAGAAAGATCTTGAATCTTTCCTTCTAGTGAGTATAATGCTCACCACTAAAATAAGGTGGCCTATTAGTGGAATGCCCATCCTGCAAGATAGCTCCAAGAATGTGATATCCAGCCATTTGATCTTTTCTCACGTGCTGTTAAGCAACTAAAAATGAGGCCAAGCTCTGATACCAATTGAAAGTGCAAGAGGGGAGGGGGGTGGTGAATTGTAATTTTTTGATTAGCTAGTAGACTGCCTAGGATCGGGAGTCTACTGTTTAATAGAATAAGTGCAGAAACTAAATTGCAGAATGTAAATGACACCAAATGTTTTATACTGGTTCAGACTCAATGTGACACGTATTATTGGGAGGGGGCAGCAGGCAATGGATACCGTTCTCGCACCCGAGCCTGCAGTTGGTAGGTCATATCCCTCTGTCCAAGTGATTGAGTTTGTGAATCCGAATCCAGTCCCCTTGAGTTGAAAGGGTGTTCTCTACTGCTCTTAAGTGTAAGTTTGGTACAAAGATTGGTTTGAATGGAGCTCTTACGTGTACACTCAAACACTCTTAATCTTTTGATAGAATGCCTCACCAACTATACTATGTCTCTCATTTTTTTTTTAGCCCTGAGTTGGTTCAGCAAGCAGTAGAAAAGTCAAGGTAATCCGAGATCGATTGTTGACAGCCCAAAGTCTCCAAAAATCTTATGCGGACAACCGCCGGCGAGACTTAGACTTTCAAGTCGATGATTGGGTGTTTTTGAAGGTGTCGCCAATGAAAGGGGTGATGAGATTTGGTAAGAAAGAAAAGTTAAGTCCTCAATATATTGGACCTTATAAGATCATCCGCAAGGTGGGTCAAGTAGCTTATGAATTGGATTTGCCTCTAGAACTTGAATTAGTCCATCCAGTTTTCCATGTGTCAATGCTCCGCAAGGGTTGTGGAGATCCTACGAAGATTGTGCCAATAGATGACGTTCAAGTGACAGAAAAGCTAGTTTATGAAGAAGTGTCCATTGCCATATTACACAGGCAAGTACGGAGACTTTGAAATAAGGAAGTGGCTTCAGTTAAAGTCTTGTGGTGAAATAACAATCGAGAAGAGATGACTTGGGAGATGGAAGAGAAGATGAAATCCACATACCCGCATTTGTTTCAACCCCCGGAAGAGATCTATGATGAGACATCGAGATTATGAGGTATGTATGTTTTTCTTTTATGCATATGGGTAGTGTGTGGCCAATTTATATTGCTATTGTGTTGTGGCCCTGTGAGGCAATGTTATTATGGGTTGTTGTGACAGGATGGTAGTGCCATATTATAGGGGAAACTCTGGCAAAATTTTTATAGAATCCCCGATAACTTAACATTCGAGGACGAATGTTCCAAAAGGGGGGAAGAATGTTACAGCTCGAAAAATTTCCCGTTAATGTACAGTGAAAAGGCCAACGAAGGGCATGACGTACACGATGTTTTGATAAGTAAGAAATAGCATTTGATGACCCTAAACGAGGTTTCAAAGGCATTTAAGATAAGGAAAGAAAGTTATTAAGGAAAGCAAGTCATATATTGTGAGTCGAATAAGAATTTTGAGTATCGAGTTAATGACGTTCTAATGATGCTTTGGAGAAGAGGTACAACGTCCCTTAGATTGGTATTGAAGTGTTAAACAAGTGTTAAGAAGGTTTCATAAGGATCGGAGATCAAACGAGTCGACGAGAACAAGTCTCGGATAGCTGGGCATTATACGGCCAGACATACTGGCCGTATAAAATACACGGACCGTATGTCCAGCCGTAGGTTCAGCCCAGAATGGCACACTTCACTGGACCAAACATACAGTCCAGACATACGGCCAGTGAAAAATATACGGACCGTATGTTAGTCTGTATGTTCTGGTCGGGACTGAACTTAAATGTTGATATAAGGACCCCTCTTTCATTTGAAGTCATTTCATTTTCACTCCACAAGTCAAGAACCCTCTAGAATATTCTCTACACTTCATCCACAATAACACAAAGGAAATTGATGATCAACTTCATCAAACCAAACATAAATCAAGAGTGTGGAACACATTAAAGTCATCCAAGCCAAGAAATTTCAAGGAAAGTGAACTAGGGTTTTGGTGTAAGAAGAGTATTGCCATTCAAGGCTTATCCTACCATTATCTAAGGTAAGTTTCATGATCTTTTCATGTTATTTTAAGTATTGAAAAGTTGAAACACTCGGATTATAAAAGGAAATAGGAAATGGGTCATAAATGTGGCAATAGTGTCATTGTTGAGTATAAACTTGGATTGAGTTGTGGATATTGATATGTTGAGATTGGAAATACGTTATGAATGACATTTAGAACATGGAATGAGTATTATATGTGAAAGAACATGATAGTGATCTATGGTCATGATTATGGGGAATTTGAAGTGAAATTGTGAAATGTGGAAAATGCAAATGAATGATAATTGTTGTCTATGATATTGTGATTGTTATTATGAATGTTTGGGAGTTGATATGGAATATGGAGAAAGTCGTATAAACAAAGGAAATACTGCCCAATTTTCTCTAGCTTTAGTAAGCACGTTCTTGTAATTGTTTAGCTAATGTCGATACGAATTCTCTTGAAGGTAGAACGTGTGCATTAAAGGAGAACAAGCAAGCGATAGACTAGTTAAACGACAAAGATATGTGAGGCTAGTCCTTTGTTTCTAAGGCATGAATCTTATGGCATGAATTTTCTCCTTCTTCATGAATCTCCTATCTTTAAGAAAACTAAGGGTCCTTGTTCATGAATAGCCATATGAGATATGAGATATACTATGAGTACAATAACGATGGTGAAAAGCTTAAGTTTAAGGATTCCAGAGTCAATGATATGATGTTCCTATAAAGCTAATGATGTCATCTATAATCTATTGATGTTGATCACTATTTACACTCACCTTATATGCTAATTCCTTCAAGGTGAGGCAGAATGTCTATGAATGCTCCATAATGGAACCGGGGGTTCACGACCTTATGTCACCCCGATAAAGTTTAACTGTCTTGGAGTTTCCATGCATGCATTATGTTAAGTATATTATGATAAGTATATTATGATGAGCATATGATGATGATATTACACCGTGCCTATATGGCCGGGCAGTCACCGTTAAGGCGGGAAGCGTATTCATCATGGCCAGATGGCATGGGCAGACACCACTAGTGGGCGGCATGAGATGGTACCCCAGATGCGGGAGGCCTGGACGCAGGCTAATGCTAATGATTATCACACCATACCTATATGGACGGGCAGCTTATACATTTGTGCATACATGATATGATGATGATTATGAAAGTAAGCCAGCATGCATTATTTCTTTTATGATTCGTCGATTCAGATTGCTCCTCATTTGATGCCTCCTCATTTCATTGATGTGTTATTATTGTTTATGCCTTACATACTCAGTACAATGTTCGTACTGACGTCCGTTTTCTTTGGACGCTGTGTTCATGCCCACAGGTAGACAGGGAGGTGATCTAGACTCATAGGAGCTATTAGCTGATTTGAGAGCACTCCACTTTTCCGGAGGTGCCATTGATTATTCTTTTGGTACATATGTATATATTCATGTTTGGGCATGACGGGGTCCTGTCCCATCCATATGTCTAGTACTCTAGTAGAGGCTCGTAGATACGCAGTGTGGGTAGTATGGTTTCACAGTCCTCTTTGTGTATATATATATATATATATATATATATATATATGTATATATATGTATATATGTTATTTTGATAGCCGAAGGGCTTATGTATATAAAGTGAATATGTTTCAAATGTTAATAGTTTTCCATGATTATGAGCATAAGAAGTATGAATGAAAGCAGATGAGTAATAGAATGAGTGGTGCTCGGTGGTTAGCCCTGGGTGCCCGTCATGGCCCTAGTCGGGTCGTGACACTTGTTTTATTGAGCATGTTATTTAAGTTATTTTGATAAATGAATAAGTAATTAATTAAGGGGATGATTTGCCCACCAGGGGAGTTAGTGTGGGTGCCATCACGACGATATTTGGGTCGTGAAAAACTTTCTCAATTACGTAAGTGTTCAATTGTTTACTTTTCTTATATCTTTTTTCGTTTAGTTTTGATATTTTTTCCCTTATATATAGTGAAATGTGTTAGGATTCACTAAATCTCTTCCAAACACATTTGATAAAAAATTTAGATGTATGAATAGTGATACTCCAATACTACACGACAAGCAATTGAGTTTTATTCGAATATTTTAATAATATGCTAATACAAAAAGAATATAGTCAAACCTTGTGGTTTTTCTTTAGGTATTGTAGTTGCCTAATTATTGTTGGCATGATATCATAGACATGATTTTTATAGATTAGAATGCAAGTTTAGTATATTTATCATGGTTCTTCTTCAATTTCAATTAAATTGAACAAACAAAATTAATTCATAAATGCATAAATTAATTCATAAATGCATTGATAATTATTCACGAAATAACGCAAGAAGCGCAACCAAGCTCACCAAATTAATGTGTAATACTTGATTCTTATAACGGACAAGAGAAAGTTCATTTAACTGCTGCCTATTTCAAACTCTTCTGCTAGAAATCTAAACTACTCATCAGTTAATAATATATGTAATTAGATTAATATATATATAAGTGAACAACTGCAGATTTAATTCTCTTTTGTCTCCATTTGAATTTGCATGAGAAAAAATAAATGCCTTCTTATCAAAGATTTACGACCATTTTGGGAAAAAAAGAGTTAAGATTGTGTATGTCTGATGGATAAGCAAAAATAGTGATGGGATAAAAATTTAGTATTGCCTCATCCCTTGATTGGTTACAAAAAATGGTACTGGGATAAGTTATCCCTGGCAGAGGGTGGAATAGCAATCTCAGGATTAGTTATCCTAGGATAAAACAATAAAAATGACAAAAATAACCTTGAGTTCCCTCAAAATCTTTTTCTACTAAATGAGGTGGAGGGTATTTTGTAAACAAACAAATTTTTCTAAGTAATTTTGCAATGCATGTTACATTTAATACAACAAATCAATCAATCAATAAGAAGTAATACCAGGATAACTAATCCCAACATAAATTATCCCAGTATAATTAATCCTAACATAAATTATCCCAGTATAACTAATCCGAACATAACTTGTCTTCAAACTAAACGATCCCATAGGGTCTAGCTAACATATACATGAAGGTAGTATGTTAGCATCTTCGCCAGTTTCTAATTTCCTTCAGTATCCCTAATAGTTAATTGCCACACGCTAATAGGTAAGACTTTTTGGTCTTTATACAAATATTAAACCCATCACAATTGCGCACCCCTCCCTCCTAACGTCATCACTTATTTATTTTTAGATCTGTGCTTTTCCCTCTCCTCCCCTAACGCTATAGACAACTAAGAACTAAAAATTGATCAACAGTCTCTCTCTTCTCCTTCTTTTGAGTGATGCAATGTGTCCACAGGAATTTAAGAATTTTTCGCGAATGAAGAAATATTTCTTCACGATTTGCTATTCATCACATTAAGAGAGCCCAAAATACATTTTTTAGCCCAAAATATATTTTTTATCCTTTCTTTCCCATCCTCTTTAGAAATTTGATTCCAAAATGTTCTCTTCAATTTCAGATATGATTAAAATTACGAGTTACTCTCGTCCAAATTTGATTGTAGTATTAATCTAATTGCTAAAACTTCATTTAGAAAAGAATGGAAAAAGAATAACACTGATCTGGCTGAAGTTTAAGTTTAATATTTTTTCTTGTTGGGGGTCACAGTTATTGAGAGAGGAAAAAAAAAAAAAAAAAGAAAAGAGTGAGAAGAAGAATTAGGCTTAGTTTTGGTAAAAGGACAATAAAACCCCTCCTACTAAAGTGTTGTTAGGCAATTGCTAGGGGAATTTTAGGAAATTAAAAATGGGGAATATGTGTGTGTGTGTGTGTGTATTCACTCTCTCCCACACTCAATCTTGCATGCATATAATCCAAGAAATGGTCAGAAGTTTGTGAAATTAGGTAGAGTGATTTTGAGTAATATAGGTAAAGAAGTGAAAACAAACAAACAAACAAATATGACTGTTCTAACTAATTTCCAAGGGTTCAGTGACCTTTTATGTAATGGCTACCAATTTTATTAATATATTGGCAATGTATTGTTAGATATATTTTGGAGAAAAAAATAAGTACAATGCTAACCTACTACCTTCATGTAATTGTTCAAATATTATCGACTAATAAAGAATTAGACTCCACAATCACCTTCTTCTTTTGATTGTGTCATTATTACATCATTGTGTCCCTATTAACATCGTTTTTACTTCAGTCATATTATTGCTTATATGCTTTATCACTTGTGAATGAATGTATAATTTTGGACTTCTTTACCTAAGCATTTACTGATAGGTAATTTTGTTCGAAACTAGCACAAATATCTTGTGTTAAGAAAAAATAAAGCGTAAGCATTCCAACTAGCTTCTAGTAATTCAAAGATAGTTGTTTGAAGTTTACAAATGCTTAAGATAAGGGTGATTTTGTAACGACCCGTTTGGCCGTTACCAAGCTTTCCGCAATGTGTGTCTAAAAACCAATTTTATTAGTTGTATGGTTAGTTGTGCGGGGCATTTTTTTGTTTAAATTGATTCGTAGTCATGTTGGTAAGAGTTTGGAATTATGTGGGGTCACTGGTATCAACGCATCGCAACAGCAGGTTGTAGGACCGTCACAGCGTGGCCGCCCCAGCAGACCTCACTTTCGCTACAGCGGATGGGTCTATTCCCTCAAAGTCCGCTATCATAGCATATTTACCGTCGCAGCGGTATTGCTACCGTTGACCAGTCGCCCGCTACAGTGGCCAACGCTAGCCATACCTAGTATTTAATCCTCATTTTAGGATTGGACCTTATTTTTCCACCAATCCTTCTATAGGGCCGCCATTTGGGGCATTTTAACACTTAGAGGCTTGGGAAAGGTAACTTTTAAACCCCATTTATTCTATCTCCCTTAAATCTATTACTTCATTTGCTTAGGTTTGGCTAAATTGATTAATAAAAATGGAGTCTTCCTCATTATTCACACCGTTGACTAGAAATCATAGCATTCTCGAAATCATCACCTAGATTCTTACTCTAGGCTAATCAGCTACCCCCGAATATTAATTCATTCTCTATTTTGAAAGTGGGCTAAGACTTGATTTCTTAAAATTGTGGATTTTAAGGGAAGGGCTGTTTCATAAGACTTATGTGGGTTAGTTAACAATGAAATCTAGACTATTAGTCCCTGGAAACCTAGAAAAACCTAGTTTGGGGAAGGGTTCTAATTTTGCCCTTGTGGACCTAAAGTTGGTGTGTAGATTTTCTATAATCTTGGCTACTATGAATACCTTGGCCTTGACTCGTGCTTACTTGGGTTCGTTGATATTCTTAAACCCTTTCAGCACGGTTCTCGGTACGAAAACGGGAAGATGAAAACCATATGGATTTTCGTAGCACCTGCTCAGCCTCGAGGTAGGTTACGACTTACTTGAGTTAGACTTTGATCAGTAGATTGTATATATAGTAGAATTGATGGGAGAAAGCATGAGTAGGTCTTCAGACACGGAGTCTGGTTGGAGATTACTTAGGTTGGTATGATTTCTGATTATGTGGGTTCGTCGCCGTTACTTTATGTATTGAACCATGAGTTGTACTTGTTATGTTTTGGGAGGAATGGGTTGATATATATACTCTTCGTGTTGATTGAGATAGCTTGTATGATTTATTTTGCTGTCGAGTTGATTTATCAGAGTCTTGTTATGACTATGGCATTGTGACTTGTACTTGCATTGGCATTGCTATTACTGATTGGTCATACTTACATGGGAGTGGTGCTTCATTTTGGATTTTATCTTGAAACACATCTTGAGATTCATTGTGGTATACAAACATATATATAAGACATATTTGACAGGGGGTGAGGATGTGGCCTGGTTGTGGCTCGTGATCCGAGGTCAGTTCCGGAGCAAGTGGTACATGGACACCATGGGTCCCCTGCGGGTCATGACTATTGTGCGAACAATGCCCTTAGCATGTGTGTACGGTGGAATTACTTATCATTGTTTGCATTGCATTGGATATCATCTTATTTCTGTGATTAGTACGCCTAGTTGTTGTTGTTGTTGTGCCTACTTGCTCATCTTATAAATCGGTTTAATCGTTCGGGAAGTATTATGGGTTAGTGGCCCTACCTAGGTTCGACCTTGGAGAGGGGATTCCTAATTGTCATTCATTGAGACTAGGGAGACCGCTGTCTAGAAACTTCATCTTAGTTATGATAGGTCATTATTCGACTAGCTGCCTATCTCCGTTAGTACACCTGTGATGCAGTATTTGAGAAGGAAAGTGTAGTTGTTAAGGTGATTATGAAATATCAGAATAGCGGATATAGTCATGATTAGATAGGTCACGTCCGCTTACTTTTTATTTTGTTGATTTCTAACCTTTCGAATGGATTTGGTTGGTATAATGGAAAATAGGAATATTCGGTAATTCAAGAAGTAACTTTTCATTATTCAGAAATTCATAAGAATGAAAATTGACAAAACAAATGTTTAACTTTATAACTAAGTATAATGATAGTGTATTCTCCAGTTAGTTACTTTTTTTATTACAAATAAAAATATGAATACTAGATTGGAGTTTTACAAAGCCCTTTATTGGATTTGAACCGATGTGTCGTTATAGTCTAGAAAACCTGAATGTGTAACGATTGTACCTGCCTGTTTATCTTGATTGATTCTATGAGTATATATGTGAACTACTCTTAGTCGGCCTATGATGCTTACCAGTACGAGTGTTGTACTGATACTACTCTTGCTACACCCTCTTCGGTGTGTAGATTTGTTGCAGGATGAGATTGCGGTTTAGTAGCTTCCGAGGACTCGCCGGTGGCTTATTATATTCCAAACAGGGGTTTTACTTTATTTTATTTGTCTCACTTTATTCATATCTTAGAAGCTCTTGTACTAGTCTAAACTCGGTTTTGGGAAATGGTTGTATAAATACTCTTATTCCACATTTTTGTTTTATTAATGGAAATTGATTATTGTTGGGTTTTCAAATGGTGTTGGTTTTGGGGTCGAGGGTTTGCCTACCGAATTAGTGGGATTAAGTAGGTGCCCGCACGAACCCGATTTGGGTCTTGACAAGTTGGTATCAGAGCCCTAGGTTACCTGTCTCACAAGTACAAGAGTAATGTCTAGTAGAGTCTCGTGGAATGGTATGTGGATGTCCGTACCCATCCATAAGAGGCTACAGGGCATTTAGGAAACTTCCCTTCTTTCTTTCTTTCTTTCTTTCTTTCTTTCTTATTGTGACATCTTGGTCAGTTTGACCCCCAAGATGTACCAAATTGGTATCTAGATGATTCCAATTGGCATCTTGATAAGTCTAATCGGTATCTAGTCGATTCCAATTGGTATCTAACGATAGTGACATTGTGAAGTTTTTATGGTCTGTTGTTATGTGCAAAAGGAGATTTGGCAAGTTCCTAGTGTTGTGAGAGTATTGTGGGCATCAGAAAATGCCACTGGTTTGAGTTCTTGCCGCAGCGAGCGCCAATTCACGCTACCAGTACCACGCCCGCGAACGGAGGACTGCTGTGGTTATGGTGACTTGTCCTTGGTACGTCGCGCTAGGGAAACCCAATTCGCGGTAGCGAGTTCGCCATAGCGGATTTGTGTCGGTTGTCGTAATTCTTCTTGACGTCGTAGCGCGTTGCCTTCATGATAGCAGTACCGCCATAGCAGAAATTTGTTTGCTATAGCGTACCCTCAAATTACCTTACGTTCGCTACCGCGCAGCTTTGTTCGCGATGGCGTGCCCACATAGTGGAACTTACGTCCGCTGCAGCGGTAGCAGTTGCAATTTCCAGTAACTTATTGTCTTATTCACCAAAAACCTATCCAAGTCCAAAAATTTCAAGAAAGCAACATTCAGATAAAATACCAAGCCCGACAAGGGCGAAATCCACTATTGTCAAAACCACTAAAACAAAATACGAAAACAAAAAAAGCAAATTGTTTAAGGAACGTCACCAAAAACCAAAAACCATTGTTTAAAGATTAAAAGCCCTACAACGGAAAAACCATGAGAAAGGGGAAGGACCCCTACACCTTTTTCTTGCTTGTTGCTTTATTGGTCTCATCATTGGAACTGCTAGCATCTCCACCACCACCCTCGAACTCGCTTAAGAAGGAGTAATGCTCGGAGTCATCCTTGGCCACTATCGGGAACTTAGCCTTAGGGTTCATCAGCTTGATCAAACTCTTGAAGCCCTTCCACATTTTGATAAACAACTTATCCCTATATTTGCTCTTGTTCTTCTCCTTGTCGAAATCTGCCCGAAGGTCACCATGGGCCTGAGCCATAGTGGTGTAGAGCTCTGTAAAGTGTCCACCAAGGTCTTTATCTCTGTTTGAGTCTTCATGTACCCCCTCACCTCATCTTGGGTAAAGCAACTAGTAGCAGCACTTGACGAGTCATTCTGTGAAGAACCAACCTTGTCCCCTCCTTCTATATGGCCTACGCTACCCCCGGTATGCTCATCGAGATTGCTCTTCTTACTTTGGACAACCAAGCCCTTTCCCTTTACCCTCAACGGGTTGAAATCAATGTCTAAGTTAACCCAAGCATCCTCATCCCTCTTCGGATCATTGTCTCTCTCGTACAAGAAAGTAATGAAAGAAGGAAACATTAAGCTTAGACCCGCCTTTCTCGTAAAAACCCCTCAATTCCAAAATCACCTGCTAACCCACGTTCACCGAAACGTCATCAAGTATTCAAGCAACTATGAGGGCCTAGGGGTAAGTAACATCAGTAGTGTTTCCCGATAGGCGAACCCATCGAGAAATGAGGTTTAACCACCTCCTTGACTCGGTGGTGAAGTGAGTGCTCTTGATTCCTGTCCTATTGTTGACCCAATCGATTTCTCCCCTCTTTTCCTCTTCCACCAATTTGGACACCAACCAAGACCTGTTACTTTCGTAGTCTTTTTCGGCCATTCCATCATCGGGGTAGTTGTCCAAACCATAAATATCATTTATCACCTCAGCCCCTGTTTTCACCTTCACCCCTCAGATTAGGATACCGAGTCCTGAGAAAACTTATCCATGGTGTTGAGCATGGTATAAAATACCCTAACCTAAGTCTCATTACATATGTCGAGGCCCTCAACAAGACAATTCCACTTGATGTCTTGCAAGCGGTTGTAGAACTCCGGAGCGTGTCGCTCCACATTGTCCATATTGAAGCCCCATTCTAATAGTAGCACCTTGTTCATTTTTTCCAGCTAGCATCGGTGATTTAGTGGAGTTGGAAACCAGTTGTAGGTTGGAGCTCCTTCGTTGTGGTTAGGGGACGCGTTACCTCCTTCATCTTGAGCCATGATGTCAAAGTTGCGTACTTACGATAAGAGACGCAGCCAATAATAAGATGTTTTACGGACCAAAGAAACCATCGAAAATAACCCCATGTGCAACGTTGCAAGCTTACTGTTTTTAGCCACTTTGTGCAGTTTTCGCTGCCGCGGTAGTACCATTGCTGTAGCACCACCGCTGTAGCGTGACCGCGGAAGAGGGAACGTGTCCGCCAGGACGGACCAGGCCCTCCATAGCGAAGCCAAACCCGTGGCAGCGCACTCACTATGGAGAGCCAACCTTCGCACCCGCGAGCCATTCCTTTTCCCCCATGTCCGCGCCAGCACACGCTAGAGCGCTATGGTGGATTCGCGCCAGCGGACCCGTCGTTCCCAGCCAAAAACTCTAAGTTCTTCAAAAAAAAATCTCAAAGTTTTGGGTCAATTTCAGTATTCTACGTAAGGGATCGATTAATATTTTGGCATGGATGACATTTACAACCTTTGGGAAACTATTTCAAACATCAAACAGCTCCCAATTTTGGTAAAGATTCAAACTCAATACCAAGAACAACCCACCAACTAAAAAAGGTATTTTACCCTTAAATTTTGGAATAATATAAGGCATTACGCAGTGTTAAAACTTTATAGGCGTTAAACAACTCAAGGAATTCAGATTTCTCCCTCCCCATATATATCAAAACCCTTGTTCAAGGAGTTCTAAATTTTCTTGCAATTTTTTTGATATTTGGGCATGGAAAGTTCAAATTAAAGGTTCGTAATAGCATTCCAGAGTTGTAGGAAGAGATTCATACCTTAAATTTGCTGATTGTTGAAGATGCTCCAAGAGTTTTGACGCCTTGTCTAGCCGAAATCTCGCCTTTTTCCCTTTTTGAGTATGAGGTTGTCAAGTGAGATTTTGGGTGAGAGTTTTAAATTGGGGAAGTACTGAAGAGGAAGTTGGAAGATTAAATTGTAAGGGGAATGAGAAGAGTATTCGGAGAGTAATTGGGGGGGGGGGGGGGGGGGGGGGGGAATAGAAGTTGGAAGGTGAAAAATCACCCTCTCTATTTATTCTAATTTGGTCGGTTACTACGGCGACTAAGTAAATCATTGCGCCAGTACCGTTATAGTGGTTAAGTCAGTCGCTGCAGCGGCGTGTGCAATAATCTTTCAGATACTGCTATAATGCTCAGTTTTCTGCGCCAGCGAATTCGCGTACAGGGTTGCAAACCGCGGCAGCTGGTCTGGTTTTTGCCATTTTAGCCGTAATTATTATGTCTGTGTTATGCATTTTGAGTCCTCTTTCTGGTTGGGTATGTGACCTTAATGAGCTTAGTGGGCCATTAAAATTTGGTACCTCACCATTCATCTCATTTGCATAGACTATTTAGAGTTCCTCTCGTGTATTATGCCGTAAATTGAGTTTCGCAAGGGGATGGTCCCAGTTCTAATGCAAACAAGATTCAATTCGTGAATAAAGACCTTGATTGACAATGACTGGTATGAGATTTGGGTGTGGACTCTAATTATCTTTTATCATACTATGTAACACCTCCGTTTGTTCCTTTACCGTCCTATTCCATTCGAGAACGAACGGTTCTTTAATTGGTATTTGATATAATGACTCGTTCGGCCATTATCAAACTTTCTGCAATGTGCGTCTAAAAACCAATTTGATTAGTTTTACGGTTGGTTGTGAGGGGGATTTTTCTATTTAAATTGATCTGTAGTGGTGTTGGTGAGAGTTTGGAATCCTATGGGGTCACTAGTATCAACGCATCGCTGTAGCGAGTTGTAGGACCATCGCAGCGTGACCTCCCAAGAGGTGATGCGCTCGCTATAGCGAGCTAGTCGAACCTGGGAGGTTCTGCTACAGTGGACGGGACTATTCCCTCAAAGTCTGCTATCACGGCACATTTAACGCCGCAACGGTATTGCTACCGCGGGCTAATAGCCCGCTATAGCGACCAATGCTAGGCAGACTTAGTATTTAAACCTCATTTCGGTATTGGACATTATTTTTCCACCAACCCTTCTTTAGGACCGCCATTTGGGGCATTTTTAGAGAAAATACTTGGAGGCTTGGGAAAGGCAACCCTTAAACCCCTTTTATTCCATCTCCCTTAAATTTATTACTTTATTTAATAAGCTTTGCCTAAAAGGATTAATAAAAATGGAGTCTTCCTAATTATTCACACTGTAGGAAAGGGAAATATATTTTCTTGACTAAAAATCATGGCATTCTCGAAAGCATCACCTAGATTCTTACTCTAGGCTAATCAACTACCCCCGAATGCTAACTCTTTCTCTATTTTGAAAGGAGGTTAAGACTTGATTTCTTAATAATGGGGATTTGAAGGGAAACGCTATTTCATATGACTTGTGTGGGTTAGTTAATAATGGAATCTAGACTATTAGTCCCTGAAACCCAGAAAAACCTAGTTTGTGAAAGGGTTCGAATTTTACCCTTGTGGACCCGAAATTGATGTGTAGATTTTCTATAATCTTAGCTACTACGAATACCTTAGCCTTGACTCTTGCTTACTCGGGTTCGTTGATATTCTTAGACCCTTCCATCACGGTTTCGATTCAAAAACGGAAGTTGAAAACCATATGGATGTTCATGAAATCTGCTCGGCCTCAAGGTTGGTTATGATTTACTTGAGTTAAACTTTGATTAGTAGATTGTATATATAGTAGAATTGACAGGATAAAGCCTTATTAGGTCTTCGGACATGGAGTCTGGTTGGATATTACTTAGGTTGGTATGATTTTTGATTATGTGGGCTCGTCGCCGTTACTTTATGTATTGAACCATGAGTTGTACTTGTTATGTTTTGGATGGAATGGGTTGATATATATACTCTTCGTGTTGATTGAGATAGTTTGTATGATTTATGTTACTTTTGAGTTGATTTATGGAGTCTCGTTATGACTATGGCATTGTGAAATAACATCTTGTATATATATATATATATATATATATATATATATATATATATATATATATATATATATATATATATATGAGGCACATTTGATAGGGGTAAAGATGTGGCCTAGTTGTGGCTCGTTATCCGAGATCAGTTTCGGAGCAAGTGGTACATGGACACTATGAGTCCCCCGCGGGTCATGACTATTGTGCGAATAATTCCCTTAGCATGTGTGTACGGTGGGGTTACTTATCATTGGTTGCATTGCATTTGATATCATCTTATTTTCGTGATTGATACGTTTGGTCAATGTTGTTGTTATTGTTGTGCCTACTTGCTCATCCTATAAATTTGTTTAATCGTTTAGGTGGGATTATGGGTTAGTGGCCCCACCTAGGTTCGGCCTTGGTGAGGGGATTCCTGATTGTCATTCATTAAGACTAGGGAGACCGCTGTCTAGAAACTTCATCTTAGTTATGATAGTTCATTATACGACTAGCTGCCTATCTCCGTTAGTTCACGTGGGTTGCAGTATCTGAGAGGGAAAGTGTAGTGGTTAAAGTGATTATGAATGTGTGCACTGTGGTTGTAACGACCCGTTAGTCGTTATGTGCATTTTGACCATTTTAGCCCTGCCGATCCATTCCGAGACTCAGAGCGAATCTAGTGAAAACTTACGGAGTATCCTTAAGGGAAGGAATTTGACCAATAGTTGACTTTTGGGTAAACAGAACTTTTTCAGATTTTCATCGATTCCGTGAGACCTGGAGGGTCGATTTTGACTTGGCGGGGTGCATGGTTTGGTTTTTGAGATGCTTGATTGTATTTTATGCACTTCTTTGAAAAACTTGTTTTTATTCCATTTGGGGGTTGACTTAGTAAATTAGACCTCCGTTGGAAATTTTGAGGCCACGGGCGAGTTCGTAGCGCATTTTCATACTTGTATGTGCATATTTGATTTGTGTATATGGGGCCTCAGATTGATGTGAGGATTTTGGGAAGACCTAGTGAAAAACTAAAAGTTTCTGGCGCTAGTGTGACCGCCGTAGCAGGCGTGGTGTAGCTAGAGCGAGACCGCTATAACAGAGTGTTGACCGCCACCGCGGTGAGTTGGGTTTAGGGGAAGTCCGCCATAGCAGGTAGTGGGCCGCCATAACGGGACCGCTACGGCGCGGTCTGGACCACTATGGCGAGCCGTTCCTTTTAATGAGGTCCGCCAAAGCGGGATGTCTAACCGCTATAGCGGGGAACTGGGGCGGAAACATCGACTGCTGCAGCGATCGTTGGGAAGCAGTAACCCATTTTTATATTTCTTAGTACGAGTCATTAGCCATAAACTTCCCTAAACAATTCCCAGAGCAATAGAGGCAATTTATTTCATTACTTTGGTGGAAGCATCTTTAAGGGTAAGTTCTAACTATTACTATGTTAAGTTTCATCCTTCCATTAAGTTCTTATGCAAGTTCTAGGTTCTCTAATGGTGTAAGAAAATCCTAGAAACCTAGAATCAGTAAACCCTTATTTAAATTGGGGATTATTGAATACATTATTGTTCATATTATCTCGAAGTGTAGGTTGTCACCTTTTGGGATGGAATTGCGTAATTATTTAGGATTATATGTTGAGACTTAGGGTTTCACCAAAATTGGGGGTTTTTGCCTAAATTCTGATTTAAAGAGTTTAAAATGATTAGAAACTGATAAATTGGAGAATTATAATTGTTTGGACCGAGGGTAGGATATATTTAGCCTTAAATTCTGGTTTCACCCTTTTGGATGGTTAGGGGCATTTTGGGTATCATTTTCCAAATGTTATTTCTTATTTGATTAGCTGGTTTGTTTCTTACTTAGTATTATATTGCTAGACTTTGAGCGTTCCGAGGCATTACGCAAGGGGAAAGCTCACGAGGAGTAGCTTACATTCGTTCCACTTCTGCATTGTGGTAGGTTATGGTTTACTTGAGTTAGACTTTGATTAGTAGCTTGTATATGTTGTAGAACTGACGGGAGAAAGTATGATTAGGCTTTCGGGCATGAAGTCTAGTTGGATACGACTTAGGTTTGTATGACTTCTGATTATGTGGGCTTGTCGCCATTAATTTATGTATTGAACATGAGGTGTATTTGTTGTGAATTGGAAGGAAGGGGTTAATATATACTCTTCATGATATTTGAGATAGCTTTTATGTTCACGCTATTATTGAGTTGACTTATCTGATCTTGATATGACATATGGCATGAGGACTTGTATTCATTGACATTGATATTATTGATTGATCATGATTCATATTGAGTTGTGGACTTGAACCACGTTGAGATTCATCTTGTGATCGGATACAAATATATATATATATATATATATATACATATATATATATATATATATATATATATATATATATATATATATATACATACACACATAGGAACATTTGATGGGGGTAAGGATGTGGCCTACTTAGGGGCTCATGATCCGAGGTAAGTTCCGGAGCGAGTGGTACATAGACACCATGGGTTCCCTGCAGGTCATGACTATTGTGGGAACAATGCCCTTAGCATTACGTGTACGGTTGAGATACTATCATTGATTGGATTGTATTTGACTTAACTCATTCTTATGGTGCATTGTGGACTGGTTGATGATTGACTCTTAATATTGTTGTGTTGTTGTGCTGTTGTGCCGATCTTCCTATTTTGTTGGTTTTACAAATGTATACATGATACTAATCTTAGTTGGCCTATGATATCTACTAAGATATAGTATTTAAATCGTGATACTACCTTGTTGCACCTTTTTGGTTTTGAGTGCGTATCGCGTGAGACTTCTTCCGACCTCACATTTAGCGGAGGCCATTTCCGTACGGCATCGCAGGGTGAGTTCCTATCAATGTCATGCCGCTCGAAGATCTTTCCTTATTGATGTCTATTTCATTTCTAGACACTTATGCTATTTCAGACAGTTATTTATTCTTAGACAACTTTATATTTTGTAGTCCTTGTATGATGACTTTCGGATATTTGGGGTTGTAATAGCTTAGATTTATGCACTTTTATCTTATTATGGAATGACTAGACAGTTCATGGTTATTTTCATTGTTGATGGTTTATAATTCATTTAATGAATGAGAAATTGATTAAGGGGATGGTTCACCCACCAGGGGGGTTAGTGTGGGAGCCATCACGACGGTTTGAGTCGTGACAAAGTTGGTATCAGAGCCCTAGGTTCGTCGATCTCATTGTACAAGGACTTGTCTAGTAAAGTCTTGCGGATCGGTACGGAAACATCTGTTCTTATCTTCGAGAGGCTATGAGACACTAGGAAAATTCAAATTCTTTCTTTCTTTCATGCTACTTGATTCCAATTGGCATTTGACTTTTCATTCTATTCTCTCACATATGGTGAGGAATAGTGCGAGGGCAACCGTGGATGAGGTACCCGAGGCCGCAGCTCGTGGTGGAGGCCGTGGCCGTGGTAGAGGCGGAGGAGCAGCACCACCTAGGGGTGGGGCTCCGCGCTAGTCGTGCTCACGCGATCCGCCGCACCTCGCCTCGGTAGCTTAGATGACGCAACAGTAGTTTGCGTCGAGCGCTAGCTCGGTGGGCCAGACATAATAGCTACTCCAGTGTTGTCAGACGTTATGGTTCGATTGTTAAACCTGTTGTACGGTTTGACTGAGGCAGGTGTGTAACCAGCCGCTCCAGATGGCCAGGGTGTGAGATTGGGTAATTCGGCTTCGGACAGCGTTTGTGCCCCAGGGGCACAGTATGCTACAGTTGTGGCTCCACGTATGGATGAGGCTCGTGAACCCGAGCAGTATTTCATAGACCGGTCGCCGGCCGCAATGACCGTGCGAGGAGCATGATTTATTTTGGAGGTTTACTAAGATAAAGCCTCCCATTTTCTATGGCACCGAGACTAAGGATGCTTATAAGTTCATTATTGACTGTCACGATAGGCTACATAAGTTGGGGACCGGTGGAGAAGTATGGTGTTGAGTTTGTGACCTTCCAGCTCTTGGGTGATGTTAAGTTATGGTGGAGGGCATATGTGGAGTGTAAATCAGCTGGGTTGCCTCCGTTAAGTTCTATTAAGTTTTCTTGGAGAAGTACATCCCGTGTATTATGAGGGATAGGAAGCGTGATAAGATTGGTAGCATTGAGCAGGGGAGTTCCTTAGTTGCTGCTTGTGAGGCCTGGTTCCATTCCTTGTCCCGTTATGCTTTCCGGCCTGTTGCCCGACTTTGAGGAGGAGAGGGTTAGGAGGTTTGTTAAAGGGTTGAACACTGCTCTTCAGTTGTCAGCTCTTCAGCTTGTAGACTGAGGATCTTCTTTCCAGGATGTAGGATGTGGTGGACCATGTTTAGATCGTTGAGGGTGTTAGACAGGGTAGTTATGGTAAGTATGCAGAGAAGAAGGCCCGTAAGGGTGGTAACTCTAGCGGTTCATTCTCCTGCGGGCAGAGTTCCCATGTTTATTCGGGACGTCCTATTCAGTTAGCTATGCAGGCTTCAGTTGGAGGCCCATCAGGGGCTGGTTAGTACTCTTCTAGTCAGTCAGAGGGTTCACAGGCCAGATTTTCAGACCATGGTGGTTATTCTGTTTCTTTGATTTCTGTTCAACGGCTGACGCTAGACTGTGGATGCTTTGAGTGTGATGAGCAGGGGAGTTTCAAGAGAAATTATCCCAAACTTAAATAGAGTGACCAGAGTGCTCTATACCAGACTCCCAAGGCTCCAGTTTTATCAGCAAGAGGAGAAGGATCTTATGGTAGGGACCATGCTCAAACTGGGCATGGTGGCCACATAGCTGGTAGAGGTGGCACCCAGCCTAGCAGAGGCGGATCCCATTCGGTGGTGTGGACATTAGCCCCGGGGTAGAGGCGAGCTCGGTCGGAGACAGGACGTGATCGTGGAGGTTCGCGCAGCTAGTGGCGGACAAACATTCATTGCTATGCCTTTCCTGGAAGATCAGAGGCTGAGGGTTCCGATGCAGTCATTACAGGTAACATCTCAGTCTGTTACCAAACGGCTTCTGTCTTGGATTATCCGAGTTCTACATTCTCGTATGTGTCTACGTACTTCTCTAAGGGTCTTAATATGATTTGTGATTTGCTTGATGCTCCTATTCATGTATCTACTCTAGTTGGAGACTCAGTATATCGGTCTTGTACTATAACATTTATGGGTCATGGTACTTGGGTTGATTTAGTGATTCTTGATATGGTAGACTTTGATGTTATTTTGGGTATGAGTTGGCTAGCACCTTACCATGCGATTCTAGACTGTCATGCTAAGAAGGTCATGTTAGCTATGCCGGGTATGTCTAGAGTTGAGTGGAAGGGTACCCCTAGTCCCTCCCCCAAGAAGATTATTTCTTTCTCTTGGTTCATGTGGTATCGAATGAGGGGATTATGGTTGGTCCTAAGAATATTGAGGCAGTAAGATTGGGCTAGGCCTACTTCAGTGATAGAGATTCGTTGCTTCATGGGTTTGGCCAGTTACTACCATCGATTCTTGAAGGGTTTGCTTCTATTGCTTCGCATTTGACCTGTTTGACTGAGAAAGAAGTACCCTTTCAGTGGTCCGTCAAGTGTCAGGAGAGCTTTCAAAAGCTCAAGACCTTATTGACTTCAGCTCCGATTCTAGCATTGCCCATGAAGGGCAAGGACTTTGTGGTTTATCGTGATGATTCTCGTTCTGAGTTGGGTGCCATGTTGATGTAGGAAAAGAGTGTTATTGCTTATGCTTCCAGATGCCAGAGGATTATGAGAAGAACTACCCTACCCACAATTTGGAGTTGGCCGTAGTGGTATTTGCTCTGAAGATGTGGAGGCACTATCTCTATAGTGTCCATTGTGAGGTATTTACTGACCATCGCAGTCTTCAACATGTGTTTACTTAGTACGATCTTAATTCTAGGCAGCGAAGATGGATGGAGTTACTTAAGGATTATGACATTACCATTTTATATCATCCTGGCAAGGCAAACATGGTAGCAGATGCCTTGAGCAGGAGGTCAGCTAGTATGGGTACTTTGGCTCGCTTGATCGCTTCAAAGCATCCATGGAGGTTCAGACTCTAGCTAAGAGTTTCGTGAGGCTGGATATGTATGATTTGGGTATGGTGTTGGCTTGTGTTGAGGCGAGATCGTCGCTTCTGGACAAGATTAAGGCAAAGCAGTTTGAGGATGCAACATTGTGCAAGATTCATGATAAGGTGTTAAGTGGTGAGGCCAAGGAGGCCATGATTGATAGTAAGGGGGACTTGAGGATCAAAGGACGTGTTTGCATTCCTCGTGTTGATGACTTGATTCAGACGATTCTAGAGGAGTCCTACAGTTCTAGCTATTCTATTCATCCTGGTGCTCCCAAGATGTAGCGTGATCTGAGGCAGCATTATTGGTGGGCAAGGATGAAGCGTGATATTATTGAGTTTGTTTCTCAGTGTTTAAATTGTCAGCAGGTTAAGTACGAGCACTAGAGACCCGGGGGTACGCTTCAGAGGATGCCCATTCCTGAGTGGAAGTGGGAGAGGATAGCCATGGATTTAGTCGTTGGTCTTCCGAAGACCGCAAGTTTGATTCGATTTGGGTCATTGTTGATAGGTTGACTAAGTCTGCTTATTTCATGCCATTTCAGATTATCTACACTTCTCAGAAGTTGGCCCAGATTTATATTCGTGAGATTGTTCGTTTGCATGGGGTCCCTATTTCCATCATATCTGATAGAGGCCCGCAGTTTACGTCCCGATTTTGGAGGACTTTACAGGCCGAGTTGGGTACTCGATTGGATCTGAGTACCGCTTTTCACCCTTGAATAGACGGTCAGTCTGAGCGGACGATTCAGATTCTCGAGGATATGCTCTAAGCTTATGTGATTAACTTTGGTAGTCATTGGGACCAGTTCTTATCGTTGGCGGAGTTTGCTTATAATAACAGTTACCATTCGAGATTGATATGGCTCCTTTTGGGGCCCTTTATGGGAGGAGATGCTTATCTCCTATAGGATCATTTGATGGCTTTGAGGGGAGGCCGTGGGATACTGATCTTTTGAGAGAATCGTTAGATTAGGTTAAGGTGATTCAGGATAAGCTTTTAGCAGTTCAGAGTAGACAGAAGGAGTACGCGGACCGAAAGATCCGTGATCTTGAGTTCATGGTTAGGGAGCAAGTTTTGTTGAAAGTCTCACCCATGAAGGGTGTGATAAGGTTTGAGAAGAAGGGCAAGCTCAGTCCTAGGTTCATCGATCCGTTTGAAATTCTTAGCCGTATGGGGGAGGTAGCCTATGAATTGGCTTTGCCTCCCGATTTGTCGGGTCTTCACCCGGTGATTCCTGTGTCTATGCTGAAAAGATATCACAGTGACGATTCTTACATAATTCGTTGGGATTCAGTATTGCTAGATGAGAACTTGTTTTATGAGGAGGAGCTTATTGCCATTTTAGATAGAGAGGTTCGTAAGTTGAGGTTTAAAGAGATAGCGTCAGTGAAGGTTCAGTGGAAGAATCGTCTAGTTGAGGAGGCTACTTGGGAGACCAAGTCTGATATGCGTAATAAGTACCCCCAACTTTTCACCCTGTCAGGTACCTTTCCTCTTATTTATTCCCTTGTTCATTCGAGGATGAACGGTTGTTAAATTGGTATCTACTGTAACGAACGGGTAGTTATGTGCATTCTGAACATTTTACCCCGGCTGATCTGTTTTCGAGACTAGGAGCGAGTCTAGTGAAAACTTAAGAAGTTATACTCCTTAAGTGAAGGAATTTAACCAATAGTTGACTTTTGGGTAAACGAACCTTTTTGATTCCGTCGATTCCGTGAGGTCCAAAGGGTCGATTATGACTTGGTCGGGTGGATGGTCCAGTTATTGAGATGCTTGATTGTATTTTGTGCACTTGTTTAAAAACTTATTTTATTCCGTTTGGGGGTTGAATTAGTAAATAAGACCTCCGTTGGGAATTCTGAGGCCACGAGTGAGTTCGTAGTGCATTTTTTTACCTATGTGTGCATATCTGGTTTATGTATGTGGGGCCTCGGACTGATGTCGGTATTTTGGAAAAAATTGGTAAAAGACCAGAAGTTTCTGGTTCTGGTGTAACCGCCGTAGCGGGTGTGGTGCCGCTACAGTGGGATCGCCACAACGGAGTGGTGACCGCCACCGCGATGAGTTGGATTTAGGGGAAGTTCGCCATAGCGGGTGGTAGGACGCCGCCCGATCGCTACGGCGTGGTGGCCGCTATGGCGAGCCGTGCTTTAACGAGGTGCGCCACAAATGGGTGTGTCGACCGATATAGAAGGAGACATTGGTAAAACATCGACCCATTACGGTTGATCGTCGGGAAACAGTAGCCCATATTTATATTGCTAAATAAGGGTCATTAGCCATAAACTCCACTAAATAGTTCCCAGAGCAATGGAGGCGATTTATTTCAAAACTTTGGTGGAAGCATCTTTGAGGGTAAGTGTAATGACCCGTTTGGTCGTTATAGTGTTTTGATCCATTTAACCTTGTTGACCCCTCCCCAAGTCCCTTTAGTATGATCTATGACTTAATAAAGTCATTGGGTTGATTCCCGCAAGGTTCGAGTGTAAATTGAGTCATTGATGGAGAAACTAGTTAAGTTAGCGAGTTAGAGTTGACCACGGTCAACATCGGGTTAGGATGACCCTATGCCAATGTTTTGAAAGTTTCAACATGTTAATATTATAATTTTGAACTTGTACACAAGTTTTGGTGAGGTTCCGAAGAATTTCATATGGGTTTGGGTTTTGTCGCGCTCGTATTCGATGTGTTCGTCATAGGTCTGTGGATAGAAACGGCTCTAGATTGATCAAACAACCTTTGTTTTATGTGAGGTTTGAACCATTAGATCCATATCATAATTACAAATCCATAGCAAAAAGAATCGTCGCGTTTTGCCTCCGGATGAGGGAGTTATGCCCTTTTTCATTCGGGCTATTACAGCAGGTCCGCTATAGCAGGTTCGTTGCAGCGACCAACTAGCCGCCGCAGCGACCGACCGGGGCAGAAAATCCCTATTTTAATACTCCAACTACTAACCATTACCCCAAAGACCCCAAAGTCAGTTTTCAAGAGAGAAAGAGGCAAAATTCATTCCATTCTTTAGTGAAAGCAAAAAAGTCCCCACCTTTATTTGTTCCTTTTCCCTTCTTCTTCTTCTTCAAGTTCTATGATTATTTTAAGGTCCATCAATGGTGTGTGAAAATTCTAGAACCCTAGAATTAGTAAACCCTTGAATAATTGATGGGTTGTTGATTTTGTTGTTGATTAATCACCTAGGAGTATAGATTATCACTTTCTAGGAAACGAATTTGCTTTCTTATGGTTGAAATTGCATGTTGAGACTTAGGGTTCTAATAAAAATGGAAGCTTTTTTCTAAAATCTATTGGAAAGGGTAAAATTGATTAGAAACCCATGAATTGAAGGTTAGTGATTGTAGAGATAGAAGTTATGATAAATTCACCATTAAAGGATGGTTTTATCCATTGGAAAGGGTAGAAGTAAGTGGGCCATCTTCCCCAAATTGTTGTTCTTGTTTAAATACATGGTTTGTTGCTTACTTAGCATCATATTGTTAGACTTTGACTGTTATGAGGCCCTTCAAAAATAGAAGGCTCGTGTGGAGTAGTTCGTGGCTCCTGTTCTGCATTCGAGATAGGTTACGGCTTACTTTAGTTAGACTTTGATTAGCGAAATGCATGTATTGTGTAGAATTGATGGGAGAAAGCATGATTAGTCTTCGGACATGGTGTTTTGGTTGGATACTTTCTAGGTTGGTATGACTTCTGATTTTGTGGGCTCGTCGCCATTACTTTATATACTAAAATAAGAGGTGTAGTTGTATTCATACTGCGGCGATTCGGGATAGATTTTTATTAGATTGATTGTTGTTGATTGTGTCTCATTGCCCTGTTATTGTGATTAGATTTATTGCCTAAATTGTCGTGTTGTACTCAGTTCTCTCTTATAGTGACATATATTATCGGAGAAAGGAAGGATAATGAGTCTCGGCTTGAATTATGATATAAACTTATGACAGCACGTAGATGAAAACTTGATGTATGATTTACTGTTGATGATAATATATAGAAAAGTGGAGCTTCTTAGTGATACAAGACTTAGTTGTGAGGCGTACTTGCTACATGTGGAAGTAAAGAGGGACATAGACTATTATGTTGGTTGAGACGGTCTGTATGGATCATTTCATGGCTGAGTTGATCCAAGTATTGATATGACTAGTGGCTTTGTGACTTGTACCTTCACTGTTGCTTTATTGGTTTGCATTGATTTACCACCTTTACACTCATTTATGTATTCATACACTGGCATACACTTGTGTTTGGAATATTGCTAATTGTTCATAGTCCGTACATACCAATATTTGGAATACATTGAGACATACATTATGAATGAACTTAGTGGCATGATAATCCTTGTGTTTGATACTAGATTGATATGAATGCTAATTGTTAATTCATATGAAAAGGCACATTTGACCAAGGGTGAGGATGTACTAATGGTTTGGAAATGAGTGGTGCATGTCGAGACATACATTATGATATGAAATTAGTGTACATGGACACCATGGGTTAATATAATAAGCAATGACATCTTAGCATGTGTGCACTTCGATACTATTTGATACATGGTACTTCATGAATGCATTATTATATTGAGATATGATGTTGAATGCCTATTGTGATATCAATATGCATATGAAAAGGCACATTTGACCAGGGACGGAACTTGGACTTGAGGATGTGAGTTAGATTATTGAGACGAGAGACTCGTAGGTCCGAGGTTTGTTCCGAAAATGAGTGATTTTATGCATATGCACAAACTAATCTTATCCGCGTCCGAGGTTATTTTCGAGCGGAGGATTTATGGTTCGGTCCGATGAAGCTATCCGGAACGAGTGGTACATGGACACTAAATATCATGGGTCCCATTTACAGTCATTTGACTACTAAGAATGACATCTTTAGACATTTGTGTAGAGTCGAGTGATGACCGTATTCCGGGGTGTAATGCATTCGCACATTATCATATTTTTTATGCATTGCACATCATTACGTTCATTTATTTTAAGCATTATTATATGCTAGTGATTGGTTTCGATTTTGATATGGATGTTGAATGCCTATTGTGATATCAATATGACCATTGACCGAGTTAAATTATGGTTTAAATTGTGGATTATCGATTATATTACTGTTCTATCTAGAAGCAGGTTGTAACCTTTTAAACTTAATTATTTGGGATTATATGTTAAGACCTTATTGGGGGGTTTTGTTAGATTATCGTTTAAAAATGAGACTATAAATTGGAGATTGTTTGGACGTGTGGTTTAGAAGCTTCATGGTTTAAGGTATTATTTCACAAATTTTGTTTCTTATTTGATTAGTTGGTACGGGATATTGCTAGACTTTGACTTGGATTTAAGTATTAAGTGCCTATCTGTTTATCTTGTTGATTTTATACTTATATGCACAAACTAATCTTAGTCGGCCTATGATGCTTACTGGTGCATAGTGTTTGTACTGATACTACCTTCCTGCACCCTTTTTTTAGTGCAGATTGTGTTCCGTGTGTAGATTTCATCCGAGCTACAAGAATCTCTATCTTGGAAGATTTAGGAGTTTAATGATTGATCCGAGGATGAGCTGAGGTGTAAGCAACCGTGTGTGTATGCCATGCCACCTAAATATCTTTCTTTCCGTATTATGTCTAATTTCATTCCGGACATCATTTGTTATTATATTTGAGATATACTTCATTCTTTAGACATTTTTGGAATGTGGAAGTCCTTGTACGATGACTTTCGAAATAATGGGAATGAAATGTTTAAGGGTAAAATGTGATTAAGGGTGTAATAGTTAAGACTATGAACCGTCAAAACTTATATTAATTATTATTTTTTATGACTTGTGTATACGTGGTAGAAACTATTTATTCATTCACATGTTCATTGATTGTTTAAGTATAAATGATTAAAGAAGTTAAAATTAGCTAGTGATTAAAGGGTTAATGGGTGAGTGTTCGCCTACTAGTGATAATAAAGTAGGTGATCGCACGATTGGTAATTTGGGTCGTGACTGTAAGTCCTAACCATTACTTTGTTCACTTTCATTCCTCCATTAAGTTCTTATGCAAAATATCTCGTAATTAAGATTGAACCCTTTTCCTCCAATTTGGCTTATAATATATTCTAGGTTCTCTAATGGTGTAAGAAAATTCTAGAACCCTAGAATCGTGTATTCAAATCGATCTGCTTTTGTGAAACCCTTGTTTAAATTGTGGATTATCGATTATATTACTGTTCAAATTATCTAGAAGTGTAGGTTGTAACCTTTTAGGATGGAATTGCTTAATTATTTGGGATTATATGTTAAGACCTAGGGTTTCAGCCAAATTGGGGGGTTTTGCCTAAATTCTGATTGGAAGAGTTTAAAAATGATTAGAAACCTATAAATTGGAGATTGTTTGGACTGAGGGTAGGATAAATTCACCGTTAAATTCTGGTTTCGCCCTATTGGATGGTTAGGGTAATTTTGGGTATTATTTCACAAATTTTGTTTCTTATTTGATTAGTTGGTACGTTGCTTACTTAGCATTATATTGCTAGACTTTGAGCGTTCCGAGGCATTACGCAAGGGGAAAGCTCACGTATATATAGTTTGCATTCATTCCAATTCTTCGTATGTTATCGAGGTAGTGGGTTATGGTTTACTTGAGTTAGATTGTGATTAGTAGCTTGTATATGTATATAGAATTGACTTTGTTGGGGAGAAAGTATGATTAGGCTTTCGGGCATGAAGTACGGTTGGAAACTACTTAGGTTGGTATGACAGTTTCGATTATGTAGGCTTGTCGCCATTACTTTATGCATTGAACATGAGGTGTATTTGTTGTGAATTTGAAGTAAGGGGTTAATAAATACTTTTCTTGATATTTGAGATAGCTTGTATGTTCATGCTATTGTTGAGTTGATTTATCTAATGATATGACATGTGGCATGAGGACTTGTATTCATTGACACTGATATTATTGATTGATGATACTTCATATTGAGTTCTGGACATGAACCATGTTGAGATTCATCTTGTGATCAGATACAAATATATATATACATAGACACATTTGACAGGGGGTGAGGATGTGGCCTACTTAAGGGCTCATGATCCGTGGTCAGTTCCGGAGCGTGTGGCACATGGACACCATGGGTCCCCTATAGGTCATGACTATTGTGCGAACAATGCCCTTAGCATGTGTGTACGATTGAGATACTATCACTGATTACATTGCATTGGACATAACTCATTCTTGTGGTGCATTGTGGATTGGTTGATTATTGACTTTTGATATTGTTGTGTTGTTATGCTACTGTGCCTATCTGCCTATTTTGTTGATTTTACAAATGTATGCATGATACTAATTTTAGTCGGCCAATGATATCAACCGGTATATAGTTCTTGTACTGATACTACCTTGTTACACCTTTTTGAAGTGCAGATTGCATCTTTGGAGACTTCTTCCAAACCTCATATTCAGCCTGGGGCCATTTCTCGTTCAAATCAGAGGGTGAGCTCCTATCCATGCCATGCCGCGTGAAGATCTTTCCTTATTGATATCTACTTTATTTTTAGACACTTATGTTATTTCAGGCAGTTATTTATTCTTAGACAGCTTTATGTTTTAGAGTCCTTGTACGATGACTTTTGGATCTTTAGGGTTTTAATAGCTTAGATTTCCGCACTTTTATCTTATTATGTCATGACTAGACAGTTTATGGTTATTTTCATTGTTGATGGTTTATAATTGATTTAATGAATGAGAAATTGGTTAAGGGGATGATTTGTCCACCAAGGGGGTTAGTGTGGGTGCCATCACGACGGGTTGGTTCGAGATAGTGGTAGGTTAAATTCTTGTTCTTTCACTAGTATGAGGAAAGCTTGTTTTTGTGTGCGTAGAGGTGTTGTTATAGGCTAGAAATCGTGAATGTGTAACGATTGTACCTGCCTGTTTATCTTGATTGATTCTATGAGTATATACGTGAACTAATCTTAGTCAGCCTATGATGGTTACCAGTACAAGTGTTGTACTGATACTACTCTTGCTACACCCTTTTCAGGGTGTATATTTGTTGCAGGATAAGATTGCGGTTTAGTAGCTTCCGAGGACTCGCTGGTGGTTATCTCAAAGACTCTGTTTATTATAGTCTAAACATGGATTGTACTTTATTTTATTTGTCTCACTTTATTCGTATCTTAGAACCTTTTGTCCCAGTCTAGACCCTATTTTGGGAAATGGTTGTGTAAATACTCTTATTCCATATTTTTGTTTTATTAATGGAAATTTATTATTGTTGAGTTTTCAAATGGTGTTGGTTTTGGGGTCAAGGGTTCGCCTACCATGTGGGATTAAGTAGGTGCCCGTACGAGCTCGATTTGGGTCGTGACAGGTTTAAAAATTAAATATTTTACCAAAAAAGAGAGTACTTAAAATTGATACTAAGATCTATGAACCACTCTTACAATCAGATTGGGGTAAATAGATTTCGTTCCCTTCATTTAATGCTGAATTGACCACTTATTCTAGGTTAGAAAAAGAGGAAATTTCATAAATAACTACAGTTTAGAGCCTAATTATGAGGCAAAACTGTAGTTCTGTATCAACATGTACAGTCGCGTTGGATAGAGTCATGATAGGTTATATGTGTTCGCTCAATTTTGATGTATCAAGGTATACAATCGCGCCAGATACAGTCACGATATGTTGTATGAGCACGTTCAATAGTCTGTATCAACGCATACAATCCCACGGACATGCAAAATCACGAGATTATTTTACATACATACGATATACAGTTGTCCGTGATTGAAGATACACTAAATATGGTGAAGATACAGATCTATACATACAACGTACAATTGTCCTTCATTGAAGATACATGCAACATACAGTTGAAGAAGAAGATGACATCCCAAATCTATGCTATTCTCTCAAATTAGGAATCAAATCACAAATGAATAGAACATCATCAAAGAAAGAAAATAAAATGAAGAGCGAAACTGGAGTATTTGCAAGAGATAGTTCATTCAAGCACCATGACATAAATGAACATTAAATTATCAAATAAAGGAAAGAAAGTGAATTGAAAAACTTACAAACTTGATAACTCATTGATTCAATTGATATACAGAATCCATGAATGAGCAGCTGAGTATAATTAAGTCACAACATGCACGAGTTCAAGTTTGAAGGATTCTTCTGTTGGTTATGATTTCACAGCACCTGGTGAGAGCTTTAAGGTTGCTTGAGTGAAATCAAACCAGAAATTTGGACAGTTTCTTGATTAGACTAGATTTAATGCTTTGTTTACATTTATTTCACTTCATAGGCACTTTTGGCCTTATTTTATTTTATTTCTCTATACAGACTCTTTTTATCAATAAATTCACAACTAGTATCATGCTAGTTGTTTTGATTTAAAATAAAAAATAAAAAATAAAGAATCCATGAAGAGGATTCATGATGGACACGGGTTTCATCATCATCGTAATCCTCTTGTTCGTTGTTGTGAACTCATTTCATCTCAGCCACAGCAGATGGAGTTGAGAATGAGAAGGATTAGTAAAATATCATTATATAGTAGGGCAAGAGACTAGGGTTTTCTAAGAATTGTTACAAATATTTTTAAAACGGAAAAGGGCCAAAATTACCCTTGAACTTTGAAAAATAGTTCATTCATACCCTTCGTTATACTTTAGGGCCAATTATACCCTTACAGTTATACTATGGGGTCAATTATACCCTTCTATCTAACTGTTGCCACGTGGCATCATCCTAGCCCTTCAAAATTATTTTACCCTCAAATAATTTTTTACTCACTAAAATAACTCAATCCGACCCGATTTTTTTTTTTCAGCAAAAATAATACGGATAATTTTTCCAAAAAAAATATAAAAATAATTCCGTATTATTTTTGCTGAAAAAAAAATTCGGGTCGGATTGAGTTATTTTAGTGAGTAAAAAATTATTTGAGGGTAAAATAATTTTGAAGGGCTAGGATGATGCCACGTGGCAATGCTTAGAATGGTATAATTGACCCCATAGTATAACTGTAAGGGTATAATTGGCCCTAAAGTATAACGAAGGGTATGGATGAACTATTTTTCAAAGTTCAGAGGTAATTTTGGCCCTTTTCCGTTTTTAAAATCTAATTTGCTCCGTAGCAGCATTTCTCACGCTAGTATTGTCTCTTGTCCACATTAGACAAAAAATACTACCAAATGCATAGGGGATTGAACCAGTCAAGCCTTGTTTGATTATATTGCTTAGTACATCGCTTACATTGTGTCCTTCACATAGTTGTTTATATAAGCTTCTCAATGTATTTTAACAAGAGATTGTGTGCTACTAGCTTGCCTAAGATTACCTCAGCCTCTTGCTGGATTTGAAATGATCAAGTAGGACATTCGTTTACGATGTGAGTGGGATTAGCAGTTTTCTCTATTTCCTTCAATCGTAGGAAATATACTCAGTGGGAGTGTATGGGAGGAAACCAGTCTGCAATAATTTTAATTGCTCCTTCAGATCACTAAGTAAACTATTCACTCACACATACCGCGTTGTACTGTTATCAACTCACAGTTCAACTAAATGACTGCGAAGAAAAAGAAGAGGATTCGCTGCCACCTTCTCCAAAGGTTTCTGCTCATAACCTTGTTGAAGATTCAAGAGGCTATAGTGAGTTACTTGCATATTATAAAAAAGTGTGATTGTAATGCAGAAAGTCATTTTCTATGAAATGTATTTTTCATAAAAAATACATTATGGAAAAGAAAATCAGTGTATAGGTGAATGCTTTGGTAACAAGTTTTTGTTTAAAGATTAATAATAATATTTGTCAGTTAATTGAAGCAAGGAATAAGTAGTTAAATATCAAGATAATTGTAAGGAAAATCACTTCCGTCTATAAGCGACGAAAGTTCATTTTCTTCCTTTTGAAGAAAAATATTATATTATATTATATTATATTATATTAAAAGCGGTAAGCTCCTACCTTCAAAATTTAATTACGATTTTACCCTGCAATAAATCAAAATGTAATAAAACATCTAATTAAATATTAAATTATAATATTTTACATTTTAGTTTTTCACCAGCCTCTTGGTTGCTAATAAGATAATTGTAGAATTCTAAAAGCAGACGTGAATAATTAAGGTAATATTAATCCATTAATAAATGGCTGAATGAAAAGGTCCAGGAATTCGAACCAAAAAAAGCCTATAAAAAGGCTACAAAGATTTGTATGGTCGAGATTAGTGGCTTTGAGCACTATTAAGTAAGAAAGTTTTGTGGGCACGCCCTAATTAACACTTGCTTCTATAGAGCAGTAGTTTGGTAAATATTTCTATATGCATTTTGCACATTTCTTTGTTTGATTAGGCCTATGATCTTGCCGAAGATGTTATACTTATTTAGAAGTATTATATCCCATATGTGACAATATTTTTTGTTCTATCCCATGTATGCTGCAGTTGTTGTCCTACTTTTGTTAGGATTTACATATCATATGCGTTTTACCACATTTTTATTAATCTATCATTTTATTTTCTTTTTTCTTTTTGCTGCAAAAAGTAATTGGAAGAAGGGAGTATGTATATTTGTTGATGGTTGAAATGAGAATAGTCATGAGAATTTACTTCACTACATTCTCTTCTTGTTTGAGCGTACGAAGTTCAGTATAGAATTAATAATAATTTTCAAGGCACACTATATTTGTGTCTCATTATGTTTTAGTTTTATCATTTAAATATTCTCTTTGTACTTTTGGTATGTTGTATTTACTTCATGCAAAAACAGTATTGTTATATCTTTATTGTTTTTTTTTTTTTCAATGAGAAGATATATGTTATACCTTGTAAGTTTAATTTTGTATATTGGTAATCATCCTAATCTTCCAAACGATAATTGACTAAAGTAAGAAAAATTAAGAAGGAAGGTAAATTAAATTATGAATAGTGGTATCAGCCTTCAAATTTTGCCTCAAAATAAGAAAATTATGCCCCCATTTCATTTTTGGCACATAAATTCTCTTACAATGAGCCAAGTGGCTCAAACTACGCAAAACAAAGTGATGGACAAAATTATCATATTTTAACAACAACAACAACAACAACATGGAAGTCTGTAATCCCACAGTGGGAAATGCGGGGAGGAGTAGGATGTCCATGACCTTACCTCTACCTTTAAAATTATCATATTTTAAGTAGTTCGAAAACAAAACTGACACTTTCCCAAAACAAAAAAACATATTGGGAAATAAGAGAAGCACAACAACCACTAGTTTGATTGGTTTTTTTCCTTTTGCAAATCAATAGATAATGGATCTCGAAAGAAAATAAATTAAATATTGTTGTGGCTTCATCAGTAGATGGATAAGGAGCAAAACTTATTACTGAAGTTTCCTGACTTATTCATCAGCATAGTATGCTTGCTCTCGCTCTACATCTTCTTGAGGCCCTTCTGCGGCACCTGAATTATGTGTTGATGCCACACGTGATGCAATTGATTGAAGACGAATCCTGGCCATGGCGGATGAATTTGAGTTTCAAGGTGATTAAATAGTACATGAGGTGAGGTAATTCTGGAGGCACATCAAGTTGCTGATGAACCTTGTGGAGATCATCCTTAAATGCAAGGACAAGTGTATTTCTTATTCGTTATTGCCTCTGAAAAAATTACAAAGAGTTAGATGCTATCATCCCTCAACAGTTCTGTTCATATATCCCATATTATAGTAGCTAGCTCAGGTAGTATGTTAGCTGCACCTGCATTTACTGTGTATATATATATATATATATATACATATATACAAGCTTAACTTAGTCACGTTTTTCATCATAACATGGTATGAATAGTGGACGCCATCTGATGTTAACTTTATATTTTAGGCTTCTTTTTGCACTCTTTACTAAACTGTTTAAAGGTTGATATGGGTGGTTGTACTTGGTTTTGTAATGTTGGTCGTAGAGCTGCAAGTTGCGGAAGTGAATGTGACGGTGCAGTTATGTAAACGGGTCGATGATGACCTGGCATGCCATTTGGAAGGGTTGATGAACTGCTATCAGGGCTCGATGCAAGTCCCTTGAAACGCGGAAGATGAGGGGCTGGAGCACGAACTTCACCACCAAATCGATGATTACCCCTGGAAGGGGTAATTGCGCTTATGAAAGACGGCCAGGTTACAATTCCAGCAGAAAATGTTATTGAACGACTAACAGCAGCAGGTTGGCTAGATAAAGATGAACCAGCAATAGATGTAGATATTGATGTAGGCAAACAAGTCTTCCCAAAATGTACTGAACGATTAGCAACTGATGAAGATGAGATAGATGTCTGCTAGGGTCCCCCCAGGTTGGCGAGCTGAGGACGAACCACTGATTGGAGAAGATCTTAAACTCTGCTGCTGTCGTACTTGATGTAGATGTTTCATATAACCAGGAGGCGCAACTGGAACGAAACAAAATTTCATTGCTTAAAGAAAAGATAGATACCAAAATCTAGATTTTCATGTCATGCTGATTGCTGAAAATTATACATGTGATGCACAATCCTTAAAAAGAGATAAAAATTAGTTTTGAATCGGTCTTTGAACTAGATACAGACCAAGTACACTTGTATACTATAAGTAAATTAGCAATCTCAAGCATAAAACAACACTATTTCATTACCTACAGGCCCGATCTTGTAGTTCTTGTGGTAGTCCATTAGATCTTTCATGCTGCTGACTATTTCTATTATCTACAATTCATCAAAAACAATAATGTTGTAATTCAAAACTGTTAAGAAGTTCGCAGAATATAGGATGTCTAACATATCTTCTAGTATATATACATATACCAAACATAGATTTAGACTATTTGATTTTACGTCATTCTTAACATAATTTTTTACTGAAAGGTTGAATCATCTAAGTATATGTTTGGTATGATAGATGTTTATTATATTTTTCATGAAAAAATTATTCTGCGGGTTTTGATATATATATATATATATATATATATATATATTATTTTATATATATATATTTTTTATCAAAAGGACGAAAATAAACTTCCTTCACTTATGGACGATAGTCAGTTTTCCTTACAATTATCTTGATATTTAATTACATATTCCTTGCTTTAATTAACAAATAAATTTGATTATTAATCTTTAAACTAAAACTTGTTAACAAAGCATTTACCTATACACCTAAATAAAACCTTTTGGATCTAAAAAAGGAATCAGTTTTAAAATGCTTAGTTTCATGTTAACATTAAATTGGCTTATAATAAGTCCAATACTAAGTTAAAATCTGGACTAGAGTGTTTATATCTGTTCTTTTTCATATGTGAAATTTATAAAGGGTTAAGAATTGAATCACAAATGAATAGAACATCATCAAAAAAAAAAATAAAGTGAGGAGAAGAACTGTAGTATTTTCAAGAGATAGTTCATTCAAGTACCAAAGCATAAACGAAGATTACATCCTCATATAAAGAAAAGAAAGTGACAAAAAAACTTACAAACTTGGTGATTCATTGAATCAATTGATTGGAAGAAGCCATGAACTGGATTGTGGAAACGAGTTTCATCCACATCATCATCATCCTCTTCATTATTGTTGTGAACTCCCTTCATTTCAGCCACAGTAGGTTGAGTTGAGAATGAGAAGTATTGGTTAAGGATCATTATATGGGAGAGGCAAGGGACTAGGTTTTCTGAGAGTTGTTACAAACTTTCTTTAAATCTAATTTGCTCCCAAATTTTGTACCAATATAAAAATTGTGCTCTTTATTTTTTGTGAAATGTACTATTATTGACTTTACTCCTTATCTATTCTTTAATTGGCTGAAACGGCTAAAAAAGAAATATATTAACAAAGAAAAATCTAAACAGGAAAAAAATTTCATTTAAAATACCATATCTCAATTACCCTTTTTTTCCTTGCAGATTCATTTCCACTTGAAACAAACAATGGCAACCGTCGGATAACACTAAGATCATTTTGAAAATTTGATGGTTGAATTTGTTTTAATGTTAGCATACCACAACAATTGAAACGAACAAATACAATTAGCATGAACTTTTCAGTAAAACGTAATCACTTAAAATATTTGAATTTTCAAAAACTTTATGAAAATTTAGAATAATAGAAAATGAAACAGCTATTTGACAAATATAACTAAATATATCTACTATAATAGGGAAAATTTATCAAAGACTTAATCTAAAATTTTTAAAAGCTCTAAAATTAGAAAAAAATAATTTTCCTTGTATTTTTTAAATGTTCCCACAGAGGAGTTTTATTACTTGATAGGTTAAAAGAACACAATGAGCAGGACAATGCCCAACCTTAGAATTACAAAGCTAAAGTGAATAAACTCAAACTTGTGATTTGATCTATCCAAAATTGAAAAGTTTTTTTGGTTGTTATTTAGCTTCTCCAAGCACGAGAAAAGAAAAAGGTAAAATATTAATAAAAAAAGTATGATTAAAATCTAACTCTTTGTTATCTATAAAAAATAATTAGTTAGAATAGAGTACTAAATAAGAAAATAAAAGTTGTACTTATAGTAAATAGATAGAGGCTAGCCTGTAAGGAGTTAAGACCAGACGATTAAACTTTGTAATGACCCGTTCGATCCTTATGCGTGTTTTGACCATTTTACCAGCGTCGACCTACTTCCCGAGGTTATCGGGTGATTCAAGCGAAAATTAGAAGAATTAGAACCTTTAAATGAAAATATTTGACCAATAGTTGACTTTTGAATAAACGGACATTTTTCGAAATTTCGTTGATTTCGTGAGGTCTAGAGGGTCGTTTATGTCTTGATGGGGTAGTTGGTTCGGTTCCCAAGTCTTTTAGAGCGTTTTGGGTTCTTGGCTGGAAACTTGACTTGGGGCTTTTGGGGGTTGACCGACCTCCTATAGGAATTTCGAGGGCACAGGTGGATTCGTAGTGCGTTTTTACGTATGTATGCATATTCAGCTTGTGCCCAGAGTGTTCCAGGTGAGTTCCGAGTGTTTGGTTGAATCCCGGGGAAAACTAGAAATTTCTGGCGTTCAGTCATCTGGTGTCTTCTTCGCGTTCGTGAAGAAGAGAGACCAGGTGGGGGGTCGAGTTCGCGGCATTTAGCTCACGTTCGCATAGACTTGTAGGGGCCTAGGCTGGGTTGCCTTGGTCATCGCGATGGTCTTGGATCGAGTAAGCTCGCGTTCGCGTGGCCTTCTCGCGTTCGTGAATAAGGCCTATTCAGAAACAGAACTAAATTTCACGACTCAATTTGGATAAGTCCTGCGGGCACTTACCTTTCCCACCTCGGTAAGCGAACTATCAACCCAACAATAATAAAAGCATAAACAAATAAATCAATTAAGCAGAAGAGAATAATTCACGTAAGTCTTACGATAATAATATAAAAGAAAGTGCGGAAATAAGAAATACACCCAGGGTCTAGTCTAATCCATACAAGAGCTTCTAAATGGAAGTATACAAGTCTGGAATATAATAATACATCAAATCTGTATATGTCTCAGAATGAAAAAGTGAGACATAAATAAGAGGAGTCTTCAAGGCAGCGAACATCTCATGCTCACCCTGGAAACTCGAAGCTGTACTGATGGCGACTATCAGCCACGGGAGATGGAAGCAGATCCAACCTGGAACTCTGCATTCATAAAAGAATGCAGCAAGTGCAGGTCAGTACAAAACCACAGTACTGGTAGGTATCATAGGTTTACTAAGACTGGTTGACATATATAAAGACAATAAGGTAAGAGAAAACGAGCAAACCATAGAGTACAAGTCATGCTCACAAGTAATCCACTCAAAAAATCAATGCCTCAATGTAACATCTATCCCCAAGTGAAAAAAATATCCAAGCATACCAAAAACAAAATCTTATCAAGTCAAATCAGTACGTAGCCCGTATCAATACAGTCCAAGAATATAACTAACAAATCAGTATGTAGCCCGTATCAATACAGTCCAAGAATATGACCAACACAGTATCCAAATCATAAGCGACCACCAATGATAATGAAGCAATGCAATATGAGATATGAATGCAATGCAATGCCTGTACTCTTGTACTCCGAAAGCGGAATACTTCCAGCCCTCAGTAGTACAACCCATGAGGGACCTACGGAGTCCAAGCACCTTCACTCCAGACACAGCTCAGAGGACTTTATTATCAGTCAGTATCGCAATATCGGTGTTCCAAATCAGCCCCTCCGCGCACAGCTCAGAGGTGACCTACCATGTTCCATAATCAGCCCCTCTGCACACAGCTCAGAGGTGACTTATCATGTTCTATTATCATCAATATTCCTTCTCGTTTCCATCAGTAGTGTCAGTCACACAGCATAATAAGATGATATGAAATGAATATGGAACGATGCAAGTACAATAATGAATAATATCAAGTTCAAGCTGTGCTACACACAGCGCACCAATATCATCAACAAGTGATCCACACAGCAATACAAATATCAATATCTCAGCTTGGCGACGAGCCAAAAAGTAAATCACACAGCAAGTAAATCAACACAACGGGGTGTCATGCCCCACAATCAATCAACAGTTGATCCACACAGTAATCGTAACAAATCTCCAATTTTCATAACAATAAGAGTCAACTATCCCAAAATGGCTATACCAATAACGAGGCGTATACTAAGTTCCAGAATCAATATCAAGTAATTTCATCCTTCCAATTGACTCGCGATTCACATACAATCCACCAATTTATACACAATGCACCAAACAAGATCCTATGTAGTCTACAGGCCACAAGCCCGATCAAACAAGTCACAAGCAATACCAAATCCTAAGGCAACATCCAACTCAACTTCATACCCGAAGGTTTACATGGAATCTCCGACAATATCATCTAAATATACGCTTTGCCAGTCGAAGTCTCACCACAAGGGTAAATCGTAACCTACCTGGAAGGCCAAACAACAATATCACCAACAATCACACCTTAGCCTTTCCTTTCCTTTGATCCTCAAGATAATCAAAGTCTACCATATTCGAATGCGGAATTAGAAACAAGAAGAAGACATTTAATAAACTTAACTCTTAATAAATCCCCAAATTCCAACCCATAAACTAGGGTTCATAACTAATAAAGTAAAAATAATGATCTAAGGCTCTCATCATGGAATTAGTGTTCTAGATGTTCAATTCCCATCAATAATCAACTAATTTAGCTAACAATTGCTCCAAATTCGGATTATATAGAAAAACCCCAAATTTGGGTATAAACCCTAGCCTTTAATCCACAAAATAAGCCTTAGAAATGGAAGATTCAATTTACTATAGTTATTACCCATCAATTCCATGCTAACCTATTCTAGATTCATTAACAAAACAATGTTTTATACTCACAAGTTCATTACAGGAAGATAACCCAAAGCCCACTTAGCTCTCATAACTTTAGGAAGAGTCTAGCATGGATTAATGATAACAAGGTGAGATAATGAATAAAGATTAGGAAGAAATGGTAGATGAGTTTACCTCTAAGAGTTTGCCACAAGAAACCTCTAGAAAAGTTCCCAAGATTAACCACTTTCGGAATAATAAAAGAATGAAAAGACTTGGGGTTTTATATTATTAAATACCCCAGTCACTGCCCGATCACCGCTTTCGCGGTAACTCAGACGGCTTCAGCGGTGCTGCCCCAGCGGTCCTTTTACCGCTACAGCGGTCATGCCCAATTGGCAAGGATCGCTCTAGCGGCAAGGTGACTGCTCCAGCGGTACTGCTGCCGCGATGCTGGTGCTGCCAAATCGGGCACCAGACACCAGAAACTTCCCCAAGTTTCACACTTCAACTTGAATTTCTGATTAATTCTCGAGGTCATCTGCTCAAAAATCACATACATAGACACACATAAAAACACGCTATGAACGCGCTCGTGGCCTCGAAATTTCCAACGGAGGTCTTGCTGACTGAGTCAACCCTCGATACCTCAATTCCAACTTCCAACCCAAGTCCTAAAATGCATCCGAGTGCATTGAGAAACGAACTACATATACACACAAGTTCTAAACGACCATCCGGACCTCTCGAAATCGACGGATTCCCGAAAAAGGTCCGTTTACCCAAAAGTCAAATTTTTTTTTTTTGGTAAATAAATGATTTTATTGATACCAAGTGAACATTATAGATCCAAACAGGTTTGACCTCCTGTTTCCTAACATTTCTAAACAGACTCCATAGCTATTCAAACTGGAGCTTTAGACATTCTAACTGTCCCTATTACAAAGAAAGAAAAACAACTAGACATTATTACATCAGCAGAAACTAGCACAAACAATCTCTAAATAACAGTCTTAGCAGCCTTTATCATCAACTGCAGCACACCAGATGAGAATTTAGCAGTGGCAAACCAGATGAGAAGTCCAGCAGTAGCAGCCTCTAAGGTCTTGAATTCAGCTTTGCAAGCATGCCTTGCCATTTTGGTCTCTCTGCTCCTTTAATGTGTATATGGATGTTGATCTCTCTGCATAGCCTTCTTGCACAGCTAATAACCATAGCATAACAAAAGCTTACAATTGCACCCTTTCCTGATTTCTTTTTTACCCAGTCAGCAGCCCACAAGACCTCAGTATTCCAATCCCCTATTTGGGTATGAAGACCCAACCAAGCCAGCACCCAAAAGTCAACTTAGAGTCAACTCTTTTTCGCTTAAAACCCAAATTTCACAAAAAGTCGCCCGAATCAAATCTAAACACCTCGGAAAGCATGTCAACGGTCCCCTCGAGTCAAAAATGAGCTAACCAAGCTCGAAAAGGTCAAAAGGGTCGAAAATGCAATAACGACCAAACGGGTCGTTACATTAAATACCAATTAAACGCTCGCTCGTCCTCGAGCGACAAGAAAGGGAGGACGGGAAAAATGCTCGAATCGGCAATAACTGAAGATATCGATCACGCATGTCGGACTTCTCCTTACAGAAAAGATTCTCATCGAACAAAATTGAATCCCAACGAATGATACAGAACCACCAGAACGATACTCCTCTAACACAGAAACATGGAAAACTGGATGTACATTCGACAGATCCGGTGAGCATGTAAATGATCTGCATGCTCCTCCTCCGATCGAGAGTATACCAGAATATCATTAATAAACACAATCACAAACAGGTCTAGGTAGGGCCTGAATACACTGTTCATTAAATCTATAAATACCACCGGTGCATTAGTTAACCCAAACGACATTACGCGAAACTCGAAGTGACTATATCTGGTCCTGAAAGTTGTCTTCGAAATGTCCTTCTCTCTAACTCTCACCTGGTGATACCCTGATCTCAAATCTATTTTCGAGAACCATCTAGCACCCTGCAACTGATCAAATAAATCATCGATTCTTGGAAGTCGGTACTTATTCTTTATTGTCACCTTATTTAGCTGCCTGTAATCAATACACATCTGTAACGAATCATCTTTCTTTCTTACGAACAACACAGGTACTCCCCATGGTGATGTACTAGGCCTGATAAAGACTTCCTCAAGCATGTCCTTCAGCTGCTCCTTCAACTCCCTCAACTCAGCAAGTGCCATTCTATAAGGAGGAATAGATATTGGTTTATTATCTGGTAATACGTCAATGGCAAAGTCAATCTCCTGTTCTGGCGGAAAACCCGAAAGCTCGTCCAAAAATACATCTTGAAATTCATTAACTACTGGAAATGACTAAGGAGTCAGTGGCTTCACTTCTGCATCCGGAACCCGGACTAAATGATAAATACAACCCTTGGAAATCATCTTCCTTGTCTTAAGATAGGAAATAAATCTACCTCTTGGCGATGCTGTATTACCCTTCCACTCTAGAACTAGCTCTCGTGGAAACTGAAATCGTATCATCTTCATTCTACAATCAACAATAGCATAACAAGCCAACCAATCCATACCCATAATGACATCAAAGTATACCATATCTAACTCGATCAAGTCTGCCATCGTATGACGATCACAAACTATAACCACACAATTTCTATATACCCGTCAAGCTATCATTGGATCACCAACGGGTGTAGATACTTCAAAAGGTTCAATCAACTCGGGTTTCACCCCAAACTGACTAGCAATAAAAGTAGTAACATATGACAATGTCGAACCTAGATCTATCAATGCTTATACATCATGGGAAGATACTGATAATATACCTGTAATAACATCAGGCGAAGAATCGAGATCCTGTCCACCAGCAAATGCATAAATGTTATTCTAAGGACCGCTAGAACCGGATGCTCCCTCTGTGCCTCTACCGCTTCCTGCTGACGTCTGAAAGGCTTTCCCCAGAGGGCATACAAATGATGATGAACCAGCTGCTAATGTGGCAGGGACAATCTCGCATAATGTGGTAGGGCCAACCACAGGTATAACAAACATCTGAACCCAACAGGCACTACCTAGCATGTAACATGCCATATTGGGTACATCGCGATAGGGATGGCCTCATCTGACTGGAATCACCCCTAAACTAGGAACCGAAGCTCTAGAACTCTGGGCCGGCTTAAAATGAATAGGTCTATCAAACCTGGGTCTTAGGAACTGTGAAGGCGCACTAGCCGCTGTATAGGCTGAACGCCTAGAGAACTGCTGCCTCTGACTGCCTCTAAACTCACTAACAAATCCTGAAGATCGAGCTCTCTTACTCTGACTTCGATCATGTTCAAGCTCAGGCCTTCGCTGCTATTGACACTTCTTAAGTTTCTGAGCGTGAGCCTGGATGCGAGAAATATCCATACCTATCTGAAGAGAGGCTATCATACAATCATCAATCAAATAGGGTCCCAAACCACTCACGAGCCAGTAGACCCGATCCACCATCTTAGCTACCATAACTGGAGCATATCTAGCCAATGAATTAAACCAAAGACTATACCCCCGAACACTCATATTCCCCTGTCTGAGGTTCAAGAACTTATCAGCTCAGGCTCGTCGAATCTCTGGTGGCAAATAATGTTGAAAGACGGCATCTGTGAACTCATGCCAAACAGGTGGGGTGCATTAACCCCTCTAGAAGACATCCAAGTCTCATACCAATAAACGGCAACATCTCGTAATCTATAGGAAGCCAACTCCACTGACTTGGTGTCTGAAGCATGCATCACCCGTAAGGTCCTTAGCATCCCATCTATAAAATTCTGCGGGTCCTCATCGGGTTTCGAACCAAAGAATTCTGGAGAGTCTAAATTAATGAAATCTCAAACCTTGGCACTAACAGCCCTGCCACCCTAACCCGTGCCCTTTCGCTGGGCCTGAGCCGGTACTAACTGAGTTAGCAACTGAATGGCCTCTCGCATCTCCTGACCTGATGTATCAGGTGGAGGAACTGGAGGTGTTGGAGCTGGAGCTGGGCTCCTCTAGGCTCCTCTGAAGCGAGTAGAGTATAAGAGGTCAGACATGGAACCTCATTCTGGGACTCGCCCTTCTCTATATCTACAAGCGGTACCCATCCAGTTCTCCTACCTGCCCCTGACTTTCCCTTCAAGGCCACTGATGCTTTCCTCGTCACATGCATTACTAAAATCATAACACACGGTCAGGAAAAGGAGAATCCTTATAACATGCCTTTATCGAACGATTTAAGATGAGAAAGAAAGGTAATTTTCCTAAATGGCCCGCAACCTCCTATTTATAAGTGTGCTGTATTACACATCATAGGCAAGACTCTGCTAGACACGACTCACAGACAGCCCTAGGATGAACTGCTCAGATATCACTTTTGTCACGACCCAATCGAAGGGCCATAACGGGCACCCAGAGCCAACCTACTGAGCACTACATGACATATATACATCATATGATCATACCTGAGTGGGCTATTATGCTAGCTAGTATATCTCATAATTTGTAAAGGACACAAGCCTGGAAGATCTATACATATACGTCATCAAGCTGAACCAAAGTATACAAGCCGACAAGGCTATAAGAATATAACGATACAATAAAAATATGGACCGGGAAGGTTATAGAACAACTAACTATACATATCTGTCTATGAGCCTCTATTGAAGTGCATAAAATAATAAGGATGAGACAAGACCACGCCATACCCATATGGACATAAAAGAATCATACCAACTAGTCTGTAACTCTGAAACAAGTGGAGTGCTCCTGTACAAGCACTGAGATGGCAGCCTAAGGGTCTGAACCGTCTCCCTGTCTACCTGCGGGCATGAACACAGCGTCCACAAGCAAAAAGGACGTCAGTACAGACAAAGTACTGAGTATGTAAGGCATGACAGTAGCATAAAAGAGAGACGTAAGAAAACATAGGGTAAAAGCATGTAACCTGTATATCTGAACTGCTTCTGAGAGTCAATGATCTGCATAGATACCGTGCATGCATGCATGAGGCTATATATATATATATATATATATATATATATATATATATATATATATATATATATATATATATATATGTGTGTGTGTGTGTGTGTGTTTATAATGCCTGTCAAGCCTCTGTGGGCATCCCATCATATCGTATTGGCCTCTGCGGGCATCATCACCATCATCGTCGTATCATCATACGACCAACCGATCGTGTGGTAGTGCATATAAAACGCCGTCACCTTCCTCATACCCTATATATATATATATATATATATATATATATATATATATACAATGCAATGCAAAACATGATAAAAGTAAAAGTAACTCTAGAGATCATACTGAATCTGAAGGAAGACTTCCTGAAGATACGTTATGGAACTTGAATCAAATGGATCATCCCTAACTCTAAGAGTAGGACAATTATGGATTAACGGTACGCGTGCGTGTTGTTCATAAGGATCATGCCAAAAGAAAGAAAAGGACAGCCTTAACATACCTTGTCATTTACTTAATCACTCAACGTCTATCCTCCCCAGCTTGCAAATCTACATTCAAGAAGAATCATACAAAGGTTAAGTCATTGAAACTCTCATAAGGTCAAGCTAAATTAATTGGTAAACTAATGAAAGTCAGGCAGCATTTTTCCCAATACCATCTACTTCCACCAACTCCAAAACAACTCCAAAAACAGCAATAAAAACATCAACAATACCATAACCAAAAGATAACATTCAAGTTATACTCAATTTAGTCCCAAAACTTCTTTTCATAGTTAATCGATAACAATAACTTCAACACCACACCTTATGACCTTATTTTCAATTTCTTTTCCTTAAATCTTAACATAATTTCTACATAGACTCATAAACATGTAAACTAAGATGAAAATCTTACCTCAAAATTCAAGAACACTTCAATTCCAAGATAACTTCACCTTGAAATATCCTCCAAAGCTTCTTCAAGAAGAAGAGTAAAGTTTAAACCTCACTTTGAAACCCTAAGTACTTTGATATTTGATTTTGACTTGGAGAAGTGTTTGGATATGTTTGGAGAAGTCTCTAGAGCTTCTTGAATTTAGGGTTATGTTTAAAATGACTTAAAATGAAGAGGGGTCTTCATACTTAAAATTAGCAAAAATCCACCGACTTACAAAATAGGGCCGGTATTTCTTAGCCGTATAACATTATACGGCCACCCTTTTGACCGTATAATATTATACAGTCCGTACAATGAACCGTATATTTCCACCCCAAAATTTTTCTTCTCTGGAAAGTTTTAAAATCCTTAAATACGGTCCATATCTCAAAATACGGACCATATCTCAATTATACTATCCATATTCTATATTTTCCAGAAAGAACTTTTGACAAACCTTTCTACTTCAATTCACTTATTCTCTAATCCTTTCATAACTTACCAAACATGAACTTAAACACTTGTAAGAATAAGTTAAGCATGTCCATCCTCATATAACCTTGAAGGAAAATCCTGGTGTGCAAAACTACGACACTAACGTACGACGAATCTAAATGCATAAAACTAAACAGTGTAACAAAAACTGCTTGCTTCCACCTCCTTGAGATCCCCCATGGCTGAAGTTACCTACAGACTTAGCTCTTTTGCCAATTTCTCTACCTTTCTCTTTCTGTGGTTGTCTCATTCTTCTTCCTTAAGTATGTCATTATTATTCGACTTTCACATTAATGATACAACTACCCCTTCTCGGGTGACATGCACTTTATTCTGCCTTCAATGGCATCTCAAATCCCCATCCATTACTATCAGACACTTCATAGTTTTACCCTAATGGTAATCATACTCACTTGCTCCTTGAATTTGTTGCTCATCACTTGCGCAATCGATACGTATGAAATTCGATAGGAAGAGAATGTTACTTACTACTTTAAGCTTCATGGCACGATATAGAGTAGAAATAAGTGAGACAATCCTAAATGTTTGTGTAGTTAAGCATTTATATGTGTGGCAAGCACACATATATAAAGGAAACTCCACTGGACACGGTTTCGTAGACTCCCTTAGATACTTGAACCTAGTGCTCTGATAATAATCTTATTCACACCCTGAACCATGGCCTAGGCGTAACACGGCAGTCGGTGTCTTACTACATGTGACCGAGCAAACCATATGGCTTGCTGAATCAACATAGGGCATGAACTAATATGGAATATAACTTAAATCATGAAAATCCTGAATAAAACATGTGACATCATAATAATACTGAAAATACTATTTTAGAATGTAATAGTGGAAATAGTCTGAAACATAATAATGTATCCAACAAGGCTAACCTAACTGAATATCTAACATGACATGCTAAACTAGTCTATGAAACCTCTGACATGAGTCTGAATACTAAACTGTTTGTCGGGATAAAGCACCGGCATACCTCTACCGCATAACATAACATAAAAGTAAAATAAGGATAGCACCCCAAAAAAATGGGGCACACCAATACCTAGTACGCGTGAAGTCCTAACGAGCAGATCCATCATCCTGTAAGTTAATACCTGCATCGTGAAATGCAGGCCCCGGAAAATAAGGGATGTCAGTACATTTTAGTTGTACTGGTATGTAAGGCAACTGAATGAATAAACATGACACATGAAATAATAGAGATGAAACTAAAATTGTAAACCAAACATGAACATGAGTATCATCTGATAAGAGTATAATATAACATGAGTAAAACATTTTTAAGTGTATATATGTCTGTGGGAGAGCCTTAGTATAACCGACAACATGAAGTCACCATGCGAGCACGTGGATTCTGGTACCCGGCCTAGCCAGCAGAGCAATCCCAAACCTTGCTAGGATATGAGACATGAACATGAAATTAAAGGATCCAATCAGTTTTCTGAAGGTGTCATCCTAACTCGGTGGATCGACCTTTACCCTATGCTAGCATATGTAGTTTCAGGCTATCTGAGCCTTCTCGGTAATCTGTACTACTCCTAAAATATGACATGAATATAGGTGGCGTCTGAGCCCATGGTTTGTATAACATGACTTGTAAGAATGACTAGTAGAAATGATTTGTATGTATTATATAACATGTATATAGATATATAATATAACTTGTATGAAACATGAAAACATGTAAAATCTATAGAACGGAATAATATTGATTCGTGACCTGAATCTGAGAACCCATCAAAACAGGAGTATTCATTGATTACGGACAGATTCAAGGTAATAGAAATGATATTCATGAATACAATTAATGGAAACATGATTGAGCATAATAACACATAAATATTGACATGTATCTAGGGTTTATCATGAACTAAGACATAATTTTTTAACGCTGAGGAGAAGTTGTGTTTTCATGGATTAAACATGGCGTGGGGAAGAATAATAATGTTCCCACACATGGATAGAAGCCCTAAATACCTTAGGTGCTCAAAAACTTGAAGAAAAAGTCTGAACATTTGAAGAAGAACCCCAAGAATCTAAACATAAAACCTTGAGATGGGTTTTCTTGTTAAGAATCCATGTATAAGTGTAGAATCTTGTTAAGAACCCATGTATATAAGGAGAGGATAGAAAAGTCATGCTAGGGCTTGGAGAACTGAAAAATGGAATAAAAATTTGGAAAAACGCGACTGTAATGACCCTCGGGGCTGTCTGCATTGGCATTAGCGTCGTAGATTGCCTTCCGCGGTCACAGATGCTAACGTGCCTTTGAAACATAATGTTACAAACTTCGGGAAAAAAAATTTGGCCCAAATGAATTGAGAAATACATCGCAGATGGCCATCTACGTCGGATTTCGCGTTCTACATTGCAGACGCTTGTTCCGCGGACTGCATTGCGACGCTTCAGTAAAAGGGCCATAAATTTTGTACATATGTTAGTTTGAACTCTATAATTGATGGATAGAAAAGATATTTCAAAGGGCTACAACCTTCATTAAGGATGTTTTCCCAAATTCCCAATTAATAAAGGGGTTATTCTAGCTTGAAGTAAGGCCTTGTGGAAACTCAGTTGAAAACATGCTCCGTAGAGTAGCTTCTGACTTTGCTTTGTCCTAAGACTACTATTATGACTTGATTAGGTTTCAAAACACTTCCTACACCTCCAATATTGGTTCCATTATATCATCGTCTTACGAGTCAAACCTTAGCCTGAAAGTACGGGGTCTTACATTTCCAACTGGCTTTTAGTAATTCAAAGATAGCTGTTTGAAGTTTACAACTGCTTAAGATAGGGGTGGTTTAAAAATAAATATTTAACCAAAAAAAGAGTAATTAAAATTGTTACTAAGATCTATGAACCACTCTTACAATCAGATTGGTGTAACTAGATTTCATTCCCTTCATTTAATGCTGAATTGAGCACTTATTCTTGGTTAGAAAAAGAGGAAATTTCATAAATAAATACAGTTTAGATCCTAATTATGAGACATAACTATAGTTCTGTATCAACATATCACGCCCCGAACCTAGGCCTGGACGTAATACGACACCCGATTTCTGACTATATGTGACCCATCGAACCAATTGGCTGACTGCATCAACATTTGGTATCATAACACACTAAATGCGTAAAATAAACTAACACATGCTGATATACTGAAAGTCTGAATGATACATAATCAAAGTGTGGAAACGCTAATGTAAGCCTGAAGCATAACTGTAGCCAACATAGCTTAACATGAAAAGCCTGCGACTCTAACTGTTACTCTAGTCTATGAAGCCTCTAATGAAGTACTGAAAACCCTGACTATTTGTAAATACTGAAAGAATGTAATGTAATAATAATGCCATGAAAGATCTGAGGCTCACCACATAGCTGGTACGAGAATCCTAGCGTTCTGAATTATCAACCTGTAAATCGTTACCTGTATTGTGAGATGCAGGCCCCAAGCAAAAGGGACATCAGTACATTTGAATTGCACTGGTATGTAAAGCAATTGAATGAAAAAACTGTAAGTGCCGAAACTGAAACGGATAACTGAGGGAAAAAAAGAAGTAAAGATAAGAATATTTCATGTTCTGAATGGATAATCACCTGCTTATTGAAATCATAATATGTGGCCTTAGGCCCAATATAAGTGTACAAGTCTGTGGCCTCAGGCCTAAGTATACGTATACATAACTGTGGCTTTAGGCCCAAAATACAGGTGTTCAATATTAAACTATTATATAAAACAATTGAGAATCACGCTAAAAAGTACAACATTGACATACTGAGCAATGATTCACTAAGACATATATTCATGAACTGATTATGAAGTATAAACATATTGAGTTTTCATGGCTGAGACTCAAGGAATGTCAAGGAACTGAAAGTCATATGGTAATGCATAATACTGAAATACTGAATTACATAATACTGGAATACTGAATAGAACTAGGCTTAGACAGGTATTCAAAAACTGACTATGACACCTGAAGCCTTTAAATGCTTCTAAGCATACTGAATTTCTAGACTGAGACTCATAGGTATAAAACACTAGTCTAATTAGATTACGTTCTGGGTTCACAGCGTTCGAAATGAAAGTCATGAACGAAATATATAACTCTAGAATAGAGGTTTTGCAACTATTCATGGAAGCTAAAGCATAACTGTAACTATGAGGCAATTCGTAATAATCACTAAACCGTGTCGTAGGGAGAATTATCAACATTCCCAAACGTAGAGACTTAGCCTCAAATACCTTAACTTCCTACTTTTGAGCGTAGTAAAACATTCGTCAACCCTTTCAACTTTAATCTATATCAATACAAGTGAAAGGGATTCCATATTAGCAATAATATCCATGCTTTGGACATCTAAGCATTTTATCAAACACTTGGTGGGCATAAAGCTTCATAGCCCTTACTAATGGTGTTTTCTTCACCCAATTCCTATTCTCTTGCTTCTAGGTGATTCTACAATCCCAAATAGATATAACTAACACCATTTTTCATCACCCATATGATTACTACAATCCCAAGTCAACAATCCAAAACCCTAGCATAGTTCGTATAATTTTCTTCATCAAACCCATTTACTATTCTCCCAAGAACTCATCAATTCACAACTATACATTATTATAGTGTAGAAGCATTACCTTTTTGATTTTCAATATTCTTGAATTTATTACAGGGTTTCCACATCCAATAATAATGTTCCAATCACAACTCTATCGATTAGAAGGGTTTCTCAAGTTCGAAAGGGATTAGAGACTTGAAATCACCCTAGAATATCATAGAACTTACCTAGGAGGGTTCTTGAGGCCTGGGACTTGTTATCTCTTGATTAGGATGATTTTTCGTGGTTAGGGTGTTAGGGAAATTAACCCCAAGCTTAAATATAAGAATACGCAAAAATCTGAGGTTTTTACCCGAAAACCCGACCCATCTGCGCTGGACCCGTGTCGCACGTCCAACGCGGGACCATTTGTAGAATTTTGGTCAGAGAGAATGATTTGTCAAGCTGGGCCGGTGACGTGAGGCCAACACATGCACTCCTACGCGCCGCGCATGTTTAACACGGTGGGCCCTTGTCGGCTTCTGCGCAGTGTTCGGTAAAATGGGCATAACTTCTTGTACAGACTCTATTTAGGCTTGACAATATATCGTTGGAAAGGTATTTCATGAATATTCAACTTTCTTGGTTTAGGTTTTCTCAAATTCTTAGTGGATTTTCACGAAATGGTACTGGAAGGCAGACTTGCTGTAAACTTAGCTGATTCTATCGAATCTTATGCATCTCACTATCCGTCTTGATTACAGAGCAAATATTTCCACACAAACTCATCCTGATAGTATTTCAAATGTATAAAATGTCACATTAATACTCATTTAACACATCCACATCTATTCTAAATTTACGGAGTGTTACATTGGCGTATGGCCTACTGCTCTGAGTGTTTTTGTGATGCTCATAACTTCTTGCTCCAATCTTTATGGCTTGATATTTATATGTATTGGAAGCTATTTACATGTACTACAACTTCCATTGAGGAACCTTTTTCACAATTCTCAACTAATCAAGGCTACGGCTGCCCCAAGTAGGCCCCTCAGCCACTTTCGTAAAATGTTTAAACCTTTAGATTTTCCGCTAAAACTCTAATGATACAAGTATAGCCTTAGTTCTAAGATATAGGGTCTAACATTATCTCCCCCTTGGGATCATTTTTCCTCGAATGATTGTCTTGGCTCTACGGAAACTTCGGAAGAGTTTACTCTGTAACTTAGAAACCTGAAACTGATTAGCTGAGGCACGTGATCACTGAACTAATATGAACACATGCTTGAACTAAATGAATACATGATTACTGAGCTGCTGAGATAATGAACTGAATGTCTACTGAAATGACTAAATACTAAGCTAATGGCCGAATCTTGGGACCGATCGAATACCGGATCGGCACAAATATGTGAGCAATCGAATCGGGCGTGAATATTATAACTTAAGATCTGAATACTGGAGACATAAATATCTTGACACAAGATCTGAATACCTTATTTTTTCTGATCGGGCCATCTGTCCGAGAATGAAGAACTATTCCGAGGTTTACCCTTATGTCGCCTCCTTTCTGAAAAGGTTTCTAAAGATTCATTGCGAACTGGGCACCGCGGTCCGAGATGATAAGTACTGGAGTCCCGTGTAATCTGACAATGTTCAGGATATGTAACTTGGCTTGATCATCTGTTGTATCTGTAGTTTTCACTATTATGAAATCCATATTTATCATCTCCCATTTCCAAACGGGAATGTCTGTGTTCTGAGCCAACCCACCAGGCCTCTGATGCTCAGCTTTCACTTGCTAACAATTCGGAAACTCTGCCACAAAGTCTGTAACATTCTGTTTCATGTCGTTCCACCAATAAATATCCTTAAGATTATGATAAATCTTTGTGGAACCTGGGTGGATAGAATACCTGGAATTATGGGCTTCTAACATGATCCTCCCTCTCTTAGTCCATATATGTCTGGAACACATAATCTATCTTGGTACCTCAAGGTACCATCGTCTACCCCTTGTTCAAAAGCCATCGTATTATGCTCATGAATCCCCTCATTCAGCTGCAAAAAATAGGGATCTTCAAACTATTTCTCCTTCACTTCGGCTACTAAGGTGGAATAACCCTTGTTTTGGACAACAACTTCACTGTCCTAAGAGTCCAAAAGTTAAAATCCTAGCTTGGATAAGCATGAACTTCTCTCATCATGATTCTCTTGTCTGCCTCAATATGAGTTAACTACCCATACTTGATTTCTTTCTGAGCCACTTCCTGAATTGCTCATAGTACTGCAGTGAGCTAAGTCTTTGACTAGTACCCTGAAGATTAGAGTCTCGTGCAATGGCACTACCCTTGTAACACATAACTGGGCATGATCTTATAGTTTTTTTCCACATAATTGATAGTAACAGATCTGGACGTAAGTTGATTGACGGTCCTTCTACTAACCTCCGGTGTCTCCTAAATGCTAGGAATATTCCTTATAAAGACTATCTCATTATGCCATTCTAACTGAACTGAGGTTCTTCATATCACATGCTAACCCTATCTCCCCCTTAGACCAAATGATAATGTCTTATACTTGCGAATTCTTCTCTTTTGTTGGGATACAATTTACTTTTTTTATCTTCTATAATTTTTTTTGTACTCTACAACATTGATGCCTCATTTTTTGACTCACTTCTGAGCAAATCTTCCTTACTAGGAAAAACTAGATTACTTACATGAACGGGTTGCTAATGTATTCATAATTGGCATACTTTGTCTTAACGACTTGAACTTTGTTCACCCTGTCAGTCTTAGGGAAACCCTTTTTCTGATAACTATTAAAGGCTATTCTTCTGTAGTTTTCTTTGTAACGGCTTAGTTAATTTCTCATTCGCCTAATCACCGTACTCTGAATTTAACTTAAGCCCTTAGTTTCTAACACATATTTGGATGTATTCAAACAGTTACCCATTTCACTAGTGTTATCCTGACAACGGAATTAATCATACCTCTACTAGCTCTGCTGAAATTGCTAAGTCACTGCATTTGCTCAAGACTTACTTACTATTCTTCAACTAACCACCTGATATCCTCATGTTCTCCTATTATGCTCAAAATAACCTAAGTTATTTCTAACTTTCCCTCATCATCTTACCCTATTCTGAGATTGTAACTACAGTCATGTAGTAATCTTAGGGCAACTATGTCTCTCCTATACGAAAGATTGAACTACCTGACCCTGAGCTCTCTGTACACTTTAGAAAAAAAATCATCTTAGGCTATCCACATCCGCGGTAAACACTTAATCACATAACCTAAGAGGGAACTGACACACCTTCTTATCTCTTATTAATATTTCCTTCTCGTAGTAACTTACTACCATCGTACTCTCTAACTCTGATCTGACTAAATCAAACAAACTAAAGCTATTCCCAGAAATTTAATATCGTCTGCTCATGGTTTTCATTTCGTACATCATATCTTCTTAATCATGTACACAAGTCGTATGAAGGCTCTTTTCTGTTCAAAACCAGGGTGATCAATCCATGCCCGTTGTGACTAAAATTGTAACATGTTGCCCCATGGGGTCTTACATTAGAGTTGTCATCATCATACCTGTGGCTCTATCTGAGGATGCTTTTAAGCCCTGACGACCTGTTAAAGCAGGCAAGAGGTTCTGACGGAAGCCTGTATTACCAGACTTAGCTACTTACGCCCTGCTTTGGGCTTGAGAGTTTCGAGAAGCTGCTGAATTTATGGACCGAGCCACATTACCTCCCGTACCTTGCTTCACTGATGGGTAGCCCTTTAGATAATGACCTTGCTTTCCGCACCCAAAATACACATCCATGCCTAAACGATACACCACATGGTGCCTCTTATCACACTCGTTACGCATAGGATTCTGAAAATCTCCGTGGCCTATACTGGCCTGTGATCGAGAGCTTGGTGCTCTGAAACTCTGTTTCTGGCTGAACTGACCTTCTGATCATATTTAGACCTCAGGACTGGTACACTTGCTGCAGATGGAATAGGTCTTGATGACCTCCTGTAGAAAACTATCTGCCTCAACCTCTCTAACATCCTCCATGATTTACGTTTCCTGCAGACTTAGCTCCTTTGCTAATTTCACTATTATTCTCTTCCTACAGTTTCTCGTTCTCCTTTCTCAAGTACATCATTATAATTCAACTTTAAATATCACCTCAAGTCTCATTCGTTACCAGCAAGTACTTCACAATTGTACCCCTATAGGTCATCCTCAGTTGGACCTTGAATTTCCTGCTCGTCGCTTTCACATTCGAAACGTACGTAATTCAATAGGAAGAGAAGGTTACGTATTGCTCTAAGCCTCATGGCATGATCTAGAGTAGAAGGAAATGAGACAATTCTGAATGTCTGTGTAGTTAACTGTAACGACCCGTTTGGTCATTATAGTTCTTTTGGCACTTTTGCCCATTCCCAAGCATTGATTGGATCACTTTTGACTCGAGGAGATTGTTGACATGCTTCTCGAGGTGTGTAGATCGGATTCGGGGAACTTTGGAAAAAATATAGACTTGAAGTGAAAAAGGTTTGACCCGAGGTTGACTTTTCGGTAAACAGACCTTCTTTGAAATTCTATCAATTCTGAGAGGTTCGTAGGGTCGTTTAGAACTTGTATGTATATTTGGTTCAGTTCCCCATGCATTCAAACGCATTTCGAGACGTGGATGAGAATTAGGAGTTAAGGCATCGTTGGTGGAATCGGTCAACGAGACCTCCGTTGGAAATTCCAAGGCCACAGGCGCGTTCGTAGCGCATTTTTATATGGGACTAGGTATTTGGTATGTGTGCAAATGGCCTTGGGAGTTAGTCAAAAAATTGGATCGAAAAGAAAAGCTTAGGCCAAGTTCTGGTGTCTGGTGCCAGCTTTGGCGGCACTAGCACCGCAGCAGTGGCACCACTAGAGAGGTAGCCCTGTCGCTGTAGCAGTCCTAGCCATTTAGGCTTAACCATCGATGGCACAAAGTCGAGGTGGTGGGCCGGGCGCTGCGCTCACAGGCGGTCACGGTATCGCTATAGCGGGTGACGGGCAGTTAAATCCATTAAATGAGTCTTAGACCCTCATTATTTCATATCTCGATATTGGAGCTTGGGGAAGCTGTTCTTGGGGACAAATTAAAGGAATTCTTGGAGGTAAAAATTTGTCGAATCCTTTACTGCTCTTTAATCACAATCATCTTTAGCTTTTTCCCTTCCCTTTTCAATCCTTTAGAAATGGACTTTGAAGGAGGGTTTTGGGAGACATTTTCCTAAGATTATACTCGATAAATTGATAGTGTTAATGTTAAAATGTGATGAATCTAAGCTTAGTAAGCCTATATCTTCTACTTTTAACGTTGATTTTCGGATTTGGAGAATTAGGGTTCATAACCAAGGGGGGTTT